>NC_134407.1:126434282-126766737 GCF_038048845.1 Mixophyes fleayi | reverse complement strand
TACCAGTAATTCACCTGCTGTTGCTCTGAGTTACCATCTAACGGATCAGCTAAGTTCTTCATCATTATTGTTTCTACTGAACTGCCGCTGTACCAGTAATTCACCTGCTGTTGCTCTGAGTTACTATCTAACGGATCAGCTAAGTTCTTCATCATTATTGTCTCCACTGACCTGCCGCTGCACCAGTATTCATCTGCCGTTCCTCTGAGTTACCATCTGACGGATCAGCTAAATTTCATCTCATCGTTTCCTCCTACCGAACTGCCGCTGTACTAGTGGCCAGCTACTTTTGCTCTGTGTTACCTACTATTTGCAAGTCCAGTATCGCTACTATTCAAGGACCACGTCCAGAGTTCCCTTTGTTATTTTACTTATATCTCCCTGAGCAGTCCCCGCTACCATAGCTTTCCCTCTACATCAGGCTCCACCTATTGTTCTGCCATCATAGGTGCTGCAAAGTCCATGCCCTCTCCTAGGGGCCAATGTTGAATACCACCTACCATTAGACTCCGTGCCCCAGTTCGAGCATTAGTTATTTGCAGACACACAGGACTCTCTAAATATTCACCAGATTTCGTGACTATGCTACACTTGCTGTCTCTGTTCTACAGTGTCAATGTGATATACTCCATTGTATCCTTTTGTTTAATGCACACTATGTACTGTTCAAATATTACCAACACATCTGTGTACCTTATTGCAGGCTATTTGCTTTTCAAACATTGCCAACACAAGGCATGGGGGATCAAATGACCACTACATTTTTTCACCAAAGTGGTCAAAGGAAGCCCCATGACGCTATACCACTCTCAGGTCACCACAACCCTACTCTCCCACTACTCTGAAATCTCGGATGTCTTCAACAAACGGAGAGGGGAGCAGATTCCACCCCAATGATAGAGTGACTGCTACATCAAACTGGTCGCAGGGAAGTTCCCACCTCGGGGTCAAGAATACCCCACTCTTTATATGAAAATCCAAATCACCCGCCTGAGCTTCGTAGACAAAAAGTATGGGTAACGACTATAGGGGTCTCAACTCCATAACCATTAAGAATGAGTGCCCCATTCCACAAACTATTTGATTTGACCACCTGAAAGAGGCCACTCTCTTTACCAAGTGGGACTTTAGAGGGACATACAACCTTATCCAGATTCGACAAGGAAATGAGTGGAAGACCGCCTCTAAAACAAGGGATGGTCACTTTGAATATTTGGTGATGCCCTTTGGGCTCTGCACTGCCCTGGCAGTCTTCCAGGGCTTCATGAATGATATATTGAGAGACCTCCAGTATAAAGTTGTCATAGTGTACCTGGACAACATTTTAATCTTCACTTCTTGCCTCAAGACCCACTGGCAACAAGTGAAGGATTTGCTTAAATGACTATGAGCAAACCATCTATATGGCAAATTGGATAAATGTCAGTTTGAGCAGACCTCCATACCTTTTCTTGGGTACATCATTTTGGGCACAGGACTGAAAATGGATCAGCGAAAACTCCAAAGGGTAAATTTATCAAGCTGCGGGTTTCAAAAAGTGGAGATGTTGCCTATAGCAAACAATCAAATTCTAGTTATCATTAATTTAGTACATTCTACAAAATGACAGCTAGAATCTGATTGGTTGCTATAGCAAACATCTCCACTTTGTCAAACCCGCAGCTTGATAAATATACCCCCAGGCCATCAAAGATTGTCCACATGACCCCTGGAATGCAAGTCACTTGATTCCTGGAGTTTTCTAACTAGTAGTGGCAGTTCATAAGAAATTACTCCACAGTGGTTGCCCCGATAATGGCCCTCACCAGGACAGGTAGCCATCTTAAACAATGACCGCCAGAAGCTGTACGGGCCTTTAATACCATGAAAGAGGCCTTCATGTCAGCTAGCATCCTCAAACAGTCTAACACTTCTTGACCCTTCACACTGGAGGTGGATGCTGTGCCATCGGCACAGAGGCAGTACTATACCAGCGGGATACCATTGGAAAGCTTCACTACTGTGGATACCATTCCCACAAGATGTTGCCCACAGAGAGGAACTACGGCATCAGGGACAAGGATCTCCTAGCCATCAAGCTGGCATTTGAGGAGTGGAGACATCTGCTGGAGGGGGCCCTACATCCGGTGACAGTATTCACTGATCACAAGAACCTGGCAGATCTGGAGTCGGCCAGCAGACTAACCCCAAGACAATCACGCTGGTCACTTTTCTTTTCTAGGATCCAATTTACTATCACCTTTCGACCAGACTCTCGGAACACCAAAGCAGATGATCTACCCTATCAAGAGATAGAGGTATAGCCCAAATCGCTCATCGACCCAGCTAGAATTCTAGCAGCCATGGATACCATACCGGCTGAAGTTTCCCCAGCAGATCTTTCATGCTAGCAGGGCTGAGACCCAGATTACTCTGCTAGGCACACACATCACAATTTTGGAGACTCCCCAGGACCCCGAAAATGACCCACTTCCTCTCTTACTGGTCACCGACTCTCATGAAAGATGTGCAAGAATGCGTTTCCACCTGTGACAGTTGTGCCCAACACAAGGCTTCTGTGTCCACTCCCCATCCCAAGTCAACCCTGGTCCAGTATATCCATAGATTTTATAACTGAACTACCAACATCTAAAGGATGTAACACCATCTGGGTTGAAGTGGACTGGTTCATTTAGGTGGCCCACTTTGTATCTCTTAAGGGCATACCATCAGCTGTGGAATTGTCATGAATTTTCATTAGTGACATATTCCGACTCCATCGATGGTAGTCAGCATATCGATGCTGACTACCTTGACACTACTTACCCAGACATGGAGAGACTGAAGGGCTCCTTCCCCGACCAGCGTCCAGGACGACTTTTTTGTAATGCGACTGGAAGTGATGCCGATCCCTGAAGAAGAAGCCGGCGCCAGCTGATGATGTCACCGATATCCGCAACGCGGTCATCGGTGCTGTGAAGGGGGTAATGTAAGGAATAATGAGTATCATTGAGTACTCCATGAGTACTACAATGAGTACTCCATGGCTCCCCAAAGGACATTACATCAGATAGGGGCACCCAATTCACATCCCGTTTCCGGAGGACCTTTTACAGGAAGGCGGGCATAGAACTGAACTTTTTCTTGGCATATCTCCCTCAGTCTAAAGGTCAGACGGAGAGGGTGTACCAGGACCTCGAAACCTTTCTGTGCATGTACATCTCAGGCAACCAGGAGGACTGGGCAGACTTTCTCCCGTGGGTAGAATTTGCTCACAACCTGCAGTCAAATACATGTTCCACATTCTTTGCACTTCCCAAACCTCTGGTCATCTTGACATTGGAAGCACCAGCAGCGGACAATGTACACAAATAATTCCAGGACATTTAGGCGAATTTCAAGTTACTGCTAGGCAAATCCTCTGCCACGCACAAAACGCCGACTGATAAAAGGAGAAGGAAGGAGCCACATTTGGGGCACAGAAACAATGTCTGGTTGTCAACCAAGAACATTCATCTACGGGTAACCTCCATGAAATTTGCCCCGAGATACATTGGATACCTCCAAATCACCCAATCATCAATTATGTGGCATTTAGGCTAAAACTACCAGGCTCCCTGCGGATTTCCAATGTGTTCCACACTTCACTGCAAAAACCTCTAATCCAAGGACTGGCCAACAACACCAGTTGCACTGTCATTACAGGAGGATTATGAAATCAAGCAGGTTTTAGATGTCTGCAGATACAGAGGTAACCTTCAATATCTAGTAGATTGGATGGTATTTAACCTGGAATAATGAACCTGGAAGGGGGCATCAGATATGCAAGTTTCACAGGCAATCAAAAATTTCCTGAGGAAATTCCCCCATAAATAGATTCATGGACGTCTGGTGGCCACCCTTTTGAGGGTCACCATTGTTGCCCCCATTGTGGCACTCACACACAAGGGAGCGGACGTGAAGAATTGGTCATCGGCAGCCTCGGAAGCCTTTGATTTCTCATCCAATTGGACACCACCTTGCCCTTCTATCTGTAAGTCAATGCCTGTTCCAAGGGAGTGGGAGCAGTCATTTTCGCGTAAGTTCCTTACTGATGAGAAGAACTATGCCATCGGTGACAAAGAAATCCAACCCCTGAAACAGCCCTCACTGAGTGGAGATACCTCTAGAGGATCCAGGTTCCCTGTCACCATCTTCACCACAAAAACTTATTGTATCTGCAAACTGTTCAATGTGTTTTTGATGTCCACATCACCTTTAAGCCCGGTCACAATAAAAAGAAGGCTCTCTCAGGCCTTTGACACGGAGCCGGAGATGAAAGGCTCTGAGAGTCATACAATTCTAGACCCCAAATTTTTATCCTCCACCTCGGCAGTGCCTCCTTTAACTCCTCCTGGGAAAAACCTTTGTCCCACTGAAACTTCAGAAAAGACTTCTTCAGTGGTTCTATTCCTCCCATTTCTCTGCTCATGGCGGAATATTCAAAACTACAGAAATTATCTCCAGAAGTTATTGGTGGCCTATCATCCGCTTTGATGTGAGAGAATTTGTGATGACTTGTGATACTACTGCCAAGCACAAAACTCCACCCAGATGACTTGTGGCCCTATTCTACCACTACCTTTTTCTGTAAAACCCTGAACCTATATCTCCATGGACTTTAAGAAATTCAATGCGGTCTGGGTGGTGGTTGACCAATTCTTGAAATTACCCATTTCATTCCACTTATGGGTCTTCCCTCTGCATCTGTCCTCGCCCAAGTCTTTATTAAAGAAATCTTTCGCCTGCATGGGTGACAATAGAAATTTTCTCTGACTGAGGAGTCCAGTTCATCTCCAAATTCTGGCGATCCCTTTGCAGATTTCTCAACATTTGACTCAATTTCTCTTTCGCATACCACCCTCAAACTAACGGCCAAACCAAGAGGTTTATACTTCTTCCACTCAAGATAATTGGTCCGACCTTCTACCCTGGGCTGAGTTTGCTCATAATAATTTATATCATGAGTCGACGTTCGGAACACCTTTCTCAATTGTCTATGGTGTCCACTCCCTCCTCCCCAAATTCTCCGCTTTATTCCCCACTGACGATCCTGCTGTTAATGCCTTATGTCACAACTCTACCTCCATTTGGACCCAAGCTCTCAAATGCCTAAAAAAATCCTCCAGTCGATACAAGTTTTTAGTTCTTTTGACAAGAAACAGAAAGCTGCACCAACACTAAAGACAGGAGACAGAGTATGGCTCTACACTAAGAATATCTGCCTGAAGATTCCACACATGATGTTCATTCCTAGAGTCATTAACCCGGTGTACTTCAAACTGAAACTCCCAACTTCACTCCCTCTGAAGACCGCTTTTCATCCACTTCAACTCCTCCTTCCATCATCAGTACCAAACAAGGAGAAGAATTGAAAGCAAAAAGATGTCTCGTAGCGGTATTCGGTACCTAGTGGAATGGAAGGGAATATGGGCCGGAGGAACACTCTTGGGTCAACTCTTCTGACTAATGTTCATGATCCAGTCCTCCTGAAGAAATTTCATACCAAATTTCCTAACAAACTTAGTCTAAGGTGTTCAGTGTCCACCTTTAAAAGGAATATCCAGATATCACTTGTCAAAATTGGAAAACCAGAGTCTCCAGCTTCCCAGCTTAACCTGGCAATCCAGATATCCTATACCAGCAGTCACTTGTCAAAATTGGAAAACCAGTGTCTCCAGCTTCCCAACATAACCTGACAATTCAGACATCCTATACCTGCAGTCACCTGTCAAACTTGAAAAAACAAAATCACCAGCTTCTTCTGTATCTTCCGTCTGACCCATTCTGCAGTTGTCTCTGGATAATGAGGAAGGCTGGCTCTGAACATATCCTCATATCCTCTTCTGCCTGTTAGACTAATCCTTGGACTTGCTTTGCCACAAGGAGGGATGGGATCTGTAGATCTAAATATAATATTTCATGTGTTCTAGATTCTTATCATATTCTGAAAAAAGATAATACATTTATTGTAATATTTCTATCCACACAAAACTCATTTGTACACAAAGTCAGAGGTAATAAAGTACTTGGCTATGAAATGTTTACATTCATAATGTCGACATTGAAAATGTCAACAGTCATAATGTATACACTGCTATACTGTCTACATGTCTATAATGTCTACACAGTTAAAATGTGGACATACATAAACAGGGCTGCCGCCAGAAATTGCGAGACCCTGTACAAATGTAACAGGCAGGGCCCCCCTCCTACCATCTCTCACCCCACTTTCATTTTTAAATTATTCTCTACCCAACATTAGCCCCCCCCCATTCTCTACAGTCACCCCCCCCATTCCCGGTTTCATCTAACCCCCGCAGTAGTTTACTTACATCTCTGCATCTTCTTGCTGTCTCCTTTCTGCTCCTCTATATTGCCAGCACTCTGTTGTTATTAATTAATCTTGGACTGGAGCAAATAGCGCCAGCTGTGGGAACCTCCCATCTTTGGCGCGGAGGCAGACATGCTGCATGTGAAGGGGCACACTGCCGCATCATTAATTACGCACAGAGGTTTCTCCCCACACCACTTCTCACATCTCAGGCAAAACTGCTGCCTAGAAATGGCGTCCACTACCTCCCTTAATTCACTGTGGAGGTCCTTGTCCCTAATAAATTTCTTTGTGCCCAGAGCTGATGGGACTCCACTCTGCTCTTGGGCCCCATACTGCTGTACTCCCTGTACTCCCCTGATGGTGGCCGTATACATAACGTCTCCACATTTAAAATGTCAAATGTGTACACACTGTCATAATGTTTACAGGGTTGTAATGTCGACATTCAAAATGTCGGCATAAATAGACGTAGACATGAAAAGGTAATACATTTTAAAAAAAACAGTGTGTATGCCACCCCCCCTTCCCCCATACAGCTTAACCAACTATAGTGCTGCCAGCCTAGGCTGGTACTGGCAAAGTTGGCATAATGCCAAACAATGCACAGGCTGGTCAGCAAGGACTGGATCCCTAGGAAGATCGGGACTGCAAAAAAAAATGCTGCCCCCCCTGCTGGACTTAACTAGCACTGTATTGATAGCACTAGGGAAGAGCCCTTCCCTGGTTGTGTTGCAATGTTAATTTATTAACTATATAAATCCATTTTGTCCTTGGTGCATTACAGGTTAAAGCATGCCCAAGCTGCCATTAAGAGTTTGGGCATACAGGTGTTTATTGTACTACAAGCACAAGTATACTCAAGACTGCCAGGGCATAGTTAAATCATAAAGTTCAAATATGTGGATTTATAGACTCTTCTGTGTTTGATTAGACTTTACTAATCTGTTAAGCAACTCTCTCATGGCTAAACAACATATATTTATTGTTATATGTATATATACACCGATCAGCCACAACATTAAAACCACCAACCTAAAATTGTGTAGGTCCCCCTCGTGCCACCAAAACAGCTCTGAGCAGTTGAGGCACGTACACCATAAGACCTCTGTGTTATCTGGCACGAAGAACTTAGCAGCAAATCCTGTACGTTTTGAGGCGAGGCCTCCATGGCTCAGACTTGTTTTTTAAACACATCCTACAGATGCTTGTTTGGATTGAGATATGGTGAATTTGGAGGCAAACTGAGCACCTTGAAATCTATGTCATGTTCCGCAAACCATTCCTGAACAATTTTTTGCAGTGTCACAATGTGCATTATCCTGCTGAAGGAGGCCACTGCCATCAGGGAATAACATTGTCAAGAAGGGGTGTGCTTGGCCTGAAACAATGTTTAGGTAGGTGGTACGTGTCAAAGTAACATCCACATGAATGCCACGACCCAAGTGTTCCCAGCAGAACATTGCCCAGAGCATCACACTTCTTCCACCGACTTGCCTTCTTCCCACAGTGCATCCTGGTGCCATATCTCTTCTCCAGGTAAACGAAGCACACACACCCGGCCAGGGCCGGATTTCTTGCTAGGCATCCTAGGCAACTGCCTAGGGCCCAGCGGTACCCAGGGGGCCCTGCCAGAGCCGACGGTGAGTGGGGTAGGCAAGGCAGAGGGGCGCTCCCCTCCACCTGCCATCCCCCTCTGGCCGCCGGCACAATACAGGCTTCAAATTGATGCAACATCCAAGAAAAAAAAAAAGTCAGCTGACCGCGCGTCGGGTCCCGGCAGTCTCCTCTCCTTGTCTCCCACTGACATGATGACGTGATGAGGTCACGCCCGACGTCATTTTCAGTGAGAATTCGGCGAGGAGCACAGCCGGACCAGAGGAGGAGGAGCAGCTGCAGCGCGCCATCGAAAAAAGAAGAAAACAAGAACAGAACAGTCAATTAAAAGGTAAGTTAACTAACGGAGGGCCCATGCTTGTTCAGTGAGGGGCACGAGAAATGTGGAACAGCCAGGCATTAAGGACACAGAGGGGCATGATGGCAGATATGAAAAAGTGGCATGATGGCAGATATGTAACAGGGGCATGATGGCAGATATGAAAAAGGGGCATGATGGCAGATATGTAAAAGGGGCATGATGGCAGATATGTAAAAGGGGCATGATGGCAGATATGTAAAAGGGGCATGATGACAGATATGAAAAAGGGGCATGATGGCAGATATGTAACAGGGGCATGATGGCAGATATGTAAAAGGGGCATGATGGCAGATATGTAAAAGGGGCATGATGGCAGATATGTAAAAGGGGCATGATGACAGATATGAAAAAGGGGCATGATGGCAGATATGTAACAGGGGCATGATGGCAGATATGTAAAAGGGGCATGATGGCAGATATGTAAAAGGGGCATGATGACAAATATGTAACAGAGGGGCATGATGACAAATATGGAACAGAGGGGCATGATGACAGAAATATGGAACAGGCATTAAGGGCACAGAGGGGCACGATGACAGAAATATGGAACAGGCATTAAGGGCACAGAGGGGCATGATAACAGAAATGTGGAACAGGCATTGTGAGGTGAAATAAACAAGGGGAGAAAAAATATGGAAGGCACAGTGTGATGGTGAAGGGTGCACAGTGTGATGATAAAAGGGTAAAAGCATGATGGAGGGCACAGTGTGATGATGAAGGGAGTACAGTGTACTAAAGGGGAAACAGTGTGAAGAAGCAAAAGTGATGTGTTGGGGATATTTTTTTCTCTTTTGTACTTCAACTTATTTGGCAAAATATTTTTTTTGTAGGAGGGAGCTGTGAGAGCTTACGCAGGCTCAGTGTGCTTGGACTGGGCGTGCAGGGAATGAAGTGACATCATACGGAGGATCGAGGTAGACTGTGCAGAGTTGGGCCAATAATACCAACCGTCAGAGAGTGAAATAACCTTTCTTTTCATCAGCAAATGTGAGTAATGAAAAGTAATCATTATAACAGATTATTGAAAAAACTCCTATTATTTAAACGTAATTAATTAAAGCTATGTATAACATTACTTGTGCTGTTTTATGTAAGGATTTAATTAAAAGTTAATATTTATTGGTATATCATTGTCTGCACTATCTTCTCTAGTAGGTATTAACAGTTAATATAATCTATGCTTTAAAAAAAAAATAAAAAAAAAAAATGCATTGCTATGGATTGTTTCACAGGGGAGGGGGGGGCAAACCAGTATCTTGCCTAGGGCCCTATGGGGTCTAAATCCGACTCTGCACCGTTCCCATTGTAGGTGCTTTTTGGTAGTGGACAGTGGTCAGTATGGGCAGTGTGACTGGTCCGCAGCTACGCAGCAAGCTGTGATGCCCTGTCTGTTCTGACACATTTTTATCATAGCCAGCATTAACATTTTCAGCAATTTGTGCTACAGTAGCTCTTCTGTGAAATTGGACCACAGGGGCCAGCCCTCAATTCCCATGTGCATTAATGAGCCTTGGGTGCCCATGGCCCTGTTGCCAGTTCACCAGTTGTCCTTTCTTGGACCATTTCTGGTAGGTACTAATCACAGCATACTGGAAACACCCCACTGAACCGGCCTTTGGAGATGCTCTGACCCAGTCGTCTACCCATCAAAATTTGGCCCTTGTCAAAGTAACTCAGATCCTTACTCTTGCCCATTTTTCCTTCTTCCAACACATCAACTTCAAGAACTGACTGTTCACTTGCTGCTTAATATATCCCACCCATTGACAGGTGCCATTGTAACGAGATAATCAATGTTATTCATTTCACTTGCTTTTAATGCTGTGGCTGATTGGTGTAATATGTATATATATATATATATATATATATATATATATATATATATAGGAATACATTTTTTTAAAACAAATCATATATATTTAAGGCATACATATTAGGACCACAGTAGAAAATAGATGTTGTACCCTTAGTACAGCATGTGTACTTGAAATGGTCATAAATGTATGCCTTTTTGTAAATGATTATATTGAGATGACAAATAACTATTTCTGGATGCTGTATAGCTTTGATTATTGCGATCTTTATTGTGAGCAGTTTGTATATGTATCTTGTTATGTATCAATGATTTAATGCTGTATCGTGGTTTTTTAAGACAATTTAAAAAAATATATTCTCTGTTGGAAGATAAAAGTATTTCAAAAGAAAATTCTGGCTTATTTGTTGCCACTTCTTGATAAGCCTGAAATAAAGGCCTACACAGTTGACATGTGCTGTGATACATATGAAAGGTCTAAACTAGAGATGTTCACTGACGCCCGTGAACTGGTTTTGGATCTGGATTAGCTTTGTGTTTTGGTTTTGGTAAAACCACCCTCGTGTGTTTTGGTTTTGGTTCTGTATTTTTTTAGAAAAAAATCCTAAAATATACTAAAATCACATAATTTTGCTCCTACATTATTATTACCCTCAATAACACTAATTTCAAGTCATTTGCAGTCAATTTTGACCACCTCACAGGTCACAAAATTATTTTCATACACTTTTGGACAAATACTGCAGCGACCTGGCTGAATGGTAAGCGACAGAGCAATGACTCAAACACACGTCAGTTCCTACCATATCTAGGACACATTGGCACACAGTAGTGGCTGAAAAGAAAAATGGTGCAAGATGGAATTGTCCTTGGGCCCGCCGTCCCTCCCACCCAACTCGCGAGATCCAACGACGTAACGATGACGTTTTGCCTTGTTTTCAATTCCGAAAAAGCGCGCAAGGGCTCAGTACTCGGATCTGCTAAGTTCGGGTATGTTCGGTTCTCGGGGTTCTATAGGCTTGTCAATTTGTCTTCTACTGGCCATAATAGGTTATATAATTTAATTTCAGATTGGAAATCGATTGTGCGTGTGTGTTTGTGCGTGTGTATGTATATATATATATATATATATATATATATATATATATATCTAATATATAAATGCTTAGTGGCGTCTGCCTGTCTGTGTGTGTGTGAAAAAGAAAAAACCAAGTTGCAGCGCCACCTGCTGGGCAGAGTTATACACTGACCTACTAAATTCTTAGTGTGTGTGGGAAAAAAAATTCAAAAAGGGCTGAAATTTGGTAGGGCTCAAACTCATTTTCGTGAGGTAATTTTACCTCATGAACACATATGTGTAGAGGCGTGCGTTAGTGTGTGTGTGTGGAAAAAACTATTTTCTCAGAAAGGGCTCATCCAATTGACCTGAAATTTGGTATACTGACATTATTTGACAAAAAAATTAGAATAGTCAAGTCAGTTAACTTCCATCATCCCCCCTTCCCCCCGTGGGAGGGGTAGTAAAGGCTAAATTTACGAGTTGAGGGGTCAAACTCATTTTCGTGAGGTTATATTTTACCTCATGAACACACATTAAAAAGGGCGCTTGCTTCGGGAAGTAATGATCTTCCCCTGAGGAGGCCTGGGCTAGGCCCAAATGCATGACAAGAACCTTTTTAAGACCTTAAGTATCTTGATTTGACTAGAATGCATGAGTATCATGCACGGGTTAACTTGTATATATATATTCCCACCAAATTTCTAAGCTACACAGGCGCTTATAGATGTGCAACCACAAAGTGATAGTGACAAAAAAAATTTGTATACTCAGTACATGAGATGGCAGCTCCCAATACAATCGACACCTATCTGCAGGTATCAGCCTAATAAAATACAAAAAAGAGAGAAAGGGGCGCCAACATAGTGCATTAAATGTATAACATCTTTGGGATAATCCACAAATGTGCAATTCCCGTACCAGAAATTCAAATTCGAATCGCCTTAGATAAGTGCTCATAGACCTTTACATGAAGTGTGGTCTGTAGCGGATCGCTGTACTAAAACGTCCTGACTCCAGCAGGGTCTTCTCCCAGAATGATAGCACCACTTCAAATTGGCTAGAACTCAAAAAGAAGCCAATATAGTATAATACCATCACAACAAATGAAATGTGATTAAAAAAAAAATTAATACAAAAGGAGGCAGTACAGCCTCAACTGCAGCTTAAGTATAATATGCTCGTACATAAAACACAATATAAAACAGCTTATCTGTCCAGTCTCTCGTGCTCAGATGAAACAGCATGCAGGGCAAAGTTAGCCAGTAAGACCACACTGATGCACCAGTCCGGAACAGCGTGCAAAACGACTACCCAACGCGTTTCGTCCTTTCCATAAAGACTTTCTCAAGGGATAGAATTAATACATCCACGCTGATCTTAAATAGACAGAGAATCCTCATAATTAGGATATCGCCAGGAGGTGGGCGGGATCCAGCAAGCGTGATACCTCACTTCTGGTATCTCACTTCCGGTCGGCGGACAATGTGAGTAAAGTTGCAAAGATTGACAAGCAACTGAAAAAAAGTGTAAAACAAATGCAAAACGCATGACAGCGCATGCGATGACCTATGTCATAAACAAGGTAGCGAGACAAAGCTAGACAAAAGGATGAACCACTTTCCATTACTAGTAATGGCCAAGAGAAATATTCATACATAATCAAGATATGGATTAACAGAGAGGTACATATAAAATAACCCTATCTAATACATATAACTTCTATCTAATAGAAACACATATTGTGCAATACAAGGGCTCAAAATGTTAATAGACATGAAAAAAGATGGCAACAATCCACTTAATTTTTGAATGGTCAGTTAAACAGTAATCACAAAATAGTGAGAATCAAGCAACACAATCCTGTCTAATACATATAGCTCCTAGCTACACAACGGTACATAATAAAGGTGGGATGGTAGTACACAAACAAAGGGCATAATACCGATTGTATAATAGCCCATATTTGAGCAGAGTAACCTACAAAAAAGAAAAGAATTAATAGCATATCATCAAAACACCTCAAAAAACATTAGATGAGAAAGGATGTCATTTCAAAAGCTTCATTTAGGCCTTTCGGCGCTAAGGTGTCAAGTCTATAGACCCAATACATTTCTCTACTGCTCAGTTTTTTAGCTAAATCTCCACCACGTGCACCCAACACCACGTGTTCAATGCCTTTAAACCTCAGACCACTTGGGTCTGCATTATGACATGTAAGGAAATGCCTAGAAACAGTATGTAATTCGGACTTATTTTTAATAGCCCTCACATGTTCCTGGAGGCGCAATTTTAAAGCCCTTTTAGTTTTCCCTACATATACCTTACCACAAGGGCATTCTAATAAGTAGATGACTGAAGTAGTTTTACAGTCAATTCGATCTTGAATTTTAAATTCTCTTTGATTTGAGGAATCCATGAAGGTTTTATTAAGAGGAGATAATAATCTACACATATTGCAGTTATTACACCTGTAGGCACCTTTCCCTAGTTCAACTAGGAAGGTTTCCTTAGTACCCTTTGCATCTCTCAAAAGGCTAGGTGCTAACAGTGACTTCAGATTTTTTGTTTTCTTGAATACAATATCCGGTTTTTGTGAAACCATAGGACCCAAAACTGGATCCATACGAATCAGTTTCCAATGTTTATTTAGAACCGATTTAATCCTCTTCTCGTCCCTACTGAATTCTGTAATAAATGGAACAATTTCATTTTTCCCTTTCTCATTCTTATTTTTATACACCAGCATATCATTTCTCTCTATACCATCAGTTTTAGATATCGCATCCAAAATGATCTGTTCAGGATAACACCTATCTCTGAATCTTTCGGCATAAACATGTGATTGTTCTCTGTATGTAGTTTCATCAGAACAATTCCGTTTAATACGATTGAACTGGGATCTAGGGATATTATTTTTCCACTTAACAAGATGGCAGCTATCATAATGTAGGTAGCTATTTGAGTCCACTTCTTTAATAAATGTTTTTGTATGGATCTTATCACCCTCACATCGAAGATCTAAGTCTAAGAATTCTATATTTGTATCACTAACCTTTGACGTAAATCTCAAATTCAGTTCATTCATATTAATATAGCACAAAAAGTCCTTCAGAGCTTGTAAAGTGCCATCCCATATCAGAATGATATCATCTATATATCTGCGGTAAAATCTAATATTAGCAACAAAGGGGTTATTTTCACCAAAGATGTAGTCCATTTCCCACTTACCCATAAAAAGATTGGCGAAACTAGGGGCAAATATTGTCCCCATCGCCGTCCCGCAGATTTGCAGAAAGAATTCATCCAAAAACTTAAAATAATTCCGAGATAGTATGAACCCAATTAATTTGCATATAAACTCTTTATGACGATCATCTAAATCACTATCTAGTTGCAGAAAGTGATTGATGGCTTCTATCCCTTTGGAGTGATCGATGGAAGTGTACAAGGCCTGTACATCTACCGTTACCCATTTAAAACCGGGTTCCCATTGGATCCTATCCAAAAGTTGTAACAAAGAGGTGGAATCCTTCAGGAATGCTGGTAAGTGATTCACGTATTTCTTAATAAAGAAATCAACATACTGTGAAACATGAGATGTAAGAGAACCTATCCCTGCTATAATGGGCCTTCCAGGAGGTTTCTCTAGAGATTTATGCACCTTAGGCAAATGATAGAAAATTGGAATTATTGGTGATTCCTGCAAGAGGAATTGAAATTCATCACGGGTAAGTATATTCAGTTTTAGCGCCTCATATAATATAACCTTCAGCTCCTCAACAAAAACTACTGTAGGATCTTTAGCAAGTTTTTTATAGGACACTTCATCACTAAGTAGTCTCAATGCTTCTGAAACATAATCACTTTTATTTAGGATAACGATCCCCCCCTTTGTCAGCTTGCTTGATTACAATATCTTCATTACTCATTAGTTTATCAAGCGCTTGTTTTTCCTGATATGAAATGTTTTTCTTATATTTTTTGGGTCTAGTAGTTTGGCATAGCTCCTTCTTAACAAGCTGATAAAACATTTCAACATGACTCCCCTTAGACTCAAGTGGATAGAATTTAGAGGGCAACTTCAGTCCAGTGACTGATTTATTAGTGTTCACATGCTCTATATCTTTATCACTATTTTTTATAAAATGCCTCTTAAGGGCGAGTCTTCTAATGAATCTATTGAGATCCAAAAAAAGGTGAAAGTCATTGGAACTATTAGTAGGAGCAAATGATAATCCTCTGCTTAATAGTTTAAGTTCATCTTGGGTAAGACTATAGTCTGACAGATTAAAAATACCAAGTGGTCTAGGATCTAAAGATTGTTTCAGAAATGTCTTCTCTTTCTTTCTCTTGTTTCCTCCTCGTCTACCTCTTCGTCTAAGTACCTCCTTTTCATGGGAGACGCTATATTGATATTTTCTCTTAGATGAATATTTTCTGTATACCGTGTCCTCCTTTGATGTTTGTGCGGGGGATAAAAAATCCTCCTCTGTACTCCAGAACCTATCCCTCTGTAGTGGTGAGAACCTATTTCTAAGTTCTAGATGTTGAGGTGTTCTCCTGCTCATATGAGGACCACGGAATTTTGGAGGTGTGGGAACCCAATCATTTCTTTTTCTAAAATTAAATCTAGGGTTAGTCAAATCCATCTGTTTATTTCCTTGGATATTACTGCTAGGGCCCTCCTCAGCCTGCGGTTTTGTCCAACAGTGTACTTGATTGTTATCATAATCTCTTTTATCTCGTTGATATTTCCTCTCTTTCCTCCCTACAACCTCTGACTCCAACCTATCAAGTTTTTTATGTAATACTTTTTCATTAATTTTATAATCCTCCTTAGTTTTATATAATTCAGCCTTAGTCTCTTTATCTTTTAGCTCCAATTGAACTTTTTTAAGATTCTTTTGTTTCTCAGAGACAATCAATCTCATTAGATTGATAGAACATTCATCAAGTGTCCTATCCCACTCCTTCATAAATATTGGGTCCTCCAGACCAAAAGACGGGATCTTTTTAAGTCTTAGTCCTCTTGGAATCCTTTTATTTTTAATGTACTCCTCTAGCCCTGCTATGTCCCACCACAGTCTGATTTCTTTAGCCAAAACCTTCCTTCTCAAGATTCCAAAAAAATGAATCTAGTGAATCATCTTCATATCCTAATATATTGGTATCATTAAAAATCCTCTGACAATATTCATGCCTCCTACTGTCAAAATTCTCTGATCGAAACATGTTAAAAATATTAAAATAGAAAGTACTATAAATAATTATAGAATGAACAATATTTATAGAATTAGCAGCCCAGCTCAGAAGTGCAGATAAATACACCAAATTCCCACCAAATTTCTAAGCTACACAGGCGCTTATAGATGTGCAACCACAAAGTGATAGTGACAAAAAAAAATTGTATACTCAGTACATGAGATGGCAGCTCCCAATACAATCGACACCTATCTGCAGGTATCAGCCTAATAAAATACAAAAAAGAGAGAAAGGGGCGCCAACATAGTGCATTAAATGTATAACATCTTTGGGATAATCCACAAATGTGCAATTCCCGTACCAGAAATTCAAATACGAATCGCCTTAGATAAGTGCTCATAGACCTTTACATGAAGTGTGGTCTGTAGCGGATCGCTGTACTAAAACGTCCTGACTCCAGCAGGGTCTTCTCCCAGAATGATAGCACCACTTCAAATTGGCTAGAACTCAAAAAGAAGCCAATATAGTATAATACCATCACAACAAATGAAATGTGATAAAAAAAAAATTAATACAAAAGGAGGCAGTACAGCCTCAACTGCAGCTTAAGTATAATATGCTCGTACATAAAACACAATATAAAACAGCTTATCTGTCCAGTCTCTCGTGCTCAGATGAAACAGCATGCAGGGCAAAGTTAGCCAGTAAGACCACACTGATGCACCAGTCCGGAACAGCGTGCAAAACGACTACCCAACGCGTTTCGTCCTTTCCATAAAGACTTTCTCAAGGGATAGAATTAATACATCCACGCTGATCTTAAATAGACAGAGAATCCTCATAATTAGGATATCGCCGGGAGGTGGGCGGGATCCAGCAAGCGCGATACCTCACTTCTGGTATCTCACTTCCGGTCGGCGGACAATGTGAGTAAAGTTGCAAAGATTGACAAGCAACTGAAAAAAGTGTAAAACAAATGCAAAACGCATGACAGCGCATGCGATGACCTATGTCATAAACAAGGTAGCGAGACAAAGCTAGACAAAAGGATGAACCACTTTCCATTACTAGTAATGGCCAAGAGAAATATTCATACATAATCAAGATATGTATATATATATATATGTATAATATATGTATATATATATATATATATATATATATATATATATATATATATATATACATATACACATAGATAGATAGCGAACAGGCAAATTAACAATACCTTTAAATAGATAAAACATAATTTAATAAATTTACGCATAGCACATTGGTAAATAAAAAGGACTTTATTGAGAATATATATTTGTACATGTGTTAGCGATTCATGTTGTATACACATGTACACAGTAACAAATAGATGACATATACAGCATTTAAAGAACGTTCATTATGGATTCGCTATAAAAAGATCACTGTATTTCCATGTGCCTACATTGTACTTTTAAACAACAGAGCACATAGGAGACAACATCATAGAAATACGCATGCCCACAAAGAAGTCGCTGTTGGAGGAACTATCGTCAGAATTGTTGGGCAGACGGTCTTGAGTGCATACACACTTCCAGATTTGCATGACATCGTTCCATCGTTGATCGTGATATTTAGGATGTTTAGGAAGCCAAATCAAACGATATTTGGCATGATGAAACATGATCGTAGACGCATACACACTCTTGCAATATCGTGTTCCCTGGACGATAATTGCATTAGTATATACCCAGTTTAAACTATATATTTCTGGGCTCCCCCCTCCTACAATTTTGGAGACTTCATTGCTTTGGACTAAAGATAATACTTTTTTTCTCAAAGTTAAAATTGTTTGTGGAATCAATTACAACTCAGTTAAAAAGTTTGAAAATTGCAATAAATTGTAACTAAAATATTTCAGTTAAATTCAAGCAAGGCAAACAGGTTCAAACATGTATGAGCATAAATAGTTACATTGTTCAGTAGTGTATACTTAGTAATGTCAGCTGTCTGAATAACAAACATTTAAAATACTATAAAATGTTGCCATTTATGCTTGAACAGACAACAGTATATAGTTTAACATATTTCTTTAAATTGAGCTTGGTGACTGCAGCTGAACACAAATAAAACAAATTTTAGACCCTCAAACCACCCAAATTTGCTTGAATTTCAAATCATTTTGAATAATTCAAGCATCTCTACTCTGGAGTGGAGTTTTTTTTTTAAATTACTCTTCTACTGACATGTTTTTAAATACGTCAGTATGCACATCCTACCTTTTTATTTAATTGTGTGTTAGAATATGATTTCCCAGATACTGTACGTTTTAGCTCTAAGGGGGAATTCAACTGGCGCGTAACGGGTAAAAGTAACGCGCATTATTACTGTTATTACGGTAGTTTCAACTCCGGCTTTTTGCTTGCAGGAAAGCCGGGTTAAAACTACCATAATAACGGTAATAGTTTTAACGCCGCGCAAATTGGGGAGGAATTGAATTCCCCTTACGTGTTTTTGGTTAAGAACACACATAAGGGATATATACAATACTGTGCAAAAGGTTTAGGCAGGAGTGAAAAAAAATGCTGCAAAGTAAGAATGCTTCCAAAAAAAGAAGAGTTAATAGATAATTTTTATCAATTAAAATGCAGAATGAATGAACAGAAGAGAAATCTAAATCAAATCAATGTTTGGTGTGACCACTCTTTGCCTTCAAAACAGCATCAATTCTTCTAGGTATATTTGCACACAGGTTTTGAAGGAACTCATCATCATCATCATCATTTATTTATATAGCGCCAACATATTCCGTAGCGCTGTACAGAGAACTCACTCACATCAGTCCCTGCCCCATTGGAGCTTACAGTCTAAATTGCCTAACACACACAGAAACACAGACTAGGGTCAATTTTGATAGCAGCCAATTAATCTACTAGTATGTTTTTGGGAGTGTGGGAGGAAACCGGAGTACCCGGAGGAAACCCACGCAAACACGGGGAGAACATACAAACTCCACACAGATAAGGCCATTGTCGGGAATCAAACTCATGACTCGAGTGCTGTGAGGCAGAAGTGCTAACCACTAAGCCACCGTGCTGCCCAACTCGGCAGGGAGGTTGTTCCAAACATCTTGGAGAACTAACCCCAGATCTTCTGTGGATGTAGGCTTGCATAAATCCTTCTGTCTCTTCATATAATCCCAGACAGACTTGATGATGTTGGTATCATGGTACTGCATGATACATACAATAAAGAGTGTCTGCAGGCAACAGTGAAGCATGGTGGAGGTTCCTTGCAAGTCTAGGGCTTCATTTCAACAAATGGAGTTGGAGATTTATGGTGTTCTCAATATTGAGAAATACAGGCAGGTATATATCCATCAAGCAATACCATCAGGGAGGCGTCTGATTTGCTCCAAATTTATTCTGCAGCAGGACAACGACCCCAAACATACAGCCAATGTTATTAAGAGCTATCTTCATTGTAAAGAAGAACAAGGAGTCCTGGAAGTGATGATATGGCCCCCACAGATCTCTGATCTCAACATCATTGAGTCATACCTACCTAAAACATTTGCGCAGTATTGTATATATATATAAAGAGAGGAGAGAGAGAGTCATAGTGGGCTGGTACATGGTAGTATGCCATACCGCCACTTCTCCTACTGCCTTCATTGTAAAACTATCAAATTCCATACAGCCACTTCAAATTTTCCTCTTCGACCACTGTATGTATCTGTGTGGGGAAATTCAATTCTAAAAAAATCTGCATAAGGGGGAGGGGACTTCTGCAGCATTAAAACTATTACCGTTATTACGGTAGTTTTAACCTGGCTTTCTGAGCTGCGAGCAAAAAGCCGGCTTTAAAACTACCGTAATAACTGTAAGAAAGCTCATTATTAACGTAATAACGGTAATAATAGCCCCATAGAGGTGTGAGCAAACGGTAAAAATGCGCAGCCGCGATGTTCCTCAGATCACCGCAACCATTTGAATTTGTGTGTGTGTATATGAGTGTGTGTGTGTGTATATATATATATATATATATATATATATATATATTTTATATACATACCCTGCCATTTAACCCCACCCTATGGTTACCTATGTACCTCCCACCTACAAGTAACCTTTTTGCATGCACAGTACAAGTGCCAGTTTTCCTAGGGGTCAGATAAACGTGTCGCTATGTTTGTGTATATATTATAGCAGGCACACGTACCCCTGCCGTGATTGTGAGAATGTATGTGATCTTTACGATCCCCTATCAAGATCAGCCTAGACTCTCCCTTATCTGGCCGTCACTACCCGCCCAGCTATCCCACTTACACTTCCCTCCTTCTAGGGGCATGTCATTTTCTTCAGATGCACTCTTCCCCTTGCATACCTCTCTCGGTCTCACGGCCCCTCCTTCAAGGGGCAGTCTCTTTTTTTCTCTTCCTGATTTTTGTAGGCAAAGTAAAAAGCAAGAAAGAGACAGCAACTGAAAGAAACTCTCGGGGAGAGACAGCCAGCAGTGGGAGAGTGTCTCATGGCGCTGGTCACCTTGCAACTGTCGTCTCTGGAGGAGGTGACGAGCCCCACACCTGTTCAGGTAATAGGGTTCGGGGGATGATAGCAGTGGGTGGTGGGGGCATCAACTCTTCCACCTCCCTTCATAATAGTCGTGCAACAATTATATGTTGTATACGTATAGTAGCGGATAGATATATATATATATATATGCAATAAATAATAATGATAATTTACACTGGTGAATATGGATATATGAGGTGTTGTGTATTAATAGTACACACCTTCCTGTACATTGATTTTGCTATAAGATGGGGATCTAAGAATCTATACCCAGATGTTTGTTGTTGGTGCACTGTACTGATCACAAATATAATTGCATAGGTCATTAGAGCTTATATTGCTGTAACAGGGGTATCATTGTACCTGCAAATTAATTCATTATAGTTCAGTGCATTGCAGTCATTATGTCAGTAGTATATTTATATTGTATATTATACATTGCCTATATGGTGTATTATGCGCTTCCATTTCTAGTTACATTAAATATGAGCAAATATAGATAAGATGCATTACAGGCTAGGAAAGAAGAAGTTGTTAGTTGTTGCTGGGTGTAGCACTGTATAATTCTACCACTGATGGTGCAAGGGTGATGCTTTGCAGTACTGCAGTGAGATCACATAAAAGCACTATAACCATACAGTGCTTTATTGTGACTCGTGATTATTAGTAAAAGAAGTAACAAGATAGATTAATGTCATAGACAGATATTAGTAAATTTCCTCCATAGTACAAACAGCACAACTGTACTGTAACCCAGAAACAAAATTAATTATTCCTAAATTTTATTACTAGCCATAGTGACAAATTGAGACAAGTACACTCTGGTGGATGACTAGGTTTTGGCTAGTGTGATTTGACTTTGTGGTCTTGGTAAGCAGTATGTTACATGTGCAGAGAAAGAAAAAGTAAACAGTACAAAGTACAGTTTGGAGTGGGCGGGTGGGCTATGCTGCCCTGCCAGAGCTATATTTGTTGCAAAAAAAGTTTATGTACAAGGCAGTATTGATCTTGCCACTTATTTCATTAGTTAAGGTTAGTATTAGGGCTATCATATTAGGGTTAGGCACTCCGTATAGACACATCACCAACAGACGGCATGGATTGTGTGGCCACTAACTTAATACAGTTCTTGGCATACATCACTTATAGTAATGTTTTTACCAGTATCCCAAGTAGGAGTCACAGCCTCTGGGTCTGTGGGTTAAATAAATATGGTGCTCTGCTCCCAAATGACCAAACAGCACAAGTGAGTGTTTAGGCCTTGGACTTGTTTTGGCTTGTCACAACTTTTACCAAAGTCATTGATTTATCTTTATGGTTTTCTCTGCGGTTTCAGCCTTGTATGTATACCATCAAAGTTGTTTTCTGGGCATTGACACTGCTTTGCTTCACTGTGCAATGAGTGCAGCTTTGTGTCATATCCAAGGGCAATGAAAAGAGGCAACTTTCCTTAGTACTGTGTAGGTGTAGCAAGGGGACATTTACAAGTGGACAGTGTTAAGCTGGGGTACACACTACAGAAAATTACTGCAGATGATTTCGGTAACAATTTTAACAATAACTGAAAGTCCAGATGATCATGTAGATTTATAAGTACACACCTACACGGTTTACCTTCAGATCTGTGCTCCTCATCTGTCATCTGCTGAAATGATCGTGACTCTGCACACTCTATAGAGATCTGCCTACACTGCTGGCTGTGAGTGCAGATACACTTCAGAATTTGCCCGACAAGGTTACATCATTGATAATGATTTTTAGTCAGTTTATAAAATCAAATCAAATGCTACCATGTGCTTTGGTACGATACAACATGATCGTGGGAGCGTACACACTAATGCAATATTAGACCTATCAGTTGCTTATTGTGTGATTGGCAAGATAATTGGTTGAAAAACCCCAGGTTTAGTTCTACTCCAGTTCTATAGACTATCCCTCTTAGGGGCAGATACAATTGATGAGACTCGAGATGTTAGGGTTCTAAAACATTGCTTATTTTTGCAAAAATAAACAATGTTTTGTGTACTGTGACACCCGGAAATGCATGCAGCAGCACATTACCAAAAATGTTATATACAAAGCTGTAGGAATACCCATATCCAATTTTAGATTATTTGGATTGTGTCAATATATTCCTTATGTTCTTCTCATGCTTCATAATTTTTTACATTATATATCTCCAATAATCAATACCAAATATATTTAGTCTCTTTATTAAAAGAAAATATGTCTAAGGAGACATAGTAATCTTTTTTTTTTTTTTTTTTTTTAGGATGACGAAAAAGCCAGGAGGAAGCGAATGCAAAGACGGTGAGAGGTCGTTTTACTTTTGACGCTGTCAACGACAACCATTCTCCTTGGGACATATTTTATCTAGCTGCTTTCCTTTTGTACACTCTCATCTGTTCTCTCTCCCTCTCACCTGCTCTCACTCACTTTGTGTTCATACCCACACAGGCAGAGCTTTGTCATGGTGAAAGGGGCTGCCCTCCTCCTCCAACATGAGGAAGAACCTGAGGAAATGAAAGAGCCTTCCCAAACATCAGGCCCCAGTGAACAGCAGCTCCACCTGCAGGCCATGCTGAGACTGCTTCGAGATGAGGACACTCTTCAATTGGTGAGACAACATCATTATGTTCCTTAGGTGTTGCCTAGCAGCCTGGTGCTCTACAGCTCTTGGTCAAAGGCATCTTTATTGGGTACTCCTAGGTCAACAACAGATTATAAAACACACATTTGTCACCTTCAAACTACATTGTAAAAGAGAGATGACTTTATTAAGGACACATTTGTGCACCAAGCATGAGAAAGGAGAAATGCTGTCCAGACACTGTAGCAATATTGAAGGTTATATCTGCCATCTTTCCCAAACTTGCCTCCTATGTTGCCTCAAAACAGGTGAGCTGGCTGAAAGTGATCTTATTGAAATCAATTAATTATTAGGCACGTTGGAAATTAAGGTCAGACAATGACCACTGTCAGGTTGTGATGTCCAGTAATCTTCCAAAGATACTAACAGGCTTCAGTAACACAAAGTGATCTAGACAGTCGGCCCAAGCCATTACTGGCCAGATCTCATCCAATTTGACCACCCACGTGGTATGACCACAGCATGTGTTTCCTGCAAAAGTAGTTAAATGGTACTGACAGAGGTAATCTACAGGGAGTGCTGCTTCCTTGTTAAGAATGCCACATCACAAAGCACACATGTCACTATAAGTAAAAGTGATCACACACTATTGTGTTAAATCTGCAAACACAAATAGCCCAAGTGGCTATTGTGCATTAAATTAAATAATTCACAATTATATTTTTAAATGTGCCATGGAGTGTGAAAAGAGAAAAAGGCTGTTGTTAAATAACAGAAACATTGTGACGTGAGGACAATAAAATAAGATGGAGAATTGAATAATTATTAATGTTTGTTTTTGTGTTCCTGCTTTCTAGCTATGTCATGGCTACTCCAATCTATGAAAACTACTTAATTTAAATGTTACAGATAAATGATGACAAGAATATGTTCTACCGTTTTTTTTCCTCTTTCACATTTTTACTGTAGTTTCTTTAGCAGTTTTAGCCCGCTGAGTATGTAAAATTTGCATTGAAAGCTTAGGTCCATATATTGTTGATGTTAGTATACCTGTTTTCTTTTCTTTTTAGAACTCCAACATAATCATGTTTGTTTATTCATATCAGTCCCTGCCTGAATTTACAGTCTAATTTCCCTACTAAAGGCACACACGTATTAGCATACAAAGAACAATTAAGATAACATAATCACCTTTAGGACACTACTGTGTACTCCTTGGCAGCTCAAGTAGTGGTTATCTTTTCCCAACAGGCTGTCCGTCTGGAGCCTGTACGGTCATGTCTAACTAGATATCTGCTGGTCGTTTCCTCCATGGGAAGAGCCAAAGAGGAACAGACTATTCTACTGGGTGTGGACTTTCCTCATGATGGGTAAGACTTAGTTACAACACTACTACTAAGTGCAGCTTAGTTAGATACTGGGCATGTGCATGCCGATGAATAATCAATGAACATTGTTTCTGAAAGATCAACCTTAATTTTGTGCATATATCAAACTTTCAGTAGGACAAAGAGCTGTTATTAAGAAGTACAATCTTTCCATCCTTTTAAAGTCTACTCCGACAATTCAGTTTTGGTTGACTGCATCATTTAATTCCCTCCTTTTTGCATACAATGATAACCTTTAGAAGGGGGTTGCAGTAAAAGAAGAATTTCCTAAAAATCTGTGTAGCATTTATTCATATTAAGATAACTTGTGTGAGAAACTCACTTGAAGTTTTTAGCCCCTAATTACCCATCACTATTTTTATTGCAGGTCTGATAGCTGCACTATTGGTACTGTTCTACCAGTGTGGAGCAATACGCAGGTCTTTATAGACGGAGATGGGTGAGTGCTCTGACAGTATCAGGCTGTCAATCGGTAACTATGGGCTCCGGGTAATTAACCCCGTTATGTTTTTTCAGTGGCTTCAGTGTTACGTGTGGGATGAATGTCAGGGCATTTAAACCTATATCTGTACAAACTATGTGGTAAGTTGTAAATATAGTTACTTATTTATTTGTGTGTCACATGCTGCTGTGTTTTGTAATCGGGTTCTTTGTTGTTGTAGGTCACTGCTGCAGAAACTCCACAAAGCTTGTGAGGCATCTGAGTCAAACAGCTATATTCTGGGCAGCAATCTCCATACTGGACTTGTGTATTACCAGGATCATAACCGCTCACCCCAGGGATGTGTTAGTGCCTGGACAATCACATCGGACATCACGTCTATATGGAGAGATCCCACCACCCCGGAGAGGTTAGAGGGAAAGGGAAGGAGGGGTGATGATTGGGGTGAGCAGAGGCAAACGTTAGTACAGTCACTATGGGCAGGCAGGTTTGCCACATTACTATTCACTATTGTGAGATTGTTTATCTGCTGTAATATATCTTGCTGACCAGTTTTAGACTGTTCTTAAAGTGACACGAGTAATATTTTTACATAACACTTATCTGAGACAAGAGGTATTAATGTATAATCCTAATTCTTGTGCTTGTGTAAATATGTGCTTGATCAGACGTAGTGTGCTGTCGCCAAAGGCTCTTTGTTATAATCACTTTGGGAAGCCTAAAATATGATGTTCTGCTCTTCATAAATGGATAGATCTTGCATGAGGATAGTGTCTTGTGTATAATTCAGTTTGTAATTGATATCACAACTCGCCTTTTTTTTTTTTTTTTTGCTTTATTGAAGTGTATCAGGAGCAGGCTGGGTTGGGGGACAGGGGGGCATCTGCTGGTCCCATAATGGGCTACCTTGGGCTGGGGCACCTCTATTTTTCTTTCTTTAAAATAGGCTGCTGAATTGAGTCTTGTCCCCAGGCTGTAATTTGCCAGCCCTCCCCTGAAGTGTATTCTAATAATTTTTGCAGGGCTACTGGCCATCCAGAGATGACTTTACTCCCTTGGTTACCCCATTCACCTGGAGAGCCAGAAGTTGTTCTGGTCTTGCAGAGAGAATGCATAGATCCTCACCGTCCTAGTTTTGGCTTGACAAAATGAGCGTGGATAGGATGTGGTTAAAAGAAAATACTTCTGTGATACAACAGTTTGGAATATGACTTGGATAGATTAGGGGCAAAGCTTATTTTCTCTATCTTTTTATGTTTCTGTTGGTTTGTTTTTTTGTGGTTTTTATTCCAACTGTTGGAGGTAAGCTAAGCACTGTGTTGCAGTAAAGGTAATGCTATTTGCTGTTTGTCATATAGAGAAGAGACAGAGAAAATCATCCGAAGAAAATTGAGAGACATCTTGAGAGAAAGTGACCTTGAGAACATAACATCTAAACAGGTGAAAAGGGGGAGGAGATGGGGAGAACAGATTGACTTGTGTTGTAAACATACAGGAATTCATTTTCTTTTGACTTTGTTTTTCTCCACCATCACCCTTTCTTCTATACTGTCTCAATATCTACTCTGGTCTGGGTTCTTACACTGCAGGTGCGGAGTGCCCTCGAACTGCACACTCACTGTGCTCTGCAGGATTTCACAGAGTTCATCGATAATGAGATGATCATGATTCTGGCTCAAATGGATCGGCCATCTGAGATCTTCCCCTATCTTTATCTGGTACTGTTTGACACTTTTTTTATTTTTCCTGTCCTCTCAATTATGTTGTTTGCGGATGATTAGCAGGTTCTCTTTGGATGGATTGTAAAAATACAAATATGACCCCAGGAAACTTACTGCATACCTTCCAACCGTCACGTTTTTGGCTGGACAGCCCCAATTTGAAGGTTTTGTTTTGCCATCCCGATCGGGACAGCTTTGTCCCAATCAGTCAGAATGTTGAGAGGTATTCTGTTGACTGCTGCTCTGCATGATTGGGTGGCGTTGAACGGATCGTTCGGCATTGTAGAGGTTTTGGGGGAGGGGAGTGGAGCAGAGAATCGCTAGACACGCTTCTCGTCCCAATGCTGCCTGCCCGAGGTAGGTATGTTAATGTTCTGGATACATGGGGAGGTTCAACACTCAGATCCACAGTAGAGAGACAGCAGTGTTAAAAATATGCTAAGGAATAAGTTAGATATGACATGCTTTTAAAATAGTTCTTGAATTCCCAATTACGCTACGGTGGGTCTTAAACGTGTACTCAGACAACCCCCAACAGTACATATTTTCCAGATCTCCCTAAAGGATTGTTATTTAGTGTGACACATTCTGCTTCACCTGAAATTCTGTAAGAAGGTCTGAAAAATCATACTGGGCTGTTGTTTTTCTTATATATCCATTCTGTGCAGTTGGTCTTCTGTGTTTTATTTTGCTGAATTGAAACCTGGATATCTCCATTTTCCTTGTATAAGTTGGCAACCATTTTAACTAAATTCCCAGCTGCTTGTAATTGCTCCTAATGTGACTGGAGCCATCATGCAGGTCTCCCAATATGGCATTTGTTAACATTTACAAGTTAAGTTTATGTCATTCAAGTGTACGTTGAATGTATAAACCATGATTTGCACCAGTTTTATAGGAGCCTCACATCACTACTATTGTGCAGTTGGAGGACTCTACTCCTTCACTATCTAACTCAGTCTGTGGCTTCCTGCTTGCCTCTATTCCCTCCTCACATCATGATACTGCCACTGTCGCATGCAGTCCTGTCCTCACTTATACAATCACATGAAAGGACAGGTCACTGCCTCCTACATATCAGTACACTCAACAATCTGATGATCTCATTGGCTACAGGTTTTTATATCCCTGCACACTTCAAAACTGAGGACATCCTGGTCAAGTAGGAATTGAAGAATGAATACAATAAGGTGCTTAGACCCTAGTAAATTGCACCTTAAAAAGACTCGGACACAAAATGTTTCTTGCCCTACATAAGGAAACCAAACATCTAACAAAAATATATGCATATAAACACACATTAGTTTATCCTATACATTTTAGAAACAACAGAATGTGTGTTAATAAATCAGTCTCTCCTGTTCTATTTTGGAGAGTGGAAGGTAGAAAAAACCAAGGGGTATATTTACTAAACTGCGAGTTTGAAAAAGGGGAGATGTTGCCTATAGCAGCCAATCAGATTCTAGCTGTCATTTATTTAGTACAGTCTAAAAAATGACAGCTAAAATCTGATTGGTTGCTATAGACAACATATTCACTTTTTCAAACCCGCAGTTTATTAAATATACCCCCAAATCTTTCTTTATATAGAGATCATTGCTCTCTCTGTCAGCTTCCATCTCTCCTCCTTTTCACTGTCGAAAATGAAATAGATTATAAACAAAATGAATTACCCATGGCCCTGTATACATATAACCTTAATAATAGTGTACATTTTTTATGTCGCCCACCCCCCTAACCATTTAAATGAAAAAGTTGGCATCGTTAGTCTATACCTTAGCTAGTAGATATTGGTCTGCTTATTGTTATTTTTATTGGTTTAGCGACTAATATCAAAATATATGATAGATATAGATATAGATATATATATATATATATATATATATATATATATATATATATATATATATATATATATATATATATATAGATATTAAGTCTTTTGTTTGTAGAGGTTATTCCTCTATTTATGACACAATTATTTGTATTGCTTTTCATGCCTTCAAGAAATAGTTTTTGTTTTTGTTTTAAAAAAAAGGCATGTCTATCACTAGATGGCACTGTTGGAGATTGTCTGGTTTTGTTTCTGCTCAGTAAGTTTCATGTTGTCCATTCTGCATTGCAGGGATCTGAGTGGAATGCCTCAAATTTAGAAGAACTTCAGAAGAACAAGTAAGAATCACTCGGCAGGCCAGAAACTAACTATCTTTCTTCCTGGCTGACCATTTTTTTGTGTTTATATGTAATTGGAATTAATATATGTACACAACATACCATAAGTATAAACTCCGGCAAAGATTACCAGCAACAATGCAATTGGTGCTTAGTGATGTCATTACTTCAAAATTTTCTCTGTTGCTCAATTAAGGGATACTGCAAGACATTGGGGTATAGTAGGTGGTCCCGGTGATGGGGTCACTTTATGTAAAAGTGTTGGTAGGCTAGCTCCACCCCTACTATGCCCCCTCCTAAAGGAACTATTTGTTCAGTTTATTTTAAGTGCCATTGGAGTTGGGGATGTGTTTTTGGGGCTCCTGCCCTGGATTTTTCATTTATCAATTTTTAGTTTTTCATATTTTTGTCACTGTGTTGGGCTCAGGGACGCCTTCCCAGGAGTGGATAGCCTGCGGCCTTCCTTCACCCCCAACACCACCTGCCATATGTTTGCAGCCATCTCCTGCACAACTGGAGGCACTGTCTATGTGCAGGTGGGTAGAGCTGACAGCCGCGACCGCAGCAGACACAACAGCAGTGTTGTGGTCGCGTCCCCCCAAGGCAACGAGCATATGCCCAACAACAGAGCGGAGACAAAAAGCAACTACAGCAGATCTCTGTTGACTCTGAGAGTACAGCTATGGCTGCGCTCACTCAGAGGGCACCAGGCAGCAAATGAGAAAGGTCTGTTGGACACAGACTTCCTGTTCCTTGTGGTGGGTGAGTAGGAAAGGGAGGTCTCTCCTTCCCACTACCTTTGGTGCGCTTCCTCAGTGGAGGTGCCATTTTCTTTGAAATCTGATCTCCCCCTGCTGTGCTCCACCTTACTCTTAACAGTTTCAGGATATGTGGAAAAATCGGCTTGGCTACGCTCTCTGCACCACACCTTCCATCCTCACAGCTGGTACTGCCCTCTTGTGGGGTTTCCCAGGCTGAGATGGCTTTGGCGCAATCCCTCCACCCAGGGTTTAGCTGTGGCCTCTTCCTCCTTGGAACACTTCCTCAGCGCCCCTCATAGGCGGCTCAGACACATGATTCTAATTCTCACCTCTCTTCAGAAGAGGAATGCAAGTTTTTGAGGGAGTCGGGCGAGGAGGACTCCTATAACATTGAGGATTTATCCACTGCTCAGAGTGTGGACGATCTAGTTTTAGGGGTTTGTCAAACATTGGGGTTTGCAGATCCAGAGATCACAGACTCTACTGGGTTCTTTCTTACTAGACGTCAAAAGAAACGGGTGATCTCTTTCCCTCGATCGCCTCCATTGCTAGAATTGATTTTGGAGGCATGGAAAAAAACCTGACCAGCGTTTTCATATCCTGGAAAAGTTTATATCTCTTTACCCCTTACTCTTAGAGGAGGCAGCAAATTGGAGACTCCTTCCGCTGTGGATCCACCTATTTCCCGGCTGACCAGATTCACTGCTATCCCTGTACAGGGTGGTGTTTCTCTGAAGGACACCACAGACCAGAAATGTGATTTCTTGCTGCGCTCAGCTTATGTAACGGCGCGTAATCTCTTCAAACTGGGCAGGGTGTGAACAGTTGGCCATAGGTCTGCAAGAAAAACGGCAGCGGGCCAGTTTGCTTGTTCCAGCTGATCACATTAGAGAGGCTTCTGATTTTTTTAGGTCACGCATCTCTGGATGCAATCTTAGTTATTTCGAAGCTTTCTGCATTCATTGTAGCGGCAAGGCATTCCTTAAAACGTATGCTTGAGGAATTACTCTTTGATGGTGTGACCCTCTTTGGATCCCAATTGAACCAGGTTATTTAGGTGGCCACTGGTGGCAAGAGCTCTTTTTTACCAGTTAGCCAGACTTAACCTAAACATCCCAGGTTTCGGTCCTCCAGTAGATCGTAGGAGGCTCCTGCAAAGGAAGCAGTCCTCTTCCACAAGGGGAGGGTTCTGTAGGAGCAGAAAGCCTTCTAGACGCGGGGAAAACTCAGACCAACAAAGACGGTCTCCTCATGACAGGTCTCCCAGACACGGGATTGTGGTAGAGGCCCATCTCGTGCTTTTTCAGAATCAGTGCTTTGCACTAAGACTTCTTTTGTCCCTAAGGTGGTCTCCTGGTTTCATTTAAACCAGGAGATTGTTGTTACAACCTTTTCTCCATGTTCACAGTTTTCGGATCTGTTCTTGGACATGGTCAGGGCTCTTAGGTATTATGTGGACTATACCGCTGCGGTTTGAAAGACTATTGATCTGTTTGTGCTGTATGATGCACACAAGTGTGGTTAGCCGGCCTCTAGACACGATGCATCACTTCCACTATTAGGTTGGCTTATGTTCAGTCGGCTCGCCCAGTGCCGGTGGACTTAACAGCCGTTCGACCAGGGCTGACGGTGCTTCATGGGTGGTGCGTCATGGTGCTTTATCCGAACAGTTGTGCCCGGGATGCTACTTTGTCTGTCCATGCTTTTGTAAAATTCTACAAGTTGCAGGGCTTTGCATCTCAGGATGCTAGCTTTAGGCGCAAGGTTTTCGTATTAGAGAAATCCCTCCCTTAGGGGCAGCTTTGAAATTTCCCCAATGTCTCACAGTGTCTCCCCAATAAGGTAAGAGAGAACATTTTTGTTACTCACCGTAAAATCCGTTTCTCTAAGTCCATTTGGGGACACTGTGCTCCCACCCTTTGCTGTTTGCTGGTTGTCTATTTTAGATTTTCTTTTTTGACTTTGTTAGGCCCTTTGTTTTTTATTAAAAAAAACTGAAGTGATAGTTCCTCTAGGAGGGGTATATTAGGGGTGGAGCTATCCTCCCAAAACCTTTACTTAAAGTGCCCCTGACTCCAGGACCACCTACTATACCCCAGGGGCAAGTGCAAGATTTTTGTAGGGGGGTTTCTGAATGCTTGATTTCGGAACAAAGTAAAGAAATAACGGATGCAGTGAACCTGAGACAGACACTTTTTTGCGGTTAAATTGTTATACGTATATAACAAATACTGTTGCGTCCCACACAGGGCCTGATCAACCACTAGGCTGACCAGGCTGCAGCCTGGGGCGCTGGGTCCCGGGGGGCGCTGCACTGTGGGTATTTTTTTTTTTTTAATTTTTTTTTTCGGGGTGGGGGAGGGGGGGGGGTCGCCGCTGGGGATCGCCGCGGGGGGGTGGGGGGGGTGGAGGGCTCGACGATCAAAAGCATTGGTGGTCAGTGGTTAGCAACACACAGCCAATCGCCAGGCTGCCTGTTGCTGTGCAGCAGACAGGAAGCAGGACATCTTCACTTCCTATCTGCTGATCTGAGGAGAGGAGCGACGCTGGCACAACTACAGGTAAGTGAAGGGGGGAACTGCCCTGCATATCTATAGGGAGGGGGGGGAACTGCCCTGCATATCTATAGGGAGGGGGGGGAAACTGCCCTGCATATCTATAGGGAGGGGGGGGAAACTGCCCTGCATATCTATAGGGAGGGGGGGGAAACTGCCCTGCATATCTATAGGGAGGGGGGGGGGACTGCCCTGCATATCTATAGGGAGGGGGGGGGAACTGCCCTGCATATCTATAGGAAGGGGGGGAACTACCCTGCATATCTATAGGGAGGGGGGGAACTACCCTTCATATCTATAGGGAGGGGGGGAACTACCCTTCATATCTATAGGGAGGGGGGGAACTACCCTGCATATCTATAGGGAGGGGGAGGGGACTACCCTGCATATCTATAGGGAGGGAGAGGGGGGACTGTCATGCATATGTATAGGGAGGGAGAGGGGGACTGTCATACAAATCTATAGGGTGGGAGGGGGGGCTGCCATGAAAATCTATAGGGAGGTAGAGAGGTTGATATGTATGAAGGAGGGCAGAGGAGGGGGGCTGATATATGTGACTGGGGGAGTTTTGATGTGACGGGGGGGATAGCTAGCTAGCAGAGTGGAGGTAAGGAAAATAGCTGCAAGGGGGATGGATGCAGGGTGGGAGGTAAAGAAAAAGGCTGCAGCAGGGGTTAAGGAAAATGGCTGTGCGGGGGGGGGGGGTTGTGGTTAAGGAAAATGGCTGCAGGGGGTATTTAAAAAATAGAGCAGCTTTGGGGGGCAGAATCTCATGATTGTGTGGTGGTCACATGGGTGGTCTCAGCAATCACTAGAATACTAAATATTAGTGAGATGGGGCTGGTAGAGGTTTGTATTTGATTGACAACAAATATTCAGATATTGCTTATATATGCCTGTCCAATGGGGTACTTTTAGCTGGCCATAATGGAGTGTTTTGTTTTAACTAAAGGGCCTAATCATTCAGGGTTTGCATTATAATACATTTTTGCATTTTCAAAAAAGGACGCCAACTTTCCAGAAGCCAGCGAGAGGATAACAAAGTTGCAAGAGAGAAGAGCAAGGACAGGTAAGAGACAATGGCACAATCTGTCTAAATTTGAATGCTGGAGAATACACCTGAACATTCATATTCAGGAGTGTTCCTATACACCTATATATTCGGAGGGGGGGTGGGGGGCGCTGCGGCCGTATTAGCCTAGGGCGGCCAGAACCCTTAATCAGGCCCTGGTCCCACAGTATTGCTTATTCACATAATCTTATCTAATAACTAGATTAAACTAATACCATAACTAAAAGGGTAAAATATTTTTTTACATATTTTACAATACCATTTAACCTGTGGTGAAGTTAGCTGCATCTGCCACACAGTGTGTGTCTCAGGTACGTACTGTGCTGCAGTAAGTATACTGTAAAATACACTTACCATAGAAACAGCAGTTTTTGCTGAGTCCACTGTTTGGCTGAAGCCGCTGACTATACTGCAGGTAAAATGCCTTAAGGAATGTAGGTATATATCTAAAGAAAAGGATAAATGCAGGGAATTGTCTCTACAAGCCTTATTATAGTTTTGTGAATACTATCTGTGAACTCAGAGAAGAAATATACCCCCTTACTCATTCACTCAGCATTCAACCTGCCCTTATAACAGGCAGACTGGCAGACAGAAGAAACACTGGCGGGAGTGGGGGACTGACATATTGGCAGGACAGACAGACACTGGCAGGAATGAGAGAGTGACAGGACAGACAGAGATTCCCCTCCTCCTAGTACTGAGCGTTGGGATCCCTCTGATGACATAGGAGACACTCAGCAGCATTGGTCAGTGCTGCTGCCTGACCCTCCCACCTCCTCGACTGCACAAAGCACAGTGCAGACATGGAGCTTCTGTGCAGCTTCTACAGAGAGACTCCATTGTCATTCTCAGTATGGAAGGGGGTTTCTGGGTAACAGGAAACATGCCCCTAAGTGCGCTCCTGTACCCCAATGTCTCGCAAACACTGTGAGACATTGGAGAAATGGCTTTTGGTGAGTAACAAAAATCCTATTATTGCTAATTTGTTTAGAATCGCTATATAATGCATCTTTGAATTATTCTCACCATTCCCCTGCTGCATTGGAGCTTACAGTCTAAATTGCCTACCAAACACACCTACACATTAGGGTTCATTAATCTGCAAGGATGGTTTTCTGCTGTGGGAGGAAACCCACGCAAATGCTGGTTGATTTTGACCTAGTGTATTATAAGGTTTAAGATATTGTGGTCCCAGAGATTTTGTTTTCATATATGGCTTTGATTTACATGAGGGGCATATGGTATTCTATTAATTTACATGACCTCAGGGATTGTAGGTAATTGCTTTCCTGACATGCGATTGAGGACAATTGCTGAAAAGTATTTGTGTGTTAACTGCATCCCCTGTTCCATTCAGCTCTTCACTCAGCCAAATATTAAACACCTTTCTTTTAAGCATTTTAAACACACTTTCTTTCCCACTGTAGCCCATCCTCCCCTTGTTGCCTTACCCGAATTTATGGTTTTGGGTTTTTTGGAGTTCTGGAATGACTTGCTACTTATAATATCCTTATAATGTACACTAGAGTATTTTTTTTATATCATTTGTTAATGTGTTTTTTTTCAGGGTTACACACATACTAAACGTCACTCGTGAGATCGATAACTTCTTTCCTGAAACATTTACTTATCTAAATATCCGAGTTCTGGATGAAGAGAGTACAAACCTGCTGCAGTATTGGAAGGAAACGCACCACTTCATCTCCTCTGCTAAGTAGGTCATTGCTCTTAAAACTGTTATGGGGAAAAGTAGCTATAACAGTTTATATTCTAATGGGCAACTAAAACATATCCTATAATCTTTTCTTTTTCTGCCCTCAAATTGTAGCAAATCAAAATCTCTATTAAGGGCATGTGTCGGTACTTTTTAGTTTATAAGGTTCATACTATCAAAGAGTACAAGATATGGATGAAGGATGCTTTAAAAAATATTGTTGTACCTCGTTTACAGATATATTTGTGATTTATGTTTTTTCATGCTGTACAATCTATGCAAAAGTAAATTTGACAAAGTAATGGTGTGGCATTGTGCCTATGAAACTCATGTGTATGTCCAAAAGTTTAATGCATTTACTTTTTTTTGCATTACTTTTATCAACTTTTCAGTTTGTGAGAATAAAGCTTTACAACACTTCTGAACCTAAAAGTAGTCAAGAAGCTAAAATCAGCACACTGTCAAAACTAAAACAGACTGACTGCTTGCTTTTATCTTGTGGCAGCAATTTTCGCCCTGATATCCCAGAATGCACCACTGCCAGATACTCAAATTACCTTATAACATATTGTTTATACACCATATTTAGTAAGAAGCTTAGTAGTAGTAAATAGTATTTGTATACCATATTTATTGAATAGTATATAATAGTCAAATATATAAATGCAGCAAATATATGCAAAATAAAATATATACTATTGCATTTACTTATGAATAAAAGATATATTAGGCACTAAATATTGTTACACCTGAGGAAAAAAATGTTATATTGTGTAGATGCGTGTGAACTGTAGCGGTACATTTTTTATTTTTTTTTAGTATCAGAAAAGTATTTTAAGTTTGCTGGCTGGATGCCACATGATGCAGTTTCGCATTTCCATGACTTTGATTACCGTAATAAAAATTTTAACCGCATATTTGCAGGTTTTAAGCCACAGCTGTTTGTATATGAGTGCACATAGTGTAAACTCTTCCTTGTGCTCCTGACTGTACATTGTGTGAAAACAGCACAGGGTAAAGAGCTGTTTAGATATGAATTGCACAAAATGCCATATTAATGAACAGAATGGATATTGTTTTCTCCAGCTACTATTGGGGTCACTGGGTACATTGGTTATAGTGTAGGGAGCAGACGTGCAGGTATCAAGTTCAGCAGTGCATAGCAGCATGCGGGGGATCGAAGATACCAAGGGGGTGCCTTGGCTGTCGCTTCCAATGCTGGGGTTCTCCAGCCTTCTCTTTTTAAGCAAAGTATGAAAAGAAAACCTTTTTCCTTCTTCCTCCCAGCTATATGATTTGTTGGCCAAAGAACAGAAGTTTCAGGTGTCCCATAGGCTGGTGCTTCTGTTCTCATCCTTTGGAAGATATTTGTAAATGGGAGCTCCCCCATAAGGTGGAAGCGAATGTTGTGCGGTTGTCAAAGACCACTTCCATTTTCATTCCCATTCCCAAAGCAGCCACACTTAAGATTGGGGCTGATCGTAAGGTTGTTGGAATCAGTAAGCCTATTTTCCTGGTGGTAGGAGCCTCTTTAAGGCCCACTTTGGCCTCTGCTTGGGTAAATAAAGCTGTTGAATGACGGTTGAATTATCTTTTGAAGACCTTGTTAGCTGGCAATTGCTCCCATTGGTAGAACAGATTCAGAGAGCTATAGAGTATTTGCGAGCAGCAGCTCTGAGGGCAGGGCTGATTGGATCTCTGCCTCTGTGGTCTCGGCTCGTCAGAACCTCTGGCTTAAGGCTTGGAAGGCTGATGTGGAATAAGAAAACTCTAAAGTCGCTTCCTATTCCTTTAGTTTTTCCTTGTTTGGCCCTGAGCATGATAACATAATTTGTAAGGAAACAGGATGTAAATGTGTTTTCCTTCCTGTTAATGCTCTCAAATCTGAAGTCTCCAGGTTTTGCACCATCCGATTCTCTGAAAGACTGAGGAGTCTGCACCCAAGAGGGCACTCTTAGGTCGTTTGCAACAAGAAAGGCAGGCCTGGGCTGCAGACAATCAATCGACATGACGGGCATTCTGCCCACCCAGGATTCGCTGTGGTGTGATTCTCTCTTCTCCTTTTCCAGGATCTGTGGTTCAAGATTATCACAGATGTCTGGGTGAGAGGAATCGTGGATTGGGAATACATGATAGATCTTCTAAGATCTCCCTCCAGATGGTTCTTTACCACAGGACTTTCCGCAATTTTAACAAAATGTCTCGCTCTAGAAGAGGCCATACACTCCCTGATTTCTTCAGGAGTGGTCATACCAGTTCCAGACCATCAAAGGGACTTGGGGTTTTACTCCAACCTGTTCATGGTTCAAAAACCTGATGGTTTTTTCAGACTGATTCTGAAACTCAAAACATTAAACACCCAGCTTCAGGTGCCCAGATTCAAGATGGAGTCCTTGAAAGTGGTAATAAATAGTATGGAAATTAACAAGTTCTTGGTGGCTCTGGACATCAAGGATGCACAGTTACATGTTGCCATCTGGGAGGGACATCAGTAACTTCTCAGGGTTGCTGTTCAGTTAGGGCACTATCAGTTCCGGGCTCTTCCATTTGGTCTCTCTACGGCACCATGGGTCTTCACCAAGATCATGGTCTCTTTGCTGAGGTCCAAGGGAGTGACAGGCATTCCCTATCTGGACAATCTTCTCATCAAGGTAGAGTTGCCATCTGTGCTTCATGTACGGGTGACTGCACTGACTCCTGGTCCTGGACTCATGTACTGGTTCCTGAACTTCAAGAAGTCCAGATGGATTTTGTCCCAGTGGAGGTTCCTATTGGTCTCCTGTTCGGCACAGAGAAACAAACTTTATACTTACTGTCTGTCAAAATTCAAACCTTACAAAAAATGGTAATATCTGTGTTGGTTATCAGAGAAACGTCACCACCCTTCTGCATGAAGGTTCTGGGCAAGATGGTATCAGCTTTCGAGGTGGTCCAGTTTGCTTAGTTTCATGCGAGGGAGTTTCAGTTGGAACTCCTCTCAAAGTCAAATAATTATCACCTGTGTCAGGTGATGTGTCTTTCCCTCCAATCTCTGAAAAGGTTGCCTATTCTCAATCTGGAATGGATATTGGTGACGAGGGACGTCAGCCTTCCGGGTTGGGGTGCCGTCTCTCTTCACACCTGCTTACAGGGTCTTTGGATCTTGGAGAAACACACAGGATTTTACGTTGGGCCGAAAAAAACTTCATCCCAGTGGAGGAGAATTGGGAGACAGACTTTCTGAGCAGGCTGATTCTTCACCCCGGCAAATGGTCTCTGTAACCACAGGTCTTTCGCAAGATCGTGTACAGGTGGGGTCAACCATACTTTGACATGATGGCATCTTGGTTGTACCACAAGGGCAAGAATTCCTCAGGTGCTCTCTGTAGACGCCATGTCCATTCCTCGGCGGTTTCACCTGGCTTACCTGTTCCCTTCATTAGCAGCAGCAATGTTTATGAGGGTTTTGATGAAGAGAGAAAGCGGTCCGTTCATTCTGGTTGCTCCAGATTGGCTTCAAACTGCTTGGGGCACGACGTCCTCTCCATGGCGGTGGGTCCATTGTGGCGTCTGCCACTCAGGCCAGACCCCCAAAGTCGTGGACAGTTTCTACACCACTGTTTAGAACAGCTGGCTTTAATGCTGTGGACCATGTGAAACCATGATCCATCAAGCAAAAGGGTTGTCTACACTTGGGGGGCAAATCATGCTTCGGGCCAGGAAGCCAGGTTCAGCCATAAATTATCATAGTCTAGAGAACGAATATTGCCTGGTGTGAAAGGAAGCCATTTCTTACCTCTTTTCGTTTCCCTAGGTTACTTATGTTCTTACAGGAAGGACTGGGCGCTGGTCTGCACCTTAGCTTTATTAAGGTTCAGGTGTCTGCTCTAAAGTATAGGTCTCCAGAGGAAGAGCGCTCTCTGGATGTGGTCAGGGTTTTGCCGATTTATGTGCATAGAACTCCGGACGTGAGGATCCTTGGTCCTTTATGATGCGCACAAGAAGGGATGGCTTCTAAAGTTACCATTGCTACATGGATTAAGGCTTATAATGGAGCAGGACAGCCTGTTCGGTCATTCCACTAGGTCAGTAAGTGGTTCGTGAGCAGCATGACATGGCTCCTAGACTGAGTAGCTATATCGAGTGGCTATTTGGTCCTCAGTTCATACTTTTACTAGACAGTGTTTGCATCCAGAGATGCTGGTTTTGGGAGAAAGGTGCTTCACGCTGTTTATTCTAAACACTTCCACCTGTGATGGCAGCTTTGAGATGTCCCCAATGTACCTGGTGTCCCCCAATGGATATTGGAGAAAATAGGATTTTTATACTTGCGTTTAAAACCTTTTTATCTTAGTCCATTGGGGAACACCGGACAGCCACCCTTTACATTCTGGCTTTAGAAGTACCTGTACGCATGGTCCCTACACTATATTCCAATGTTCTCAGAGTCCCCAAATGGACTAAGAGAAAAGCATTTAATGTAAGTATAAAAATCCTATATTTATGTTATCCATCTGTATAGGCGATAAGCAGAGTTAGTCGTCATGTACTTGAGCACTGCTCCCAATGTGATTAAATTATCACACTTTCAATAACAATACAGTAACCTGGGGAAGTGGCCTAGTGGCAAGGGATATGTATGAAATCATTAAGACTATATATATATATATATATATATATATATATATATATATATATATATATATATATATAATGTGGCCAGATCATTTCTGGACTAGAAATAAGATGGAGAGCAGCCAAAGATATGACACACAACCCCTAAGTTTGTGCATATCCCATTTAAGCAAAAAGTTTTCAGTGCTTTTTAAAATGAATGATTACTTTGTAAAACGCTTGCACAACTCCCGCTGACTCCACCCAATTAGTAGACCCAATGTTACTACTGTAGAGCTAAATCTGTATCTTACTCAGATTCCTCAATAACTAGGTAGCTTCTGAACAGCATAAGGTTCCAACACACTGTGTCAAATAAAAAGCTCGCCCAAGGACAATTCTTATATACAAACTCTCCTAATTGAGAGCTTTGGATATGTATGCTCTAAGTATATAACATTAATTTTGTGGTGGGCAGAATTTGAAGCAATGCAGCAGATTAGGGCTCATTCTGATGTTACTTTGTGTTAAATAGTACGTTCATGTACACAAATACTTGCAGTTTTGGTCCATTTCGCATCCGGTTCTGCCAGTAAAGCAGGTAAGCTGATGGACCAATATTACACTGTACATGAGATTCAATGCAAAACAACATTATTGTCACATCACGTGCGTATCCCATTACAGTCTTAAATGCCAGGTAAACGATTTGTTTCTACGAATATTTAAAGTTTGTATGAAATTAAAATATCTGGAAAAATCTATATTTTTTTAAGAAAAATTAAAGTAATGGTAAAAAAAAATAATCATATGTGCTGGCAAAAAGCCTGTGACCAGTGGTGCTTCTACACTAGCTCCTGTTGAGATTGATTTACCATTGGGGGACAGTGTGGGTGCCCTTGTAGCAGATAATAGAGCAGAACTATAGAGTAAGAGCAAAGTTATTCCAGGATGGCTGAGTGCTTTGTTCTAAGCAGATATTTAAAGCAGGATGTTGAAAGCTAGCTCTGTACACTGAAGGTGTGCTGGTGTTTATTAACCAAACTAGTGTTCAATGTCATTATGAGTTACATACAATTTAATATCTGCTAACTCTCTTTTGTTCTTCACTTTCTCAGTTCTGCTTGGACATTCCCATCAATGTTAGTTTTGGTTGACTGTATAAACCCTGCTTCCTGTGAAGGAGGTTATGGGTACAACTACCACTATTTTCCTGTCCACTCTTCCTGCTTTCCTGATTTTGACTTCTGCCTGTCCTGGGATATTCTCTTGTCTGCTGCCTTTCCCGTTCATCAACATGGTTTGTCCTTGGTCTTGCTTTGCTGGCTGTTGTGAATTGTGTTTATGTTATGTCTGTTGCCCAGGTCTACATCACAATTTTGCTCAATGACCTGCCCACTGCTACAGTTTGCTTTTTTTTCTTTTATGTAAACCAGTGGCATATAAAAGATTTTTACTGTCTATAAGACAATTTGTCTTAATAATATTGGCTTTCATTTGTCTTACTGACTGTAGACTGTAAGACAAATGAAAGCTAGTATTTATTAGTTATATGTTTACTACAGTGCATTGATGCATTTGTGCTTTTTGTACCTTAAGCCTTATTTGAGAATCAGAACTAGAAAAAAGGATGATTCACAAAATCTTAAAAAAAAAATAAAAATATATATATATATAATTATAGATATACGTGAAACTGTCTTTGCAAGATTTAAGCAAATGTAATCATCATCTTAAAATAAAACCTCATATTCAGCCACACACAAACACATGGGCCTGATGTCGCAGTGTGTGTGGTCCCAAATCACTATGCATAGATCACTTTTATTGCCCTGTGGGTGTGGTCATCTTTTAATTATTTACATTTAAAGGCATATTAACCACATTTTTAAAGCTTTCCTATATGGTTTATCTGACGGAACCATATGCATTTGCATAACATAGTGCAGAAAACGTTTTCTGTGCATTGTGTGACATTGCCTGCTACAAACAGTTAAACTGTCCAATTGAAGCACCACCATTGTTCTCATGTTTTTTTCAGTTAAGAACTTTTCTTATATTTGTGTGACATTTGTTTAGAGGGTGGGAGGAAGAGAGCAAGAGGGACCAATCCTGGCTGCCTGCTGTGTGTAAATAAATGCATTGTCGCCCACAGAAAGGTCATTTTGCAAACATAGAATATAAAAACAGACAATATTATCACATGTACTTTCTTGCACAGAACACAAATAAAGAACAAATACATTTTTAGGATACACTGAAGACATGAAAAAACTCGCAGCAGCATCTAATTAATCTCTTGAAGCTGTGTTTTGTAAAATTTTACTCTGTTTAATTTTTCAGTAAATTAAAGTAATAGGGCCACTTGTGTAACGTATCTTTATGTAATTTCACACTGCGCATGATCAGAAAGTGAACGTACACAACTGCGGCTATTCAGATCTACGACTTTTTTGCACTTACGATTCTTAACGTCTGAAGAGGGGTGACAGGGGAGGGAAGGGGTGTTGTAACATAGGCAATGTACAATTAGGGCGATTACATATGGATTCAGGCTGGGGCATAGTCGCAGATACAGATGAAAAAAAGGTTTTATTTGTGGGTAGTCAAAGGCAGATGTAAGTAGTGGATGACTATGACAAACACTCAAACTAATGAACTGCTTGTAATTAGAAGTTTGTGTATTGAGACTTTAGTAGTTGCTCGGACATAGATTAGTATTTGGCAACCGTGTTATAGGAAAGATTATTTTTTTTTTACCAGGAAGTTGTTCCTGCTGTATTAGCTAGGTTGTTCAAGTATAAATAATGCTTCATATCCATTGCATTTGTAACATTTAAAATATTGTTTTCTTGTATATGTTGCAAGTAAGACGTAAGGGTCTGTGGGGTGTGCCGCTTGTCAAGCGGACACATCTGCTACTCATTCAGACCTGGGAGCATCTTCAACTCTAAATACACATTCATTTATGTGCAACTCTTTCTAATGCAAAGTATACTTACACTTCTATTCAAGTGTGAATCAGGCCCACTATCTACATAAGAGTTTTCATTGGGAGAATCAATCCAACCATCAATTCCTCCCGTCCTTGTGTTCCAGGATACTACCTTTGCATATGCTATAGCTCAGATTAGGATTCTGAGATTCTATGATTACTGGATCCTGGCCCATCGTCATCTGTTGTTGTATAACTGCAAACAGAATATTGGCATGAACTAAAAACAATTGAAATAAGTGCATATTTCAATGGTTCTCAAACAAAAAAAAAAATAGCTGGTCACTGCTATCACTCTATGTGCAGACGGAACTAATGAAGCCCCATGAGGTCTGGTTATAGAGCCTGCACACTGAACGATCAGATCTGTCCAATTGGGTGACCAAATTGGATGCAGACTCTATGATCTTAATCTGTGTGTACATCTTTATAGCCACAATTTACTCATTTGGGGAACTCTGCCTAGTAACATTTCAGAACCTTTAAGTTACAGCATAGTAATATTTGTCACTAAATATGACTTATGTTTATTACTTTTAAAATGTCAGGCCATAGAAAAGGCTTAAAAATATATATTATACTACTAGATGGAACAAGCTCTTGATTTTAGTATTCACATGAAGACCTAAATGGCTCCATTTTCCAATTAGTGATGTCCTATAAAACCAATAGCAGGATGCAGACCTATTTTCTAATAGAAAGGTGTGTGGCTTCTCTATATGTTCCACTTTACTGGTAGCTGCTGCTTAGTGACTGCCTGTTCAGTTGTATTCTTGGTAATGGTTTGTCATGGTGGCTTAGTGGTTAGCACTTCTGCCTCACAGCACTGGAGTCATTAATTTGATTCCTGACCATGGCCTTATCTGTGTGGAGTTTGTATGTTCTCCCTGTGTTTGCGTGGGTTTCCTCCGGGTTCTCCAGTTTACTCCCACACTCCAAAACTATACTGGTAGGTTAATTGGCTGCTTTCAAATTGACCCTAGTTTCTCTGTCTGTGTGTGCGTGTGTTAGGGAATTTAGACTGTAAGCTCCAATGGGACAGGAACTGATGTGAGTGTATTCTCTGTATACAGCGCTGCGGAATTAGTGGCTCTATATAAATAGCTGCTGATGATGATGGTGGTGGGCTTTGGGTTAGTTAGACTCTTGCACCCACACACACATTTAGCTAGCTGCACCGGGACATTGAGTCGTGTGGCATCCTGTGAACGTTATAACAGAGAAGGACCAGACAATAAGAAGCCAGCAATGTACTTTTGTAGTGTACTCCATACTTTGGGGAAATATTATTGCGTTTTTAAAGGACATTGCTTATTGGAATGTGAACTTATCCTTTATATCCCTTTTACTTCAATTGCCTATAGTTTGTCTTTACAGTTTTGTTGGTGTCTTAGTATATTGTTTTGCTGTCTTTTTATAAAGGCTAAACAAAGGCTAAACAACTGATCAGCTTATTTACACTTCTGAAAATGATTTTTGCATGACCGTGCTTAAATCATATTTTTTTTTTTTATATAGTTTTCTGATCAGACACTGAGTTGTTTTTTGTTTTGTTTTGTTTTTTTGACATACTAGAATTCTCTGTGAGAATAGTTTAGAATAATCTTTTTTTCTGACTCTCTTCCACAGGCGCCAAGGCTCTCATGTCTTTGTACACTGTAAGATGGGTGTCTCTCGCTCAGCCTCCACCGTTATCGCTTATGCCATGAAGGAGTATGAGTGGAAGTTAGAAGAAGCTTTAAAACACGTAAAGGACAGAAGGAACATTGTACAACCTAATGCTGGTTTCCTGCGACAATTGCAGACATACCAAGGTATCCTAGGAGCAAGGTAAGCAACATGGAGAACATGGACTTATAATTCTTTTATCATAAGACATTTTTAGAACCATATTTGTATAAATTTATTCTACAAATCGATGTACACACACAATCCCAGGAACTTTTTGGTCATGTTTTAATGTCACTTTATAATCTTTGGGTTTAATGCAGATTGATAATAATCTTCACTGGTAGCCTCTCCTTTGAATACAGATTAAATTACACATCATTAAATATGTATTTAGGAACAGGAGTTAAAAGGTGGTAATAGGTCAGATTTTTTTTTTTCATCTATGATTTAGATTTTCCTTTCCACATGTATCTAAAATCCAAAATATCTGGATAGTTACTAACTCTCAACGTTGAGATTGCCTAATAAGAATCCACTGGTTAAATACAAGGACCAGTTTTCTTGGCTAACATTTCATCAAAATTCCATTTTTATGTTTGTTTTTACACTTTATTGAACGTTAGGTTTCTTAAAAAGTGTTTTTTTTATCAATATAATAATTTTAATAAAAGTTACATATTCGAAATCATCCAACGAATTAGTTTTGCTTTGATTCCATAATAAACAAAGCAATTGACAAATAAGGTGTGGAAATTTTGTGTGGATTTGGGTTAATGTGAAATCTACCAATAGCAAAAAATTAGTCGACTTAGTGATCTAAGTGAACACCCTAATCTTTTCCTATTTTTCTCCATGTCGTCCCTCATACCAATTGTAGTAAGCAACGGCACAATTATCTGTGGAAACCCAATGCAGAGGCACCTATCTTACGGATGCCCTTCCCTCTAGACCCTTTGTTTGATTCAACTACATTGCCCCCTACATCTACAAAGAGGAAAATGAACTTGCGTGCTCTCATGAGGTCCATCAGTGAGATGGACACAACAGACGCCGTTCCAGAGTCACAGGAGAGAAGAGGTCAAGAACAGAGCCTACCAGGAAAGTTGGACATTGTGTCTGAAGGGCAGCAGGGTGTGCCAGAGCAAGTGCACATTGTGTCTGAAGGGCAGCAGAGTGTGCCAGAGCAAGTGGACATTGTGTCTAAAGGGCAGCAGGATGTGCCAGAGAAGGTGGACACTGTGTCTGAAGGGCAGCAGAGTTTGCCAGAGCAAGTGGACATTGTGTCTGAAGGGCAGCAGAGTGTGCCAGAGGAAGTAGACATTGTGTCTGAAGGGCAGCAGGATGTGCCAGAGAAGGTGAACACTGTGTCTGAAGGGCAGCAGGATGTGCCAGAGCATTTGGACACTGTGTCTGAAGGACAACAGAGTGTGTCAGAGCAGGTGGACATTGTGTCTGAAGGGCAGCAGAGTGTGCCAGAGGAAGTAGACATTGTGTCTGAAGGGCAGCAGGATGTGTCAGAGCAGGTGGACATTGTGTCTGAAGGGCAGCAGGATGTGCCAGAGAAGGTGGACATTGTGTCTGAATGGCAGCAGAGTGTGTCAGAGCAGTTGGACAGCGTGTCTTCGATGGATGACAGTTTATTTGACAGCCAAGAGAGCTATATGGACCAAGAAGAGAGTGTAAGGAAGTATCCAGACACTGATGTCCAAAAATTAGGAGAAACCTTAACAGACGTCAACACAAATCATGATGAGAGCACCTCTGTGGATGAGGTGAGCGCAAATATAACAGAACCTGTTAGCTATACGTACATATACAATGTGTAGGCGCTGTAGGGACCCTGATTGGATTAATACAGCTACGCTGCAGCTCTCACGGAGCAGGATCTGGACCTGCCAGAAAACAAACGTAGGACAACAGAATTGAGAGAGCATAAAACATAGATGATATAAACATATATATAAGCTAACATATCTACTATATCACATATAAAACCTATTAAAAATATTGGACTAATATTGAATTAGTCTAAGCAATGTCCTAGGTGTTGTCCTCTGTGAAATCCCAGTGTTAGAATTCTCAATTTATTATCCAAATCTGGTAAATAAGCAATGTCCAGAGAAATAAATATATAGCAAAGAGTTCACCACTGAAACAAATGCTGGATAAAACTGCTATAAGCCTTAATTACTAAGACATTCCAATCTTATAGGCCGCTATCACATGGGGGTATTTGGACACCTTGCAGTTAAATGACATTTCAAAACTCTAGTGGTGACACACAGAGTAGCTTATTTAGAAGAGGACGCATATGTGCTCAGAACGTACGTAGGCAAAAGATGCATTTGACAGAGAGCATATTTGTGTGCATATATTGAGTCGGACGTATCTCAAGATATGTTCTGCTCAAAAACAGTAGTATGTGCTCCAGGTGTACATCTGTAGTAACAAGTGTGTATACTACTCCCCACATAGGGATAGAATAGAGATGTGGCTTCACTGTGTTAGTAGCAAATGCTAGTCACATTGCTCAATAATAATAATAATAAAAATGATAATAGAATGAATTGTTATATACACAAGAGAGAATAGTATATCAACAGTGTTACTAATAAATGTGAAATTTAAATATAAATACAAATTAAATTAAATGCAAACATCTTTTGTTTTCCTCTTTAAAACTCCATCTTACCTGAGGTAATCCGAATGCAAATATCAATTAAATTATGCAAATAGAAAGCCTCGACTTCATATAATATAGCCTCTAATGATTTAAGTACTTTCAGTTAGAGAGGCTAGTATGCAATCAGCCAATCGGAAGTGGCTAGCCTGTGCTGATGATGGTCATTATCGTCATTGCGCATCGTTGCACCAGTATGAAATAAGTCTCCTGAAGAGCGTATCTGCAGATGCATCCGTCTAATTATACTGCAATTATGTGAACACACCCTTACAGTGCTTGGCCTACACTTTCCCATTTCTGTTCCTTTCCTCCAAGTGCAAGGAGACTAAAATCAACAATCTGTAAAAGTCTACATACAGATGTATGCATACGCATTTTTGGTGCTTAGTACGGAAATGTGTATCTTACACCACAAAAGAAAAACAGACATACATCAAACTCTAAATGAGCTCCAAATTTTCAACCAACTCATATGTTTATCACATAGGAAAGGTGTAGGATTCTCTTAAAAGAGAAGACCAGTTTCCTAACTGTTTTAACGTAATCCTTCCTCACATCTAAGAAAACTGTGGGCACTCCATCAGATTGTATGCTTGCTTCAACACTGGTAGCGTGGGGGGTTTGCAATGTAGAAATAGTTGTAGGTGAAAGTGTCTTGTAAAGTATAGGTCATACTGCTGGAGTATTTCATACATATCTCTCATCCCATGGTACACGGTCAGCCAAGCCTATAAGTTTATTTTTCCAGAGTTCTGCCTGAATGTTGGGTTCATGGTTTTATCTAGCAGATGGTAAAGGAGGAAGTTTCTGAATTGTTTTTTCATATGAATTCTACAGGTATTCAAGAGCAGTTCTCCTACTTCAGCTCCCCGCACTCCCTCCTCATCTGCCCGTCGGCGATCAAGGCGCAGAAAGAAGCTTGTTTCCCAGCAGTCTGTAGAATTTTTGCAAGGAGGCTGTGTTATGAGGACACAATCCGTGTTTGAGCTTGAGGGGGCAGCAATTGTATCCAAGCGCCTGCAGGAAGTAGACCAATTAAGCAGAAGAGCCAGGATCACTCGGCAGAGCAACGTGGGGGAGAGGCCAGAGAAGTCCTAAACCTCCATGTTTGGTGGGGAGATATGGACAGTATATAAATGGGGAGCGTATTTTGATTTTTGTAAAAATGTTTTTATCTTTTTTTTTTTTTTTACCTTCATGTAAACACGCACAGCAGTGCCACATCAGAGAAAAAGAAGCTTTAAAATGAGGCAAAAAGACTCAGGGATGGCATTAAAATGTCTTATTCTCTTATTTTTTAGACAGATTTATAATACATTATTGTTTATTTCCTTTTAATAATATGCATTTAATAAAAGCAGGGAGAAGTATTATTGCTGTTGTTGCTGCCATATTATTGAAGACCATAAGTTATTGAATAACAATGGAAATAGCAGACATGGTCCTTGAAGCAGCCAAAAATACATTTGATTTTATGTCTAACATGCTGTAGGCTGACTTAAGTCTAATAACAGAATGGTTGCTATAGGTTACAGCAGCTTTGCCATTTGTGCCAAGTTATTTATTGAACCCTCGTAATTCAGTATTCTGGGCTATTTCGTCTCGCACATATGTATTTAAGTAGAAGAATACAGATTCTTGTATGATGTTGAATCTGAGTAATTTTATATTTCATCAAGCTGCTATATGTACGATTATATTTTTGAAAGTATAAAAGTTTCTTTTTAATTGACTGCATATATATTGATATTTCCATAATCATCTGCATCCCCTTCACATCATACAACTTCCAGTTTCTGATTAAAAATGCCACTACACTAATAATATCCATGTTTTCCATCCTACTGAATTGAAGCCTCATTATAGGAATGCTATATAAAGATGTACTATCAGTTTTATTCTTTTTCCCCTTTAGCAGTTGGGGGACACAGAGGCGAGGTTACATTTCACCCCTTGGAGGCAGGGCACGGGGACTGAACGACTGCTTATAGTGTCTGGTAACACCTCTACTGAGCAATAGCCTCAACTGTGACCTCTGAAACTTACATCACAAGGGAGGTTTAGCTTCAGCTGCCTCTGGTAGTGCCTTGATGTTACTGGATGTCATGAGACAGCCTTAACTGGCCTCAGCTATGATGATTCTTATTGCTGCAATCAATGCAACTTTGCCGGCCCTACGGTTTTGGACACCAAAAATCATGAGGGCGAAACGTTGCCCACACAGGCATGAAGCAGTCCAGAAATCTCCCAGCGGCTGAACATGATATGTGGAGGGAGAGGGAATATTTGAAAATGGAACACACCACAGTGAGTTTCCTTTTTCTCTAGGAGTGGCATGGCTCATGTTCTCTATTCTTTATGGCAGCTGTAGATGCCCACCCTGGGAAATTTGGAGTGAGTTTTAGGTATAGGGTATAAACTTGGACATGCCAGCCTGGAGGGTGCTGAAGCAGTTGGTTATAACAACCTGTGACATAGCCTGCAGACTACCAATGAGAGGGGCACCGTACCAGCCAATGAACACGGACTGATGCTTTCCCCAGACCAGCAGGACCTCCTCCATTCTAGGGAAGTGCTCATAATTATTATTCTGCACTGCTTGCTCTACCCTGATGGACTGGGTATTTCCAGGGGTTCCATAGTTTCTATCTTACCCCTGTCATCTTTTATAGAGCAATACAGAGTAGTGTTCAAGTTTTTTTGGTTTTTTTTTCCCCCGGGTCCGTGTTTAGGTGTGGGGATGTCTGACTCTCAGGAGTCTGTGCCTAAGGAGCTGGGTGCTAATCCTCCAAATTTTGGGAATTTCCAGTAGTATTTATAGCTTAAAATAATGAAATAAGACAAAACATTGGAAGTACAGCCAGGCGAACGCCTTTATCAAGGCAACGTTGCCTTGATAAAGCTAGAAGGGTTGCCTTGATAAAGCGAGATAGCCGGCGTTCGCCTTGTTATACTTCCAATCTGTTCAAATGTAATATCGGGGACTCGCAGAATATAACAATTACTAATAGGCAGGAGCCAGTTAAAATATAAGGCTATCCAATATGTATGTATGAGAACGCAATGTATGAATGAGAAATAAAGGGGGAGGATTAGGGATATTTGACAACCCGAGACGAGACTTCCCTGACCCAGCAAACACTAAGTAGTTAAAGAGTAACCTAAGAATTGTGATATGTTTTGTAGCAAGCAGGGGAATCATTGAACTTTATCAACATAGTAAGGGAAGAAGTATCCTCTTTTATGATAGGTGGAAACTAAGGAATTCAATTTGACATATCCTAATTATTATAAGAGAATATAATCTAAGAAATATTATTCTTAATAAAAGTTTTTAGGATGTACAATAAAGTTTAATATCTGGTACTTAACCTATGTAACGAGGAACACAAGATTCCCCCACCTTGTATTTGGTGATTTATATTCATTTGAACAAGTTTAATTATATAAAAAATAAAAACCAGAAAACCAACACTGGAGGTTATTAAATTTATTGGCTTATATGACTATAGGGAGAATATTGCTATTTTAAATCACTAATTGCACTTTTTAACATTTTGCTAGCCTAAGGGGAATGGGTAGGAACAATAGCAAGTTCTATGATGAATTTTAAATTAATTTAATAAAGATATTTTTTTTTAAATGGACAATTGTCATTGAGTGCCCCAATTAAAGCACATTTTCTTTATCTTCTTTGTGTTGGATGATATCACCCGATAGTGATAATAGTGTATAAGTACCTTCTGAACAACAAATTAGATGCGGGTTAATGATGACCTGGTGCGGTGGTCAGGGATGTCGAGGAGTGGGGGGGGGTGGTTACAAATCACCCGGGCCTGCCTGGGGGGCCCAGGGCCTCACCAGAGCTCTATAGTTACTATTTTTAAAGGGTTTTTTTCTTGGCTGCGGGTGTTGTGTATGCCCCCGCGAGTGGGATGGGAACTGTCCACGGACAGTGTGTAATGACAGTGTGGGTCATCACACACTGTCCAACAGCCTACAGAGCAAGCCAAGAACTCAAAATCTCGCAAGACTAAGAGCTTCCCTGCTCACTCTGGAGGATATTTTCTACTTTGATGTCAGCAGCATGTAGGTAAGTACAGGTGGGCTGAGGGGGTGTCATAATGTGTCTGGGGGAGTTCAAATGTGGCTGAGGGGTTATAATGAGTCTGGGGGTTTATAATATGAATGGGGGGTTGTAATATGTCTTGATAATGTGCCTGTAGGGTGGCACAATAATATAACTGGGGGGTGGCGTGATGCGGCAGGGTGTAGCGTGATGCAAGTTGTAGCTGAGAGGTGGCATGGTGTAGTTGGGGAGGGTGTGATAAATGTAATATTATAATGTATGTATTATATAAGGCATGATCTGTGTTATGTACGGTGTTCACTTATTGCTCGGTTTTCCATATTTACATTTTCCCAGGTTCACAGGTCCCAACATTCCAGGATCTATGCAAGACTCCAGTACCAGGTTGTGAAAGCTGCAATAATAGGTAGGTGAGAGTAACACCATTTTAATACATAATGGTGGAATTTAATTAGCTGTGAAGTGTCTCTGGAACAAGACACTTTGCGGCGGAGATTTGACAGAAGTCTCCTCTCATTTTTCCTTGCACCTCTATGGGATGCAAAGGAAAATGATAATTGCTGGCACTGTGCGCTGCACGATGTCTGCGTGTCACATCGCTGGCATTTGAATCTCCCTCAATATGTCATGTCTAAGGAAACAGCCACGCACCCAACATTATGTGACCACACCCCTTTGGCGAGTGACGGCATACAGCACCTATGCCTATCAGCTGTGGGGGGGTGCAGTACCGGGGCCCCAAATTCCTCTTGGAAGCACTGGCGGTGGTAACTCTTTAAAATCTAATTCTGTTCTGTTCTGCAGGGTCACCGTTTTATAGCAGACATTTCCACAGTTTTGTTGATAACCTTTTCTAGTACTCTAGTAATAATTTAGCTTCCCTGATAGTCCTGGGTAATTAGGTAGCAAAGTACTTATACATTTCAGAAAGTTAAATCATAATCCTAATCCTACCTCTAGGAAGCAAGTTAAAATGCTCAATTGTAGGAAGTATATAGCTTTCTGATCTCTATACTGGTAGATATGTTAGCAAATAAAATAATATCTCAGGTATTTACTTAGTTCAGGGAGGTCACGCAGCACAACCTATCAGAGGAAGTGAGGGGGAAGTACATTCAGCACCACGCGCTCTCCTTTCTCTGTGGGCTAAAGATGTACAGGTATGTTTAGATGAGGGGGATGCTCTGAGCAAATGTGGGATTTTAGGGCTTGTGAGGGACATTTTATGGCAAGTGAGGATGTGGGGCTATTTTGGAGCAAGTGAGGGGCATTTGGGATGAGTGCTGAGGGGCTGTTTTTTCATTCTTGAAATTAAGGGTAATTTGCGACCCTTTTGAAGGTAGAAGGGCTGCAGTGTAGCTCTTGAAATATACTGGGTGGCCCATCACTGGACTAAAGTCTCTAATTTAAGTGGACATGTATCATTGTATCACCTCTTTTAGAATGGTAAAGCATGTGAGAACATATACAACAATATGTTTTCTTAAGGGTTTCGACAAAGTGATACAGGGTAGCTAGATAGAGAGTGAAAGCAGATAAGGATAATAATAGCTTACCAAGCTGCAGGAGCCAAACAATGCATGCAGTATTAGGCTGTTTACGCCTGTGAGGCTGTTAGTTAGTGAGATTTCTTCTAAGTGAGATTCTTACAAGTGTATTAACTAATTTAGTTAGTACAGTTAGAGATATACAAGAGATGAACAAGAGGGGAACCTTTTACCTGCACACACTGCTACATGAGGACAACATTCCGCAATCCGCTTTGAACTCTGATATCCTTCACCACCTGGATTGTTAACTGCCTGGCAGGGCCGGACTGGGACTAAAAATCAGCCCTGGCATTTAAAGCACATAGGCCCACCTCAGTTCCAGATTAATAATAATTACAGTACATTTTGCAAAGCTCATTGTTATATGGTGTCCCGTGAGATATTAATGTATTACATGCAGCTTGACTCTCTATTTGCAGCATAGGGTGCACCAGTATCAGATAATGGTATGTACAGTACTGGCAAGAGAAATTTGGGGCTGGGGTACAGTGAAATTTTGCCCTCCACCACAGGTGCACAGGAAGAGAGATGTATACCGACACGCAGCGGCGTCGGTGAAGGGGTGTGGTCGCATAATGTTGGGGGCGTGGTCAATATGGCATGGCATAACAAATTGGGGGAGATTCAATTGCTGGTGATGTGATACATGGGTATCGCGCAGCCCACATTGCTGGCAATTACGGTAGAAATCTCTGCTTATTTTTCCTTGAGAGGAAAAATGAACAGTGATTTCTGTCAAAATTTCAGCCGCAATGTGTCTCGCGGATGTGCACTTTGCAGCTAATTGAATTCCCCCATTATGTATTAAAATGGTGTTGCTCTCGCCTACCGGTTATTGCAGGTTTCACAACCTGGTACTGGATTCTTGCATAGATCCTGGAATGTTGGGACTTGTTGGAAAATGTATATATGGAAAACCGAGCAATAAGTGAACATCGTACATGACACAGATCACACAGTATAAAATACATACATTATAATAAAATATTACATTTATCACCAGCTACATAACGCCACCCCTCAGACACATCACGCCACGTCCTGCATCACGCTACCCCCTGCCACATCACCCTTCACACCACAATACCCCCCAGACAAATCACACCATGCCACCCTGCAGACAAATCAGGCTACCACCCAGTTACATTATCATGCCACCCCCAAGGCACATTATCATGCCACACAAGACATATTATAACCCCCCGAGACACATTATGACACCCCCCCAGCCTGCTGTACTTACCTATGCAGCTGACATCAGAGTAAAAAAGAACGCCTTGCAGAGTGAGCAGGTAAGCTCTTAGTCTCGTGAGATTTGGAGCTCCAGGCCTGCTCTGCAGGCTGTTGGACAGTATATGATGACATACGCTGTCACCACACACTGTCCGTAGACAGCTCCCCCCAGAGTTGGATTAAGGCTTTGGGGGGCCTGGGCACTTAAGACAGGGCGCACTATGGTCTAAAATTAAGAGCATAGTATCATAATTCACAAAATAAAGTTACTAACTAATACACAATGTAGAAAAAATTTACCTTTCAGTCGCTTATCAAAAATTATTAAAATCAGAATTTTGAGGTTCAGGTTCAGTTAGGTGGCATCAATATTATTATTTATTATCGTAGATTTCTAAGGCACCACCGTGCTCCACAGAGCCATACAGTAGAGAAAATAGTACATTCATAAAACAGGGACATACTAGGTAGACTAAATAAATGAAGACTTGAAAACAAAGGGTATGGAGGACCCTGCTCATTAGAGAGGAACAAGAGGAGCGAGTGTTGTTCAGATTGGAGATTATGACAGTTGTGAGGGTGCATTAGTGTGAATAGTGTTTTCGATGAGAAGGTTACCGCTAAAAAAAAAAGATAGGTTTCCAGAGAGTGTCTAAAGATTTGAAGACTGTGGGAAAGCTGGATTGAGCGTAGTAAGGAATTCCATAAGTGGGGAGCAGCACAAGAGAAGCCTTGTAGGCAGGAGTGAGAGGTGGCATTGGACATGGTTGCACAGGGGAAAAATAGATACTGGGAAATGGTAGAAAAAGGTGAGGAGATACATGTGATAATACGGGCCAAGAGAGACAGACACACAAAGGGGGGGAAGGAAAGAACAGACACCCACAATGCGAAGACAAAGAGACACAAACACAAAGGGTATAGAGGTGGGGTTAGAAGGTGCACATCGTATGTATACAATAAGGCCCTCGCTTCTGACCCTGACCTTTTTGCCTGGACTCCGGATTTTGCTTCTTTGCCTGTGTGTCTGACCCTTCGCTTGTCCCTGGATTTTGTACCTGTGCTAGTGACCTTTGACCTTGGATTCCTTCTTCACTACAGCCCGCCAATCACTCCACTCCTGGGTGCTCCTCTAAGTCAGTATACGTTACTCGACCCTCGGTCGGCCCGCAGCCAAGTCTGTCCCCACCACTAGGGGCTCCAGCGAACACCGGGCCTTCAGAGTAGTCTCCGAGTTTCACTGTACTGGCTTGGGAGTTCCTAACAATCAGTTAATTATATTCCTTAGTGTTTGCTCATATATAAAAAGAATGCCATTTCCAGATGGTTTTTGTGCAGTATATTACAGTCCTCTTTTTTTTAAGTTACCTTACCTGTTGTATGCTCCAGGCTTCCTCCTTCAGACACTGCAGGCGGTCCTGAGCAGCATATAGGTCCACTCTGCCATGTACTTGGCACTGGAACGCCGGCTCCTTCACTTTTTAAAATGGGTGCCCAGTTCCTGGTCCATGCCCCCTGTAACACTCCTCCCCCCCTCACACACTTGCGGATGCGTGCGATAGCGGGTGCACGCGCCACCTACTGGAGGGAAAAAAACAAACTACACAGCTTCAATGAGGGCCAATGCAGGCCGGGCCCCGGTAATTTGTACCCGCACACCCCAACCCCTCTCGGCATCCCTGCCTACACTTATTATTACCAGATTATTCGGGAGACTCCTGAATTTCTAGAAGTCTCCTGGAATATACAAGGTGAGACATGAATCATCCCCTTTCCTATTCAAGTGGATGGGGGTGTGATGATGCAGACTTGGCCAAATATTTTGCTACTTTTACCTTTTTTTTAAGTAATGCATTTTATTTAAAGGAGACCTTTAGGTAGGGATACAAGCTAGAATTTTCCTTGAGTCTCATTAAGCTGTAAACCAAGTAATGTAAAGCTGTGTCAGGGGAGTATAAATATAACCTATTGTTGTAGTGTAAATGTCCCAAGGTGTTTTGTATCCCCTCACAATGCATAGGATCAATGCTCACTTATACAGACAATTGTTAGACAAGCCATTCCCTGAAGTACTGTGTTAAACTAACACTGGGTTTGTTTGTACTAGTGGATCGAAATAGAATTTCTGTAAGCGATAAAGTTGTTGGTAGAAATCTCAGCCTTTATGGAAAAAAGTAACGTTCATACACGTTCACCGAGACCCAATGAATGTAACAATCTCTCCCCCACTCGCGGGTGCGCCACCTGCTGGACAAAAAAAAAAGTACTTTTTTTTTTCCCCCTCTAAAACACTGCTTGCCCCGGCCCATTTAGCCAGAAGTGCCAGATGGCCAGTCCGGCCCTGCTGCCTGGACTCTCCCTGCTGAACGGTTTCTCACACTTATTCAGGCCTGCTGCAGTATTTTGACTTGGTGATTCCTCTTATGCTGCTTGGATTCCCACTTTTAAACCACATTGTTGCTCCACTTAGCTTGAACTTTGAACTGGCTCCTTCTTGTCCTGTGGACTTGTATAACCGGCTCAGTGCAACTTGTATTATGCCTTATGTTATACTATTGCCTTCCAGTCATGCCTGATGTCACTGTCTCATCTAACTGTTTTTCCTAAACACACCCATCTGGTATCTCTGCTGTCCTTACTGCTTCCTATTCCCTGACTCTTACTTTACATCACTTCTTTCTCTTTTCTCTCCTTCTACCTTTGCACTCTTTCTCTTTACTCACCTTTCGTGCTCTCACCATTTCCTCACTCCACTTGTAAGCCCGTATCCTTCTTGATTTCTGAATTCTTTCAACTGTCTATTCCACACCTTCTCTAGCTTTATCATTATTTACTCCTCTTTCACTTCTATCCTCTCCCTCTATCCCCCTGCTTCCCATGTCCAATCTTTCCATATTCTTCCTCCTCCTCCTCACTTCCCCCTCTCACTTCTTATCCCCCTCCCTATTTCACTCCTCTCTTCTCTTCTGTGCCTCTGGGCCCCTGATTTAACACGCTGCCCCCTCTTCCATCTTTTCCTCTCTCCTCCTTTTCCCCACTCGCAGCCTTTCCCTTTTGTCCACTTCGCTGCTTTTCTCTCAGCGTCAGTCTGCTCCTACCTACCACCTCCCTCTCTTTCCCCCCAGGTAATCTACTCCCTCACGTCACTCCTACCTTCTGCCTCTCCCATCATAAACCCCCTTATCTGCCCCATCTCCACTCCTCCCCTGCCCCTCATCTCCTGTCTGCTGACAAATCCCCTTTTATTTCTGCTTCTCGTCCAATTCCAACCCTCTCTTCCTGTCATTCCCCTCGTTCCTTATCATACTCACCCTCACAGATGAGCAACCCCAACAATCTCATCCACATCTCTCCTCTTCCCTCTCTTCCACTATCATGTGGTCTCTGGAATGCCAGATAAGTCTGTAACAAATTGACCTCTATTCATGATCTCTTTATCTCTAGATCCTTCAACCTGCTTGCCATTACTGAAACCTGGCTATTCCCTGAGGACACTACCTCTCCTGCTGCTCTCTCTTTTGGGGGTTGTCCTTCTCCCAAACACCCAGACCTGGGGAAACGGCAAGGTGGTGGCATCGGCATACTTCTCTCCTACTGCTGTTCTTTTTGGGTTCTTCCCCCCTGAACCCTCCCTCTCTTTCCTCCTCTGAGGTACACTCTATCCGCCTATTCCACCCAGTCCACCTCCGTTATGCGGTTATATACCGTTACTCAAGGCTCCGTTCTTGGCCAGCTGCTTTTCTCCCTCTACACCTCCTCCCTTGGTGTCCTCATCCGCTCCTTTGGCCTCCAGTACCACCTCTATGCTGATGATACCCAAATTTATCTTTCATCCCCTGACCTCTCCCCTTCCCTTCTGTCTCGTGTCTCCTCCTGTCTCTCGGCCATCTCATCTTGGATGTCCCAACGCTTCCTTAAACTAAATATTTCCAAGACTGAGCTCATAATCTTCCCCCCCTTCCAGGACTCTCCCACCTCCCCCCCTCTCTATTTCTGTTAATAACACTACCCTCGTTTCTGTCCCCCAAGTCCGATGCCTTGGGGTCATCCTTGATTCCTCCCTCTCATTTAAGCGTCACATTCTGTCCCTCTCAAAATCCTGCTACTTCCACTATCGGAATATATCTAAGATACGTCCCTTTCTCACCACGGAAGCTACAAAAACTTCATCACTCGCTTGTTATCTCTTGCCTTGACTACTGTAATCTCCTTCTCTCTGGCCTACCCGATTCTCGCCTTGACCCTCTTAAGTCCATCCTCAATGCTACCTCCCGCCTCATTTTTCTCTCCCGCCTCTCTGTCTCTGCAGTCTCCCTCCAACAGTCACTACATTGGCTCCCCATACCCTACAGAATTAAGTTTAAACTCCTCACCCTCACCTTTAAAGCTCTTAGTCAATCTTCCCCTCCCTACATCTCCAATCTCATCTCTACCTACACTCCTACCCGCCCCCTCCACTCTGCCTGTGACCGCCGCCTCACTACTTCACTGATCACCTCCTCTCACTCTCATCTTCAGGACTTTGCCCAGGCTGCTCCCCTGCTGTGGAACGATCTTCCACGTTCAATCAGGTTAGCATCTACTTTCAAAGGCTTCAAGTGTGCCCTTAAGACTTATTTCTTTATTCAAGTCTCTCAGTCCTCCTCCTAACTTCCTTGTCCTGGCTCTCTCCCCCAGTTAGTACCACCCTATTTGTGTCTCCCCCTTCCCTTTAGGATGTAAGCTCTCATGAGCAGGGCCCTCTTTCCTTGTGTGCTCCCTCTACTATTCCATCACCCTCTGTACCTCTTGGCCTGCTTCGCTAGCACTGTTTTCCTTGGTTTTTAAGCTTCGGCCTACTTCTCGCTGATTTCTACCATCCCTTTCACTATCTGTCCCAGAAATAATCTGATTTGCTTTACCATGTCACCTGTGTTTGTATATATTTTGTTCTTTCTGTATCATGTTGTGTCTTGGTTCTCTGTTTTCTGTATATGTAATGTACAGTGTTGCGGACCCTTTGTGGCGCCTTATAAGTCAAAGATAATAATAATAATAATAATAATGGCCAGTAATTACATTGAAATGGCAAATGCTTTTGATGTGTTGTAGCATATTTTCTTCATGCTTTTAGGCATCAAACCACAGTAACATAGGTGGAGGTAGACTGCTGATTTTATATATTCCCTGGGAAATGTGTGGTATACTGCACAAAACACTATTCTTTTCAATTTGCCCGCGTGTCTTAAGAGAAGGCCAGTCTCTTAGGAGAGAAAGAGTTCCAGTCACTGAAATTGCCAGGGGGAACTTTGACTTACTGTCATATATGCCTGAGAGTTCTTGTCTGGCTGAAGTGCAGTTGCTTTCTTGCACTGTGATGATCCAGGTGTTATTTTTTTATTAACATGCAATATAGCATCAGCATGCTCTTCAGTATTTCACAATTGGAAAACATATAGTAAGAAAATTAGATTGGGTACTAACAAAGCGGTAAGAGGGCCCTGCTGCAAGCTTACAATCTATAGGATTCAACCATTTGGACTTGACAGTAACAGTAACTTTCCAAACGTGTTCCAAGCAGGACTTGCTCTGGTTCACCTGGCTGGATCAATTGATTGTGCCAGGATCCAGTTCACTTGTGCACACTTAGTACGGCCTCCTCTCACAAAATCATTCTACCAGTCACAGTGCTGGCAGCTCCCACAAAATAACCACTCGGCTGGGGTAGCTATAAGAGACACACCATGTCCGGTTAATCCTGAGAGGACTAGTAGTGAGATACAAGCTAAAATTAAGGGATTGTAGAAGGGAGCCTAATGATGGACGAAGCTAAAGTCAAGGGATTGGAGAAAGTATAGGAGGGGATGAAGTTGAGGTTGAAGGCATAGAGAAGGTAAAAGATGTATAGTACAACAAAACAAATCTTCTTCAAAGCACAAGCAGAGAACTCCTAAACAAAACTTTGCTCCTGCAAAGGTTTAATAGAACTGATGGACTTTATAAAGGCTACAACAGGTGAGATAAATGTTCTGATTGATAAATAAATCTTAAAGGAGATATATATTGCACCGGGTAGATTGATTTCCTCCTAACTCCTTAATCTTTAAGTCATCCATTTATTATAATAAGTTTTATTGTTAGTGAGACTCAGAAGACAGGTGCACCCACACATTAATCAAATAGTAATAATTGGACAGAGAAAGGAAGAGATGTGTTGATACGGCACTCACAATCTATTAAATTAATATATAACAGTCTTTATTGATATGGATTAAAAAATGTATCAAAATAGTTAATTAGCGAAATATTAAAAATAGGAAATGTGGTTTGAGTGAAGTACAAATACAAGAACTGTTAAAATTGGTAGTAAAACACTAACAAGGTGCGTTGCTATTTATATAGATAGAATGCACTCCCTCCTTGGTTTGTGTCCAAAATCCACTGCATTCATGAAGGAAAAGGGGTTTGGTTATTTTTAACCAATGAATAGCTGTCTAGATAGTCTCCGGGATAGTGGCTACCACGTCACGTTACAGGAAGGCGGGTGCAATTCCCCTGACACTGTGTATTGGACAGCAGCTTTGCCATGCTATATTTGAGACGTCCCCGTTGCTACAAACATCACTAAGGATGACGCTGAAAATAGGCGGAGTTGCATACTATGAATGACGGAACTAAAGGCTACGTCGGGTTGTCTTGAAAAAGATTTTTAGCAAAACGCGCGTCGGCGGTACAGCGCGCCACTATCTTATTACAGTCATGCCTAATAGCCTAGATCTTATAGCCGAATAGGTACTATACTATTGGCTTAGAGCAGACCTCCTGGGGGATTTATATAGTGCAAAATAGATTATAACAGAAATACGGGGGTCAGCTTCCTTGGTTATATATGCTATTTCTAGGCATTAATCAATTGCCTATACACAACCACGTTGGGAAGTAGATAGCACTCCTAGAGGCAATGTGAATATTTATTTAATCTATCACCTTACCCAGTGATTGTTCCCACTCGGATATTAGTGAGACTAGGGGGTAAATGTATCAAGGTCCGATTTTGCCAGCGTGTTAAAATCGCGGCAAATTGTGGGTGTTAACCCGCGATTTTAGTTCCAAACTCATCAAATGTATCAAGCTGCAATTTTTACCCTGAACTTCAAAATCGCTGGTCATCTCCGGCGATTTGCAGCGATTTCAAACACTCCCGTGTTTGGCAAACTCTCCTGTGCTGTAGCAGCGTGTTGTAAACACATCACCGTTACACTGGCCTGTCATACAGCTGCCGGAGCTCTGGCAGCTGTAAAAACTGTAAAGAATAGATTAAAGTATAAAAAAAAAAAAAAGTGTGGGGTCCCCCCTCTATTCCTGCTTAACCCTAGTGCTGCCTGACTACTGCTGGTTCCGTGAAAATCGGGGAAAAATTTTGCGTGGGACCCCCCCGATTTTCATTTAACCAGCACTAGGCAAACCAGCCGGGGTTGGAGGCACTATAGCAGGGAGGACACGCAGCAGGGGTCCCCCTGCCATAATGACTAACCAACCCCACGCTGGGCTGGATTCCCTAGGGAGTGGGGTCTGCCGAAAAAAACAACCCCCCCCCCCCCTAGGGACACCCAGCCCAGTGCTGATGGCACTAGGGCTCTTCCTACCCCCGTGGGCTGTGGGTAGTAGGGTAATAACGGCGATAAATGGCAAAAAAAACCAAACAGACGCCATTTTGTTTTGTGGAACTACAAGTCCCAGCCAGCCAGGTTGCCCAAAATAGTGTGGGCATGCTGCTGCTTGTATAACTACAAGCACCAGCATACCCACGGCAGCCAGGGCATGTTGGCACTCGGAGAACCACAAGTGCCAACAACTGACAGGCAGTGTAACAGTGATGTGTTTACAACACGCTGCTAGCAAGCAGCGTGTTGTATCTGGTGTGTTGGAAAGCAAACTCTCCTTAGTTTGCTTACTCGCAGCTTCATACATTGGAGACTTGTATAGCTGCAGAGGCAAACAGTCGGGAGTTTGATCTCTGGCGATTTTGCAAATAGCGATTTTGACAGAAGCACAACTCTGGTGATTTTTCATGAAATCTCTACTTCATACATCTGTGAGTTTCAACTCTCCTGAGAAAATCGCTGATTTTGCAAAATCGCACCTTGATACATTTACCCCTAGGATTGATCTATCCTATTTGCTTAGCCTAAAGAGTATACAGATACCTTATTATAGGACACAAACCTAGGAGGGAGTGCATTATATCTATATAAATAGCGGCACACCTTGGTAGTGTTTTACTACCAATTTTAGCAGTTCTTGTATTTGCACTTCACTCAAACCTTATTTCCTATTTTTAATATTTCGCTAATTATTAACTATTTTGATACATTTTTCAATGCGTATTAATAAAAACTGTTATATATTAATTTAATAGATTGTGAGTGCCCTATCAACACATCTCTTCCTTTCTCTATCCAATTGTTACCAAATGTTCTGATTAACTTGACCTTTTCACTGAAAGGCTGATTGCAGAGTAAAGAAAGCTGTGCGTCCAGATGTGGAGACTAGCTAGATTACTATTTTCTTAGTGTCGATTATAGGAACTGAGAAAATGTGTTGTAGCTGTTATTCTAAATTGCTTTCTGACAGCTGTCAACTGGAGCTAGTGTTGTGAATCCTGACACTAACAGGTTGAGCATGCTCAGAATAACTTCAGCTCTAAAAAGCAGCTACGAGCATGCTAATTGAGAAATTCCCTGTCCCGTCCTCATTCAGCTGGACATGCTTATGTGCAATCAACTGAGTATTTAAATACACTCCCAGCATCCAGCCTTTTCTTGGTTATTGTGATGAGCTACTATTTGTTACAGCTCTTTTTTGTTCTGTTATAATCTACTATATCCTTGCACTAGTCTTGTTTCCTGAAATTCTAGAATCTTACCTGCAACCCACCTAACATTTATTTGGCCCTGTCTACATGATGTCACTTTCAGGCTTTTTTCCCAGGGCCACTTTAAGTTACCAATCTGCCCCTGTCCTTTTCTATGTAGGTGGGACCCACCCAAGTCCAAAATTTGCAAAGCGCAAGTCACTTGCACCTTTAAGAGTTGCACACGTCATGATGTTGCAATGCTGGCAGCGTACAGGAGCTGCGAGCACCTTGCCCAGCCGACCACAGAGAGGAGATGAAGCAGAGGTAAGTCACATTTACTTTATTTCATTGTAATTTTTTTTTTTGCTTTTTATTTTCAAACTTGACAATGTTCCCTTTTTACCTGGGGGCGGGGGTGTAGCCTGTTCTTGGCATAATATGAATTGAGGACAGTACTCTGTGGCATAATATTGTTTGGGGGGCACTACTCTGTGGCATAATATTGTTTGGGGGGCACTACTCTGTGGCATAATATTGTTTGGGGGGCACTACTCTGTGGCATAATATTGTTTGGGGGGCACTACTCTGTGGCATAATATTGTTTGGGGGCACTACTCTGTGGCATAATATTGTTTGGGGGCACTACTCTGTGGCATAATATTGTTTGGGGGGCACTACTCTGTGGCATAATATTGCTTGGGGGCACTACTCTGTGGCATAATATTGTTTGGGGGGCACTACTGTGTGGCATAATATTGTTTGGGGGGCACTACTCTGTGGCATAATATGATCTAGTGGCCTAGTGCTTTTCACACTCACACGCACCCTTTAAACGTGAGAGCTATTGATTTAACATGACTGGTTGGGGAAGGGGGCTAGAGTGTGCCCTCATTGCTAGGCTTTCCATATTTAATGTACATATCCCTTTTTCAAAACAGGCCCCCAACATTCCAGGGTCCAGACAGCAACTGAGCTTAAGACATCAGCAGCAGGTAGTGAACGCTGCAAGAACAGGTAAGAGAGAGCAGGACAGTCTGCCAATTATTCTGATTCTAGTGGGGCAAGACTTTGTCCGGATCTAAGGGGTGGGGCCTAGACTATGCACTCTTTATATACACTGCATTCTTTATATACTACACTATGTCGCTAGCCATGTCCTTCATGGGCTGACCACTCCCCCTCTTGTGTCTAGTCTCATCTCTACGATGGCTGGCCACCCCCCCTCTGGTGGGCCCCTACCATTGCAGTTCCCCTGTGGGCCCTTCATGCCCCAGTCCGACACTGGTAGTGGCAGATATTAGGGTCACTCTGAGGCTGAAATCCTCACCCAATTCCTTTACCTCTGCCTTTACCCTATCCGTTAAACTATCTTCTTCCAAACAAAAATAGACCCTTGTGTGTGTGGTAGGGAATTTAGACTGTAATCTCTAATATGACAGTGACTGATGTGAGTGATTCCATAGAACCGTAGCTGAGCTCTCCCAAGATGTAACAATGCAAAGTGCAACAATGCAAAGTGCTTAGAGTCCTATTGGGATGAAGATGCTATATAAATATTCATTTATTATTATTATTATTATTTATTAATATAGATATATCTGTGTGTGTATTTAAATTCTCATAGACACTAGTACACACTAATATACACTTACATACTTATATACTCTATTATAAAAAAAAATAATGCCTGTGAATAAGAAACACACAGGAATTCAGACAGTTGCACTGATATTTTAACTCCTTTTAATAACTATTTTAGAGAGATTGATCACTCCTGAAAGTAAAAATAGAAGACATTGAACATTAAAAAACATCTTTATAACACAATAAAACTATTTACAGCTATGCAAAATAAAAGCCAAGAGATAAGTAGATTTCTTTCTCCATCTCAAAGCACAATTGCGGTATGTTATATAGCCAAACATTTTTAGGGAAATAAAAAAACAGATCTTAACAATGTCTAGGTTGAAGTTTTGAACAAGGAAATTGTAACAACAAGAAATTAGAAATTTTCAGAAGGCAGAGTTATTTTCATGAAACAGGTACAGAAATCGCTAAATATCCAAACCTAACACCAAAAATAGAACTTTCATACTAAATTAAGGCATTTTCCACGTGTAAGTCTTTCCCCTATGTGATGACATTTTCTTACACAACAGACATTACGGCTATAGAATCTACATCATGTATGCCATCTGTTAGTGTTCATACTACCGTATTCTTCATGTACTTACATAATGTCAGCTCAACCGGAACTGCAGATAGGGTTCAGAGTGAATGCTGGACAGAGATGGATACAGCCTGTCCTATTCCAGGCCTCGACAACCAGTGACTCTACAGGTGCTGTGAAACTACAGCATACATTGCCAGCTAGCAGATGCCAAAGCATTTTGGAGCAGGCTTGTAGTTTCACAAGACCTGAAGAGGTTGTCTAGGCCTGTCCTATTGTTATTGTTGCTTCCGTATTCCATCTGGCGTCATCAGTATCTCGGTAGGGTTCAATGAACCATATTTACAGTATCATTTTAGTTCAACGCGAACGTGCCATGGTTGCATGTATAGTACAGGGAAGTACATTATTAAGGATAATAATGAGAATATGAAAGAATAAAAAAGCAGGTATTTATACAAATTAGTGCAGGGGCAAAATGTGTTGTTGCCCATAGCAACAACACAACTGACTGCTATTGGCAGCACCAGTTTTGATAAATATTCCTTACAATGTTACCTCTGCCAATTTGTATCTCCGTATAAATTTAAATTCTTAACTATGGAACAGTAGAGAAACACACTGATGAGCGTGGTACTTCAATGAATTTGAATCCCTGAGAAATGCTTTCAATCATGCAGCCATCTTATATGACGTGGACCTCGGTGCAGACTTCATCACCCGCCTTGTGTTCTCCTTAGATAGCATATGTATACCACAGGCTAAAATAGGGTATAGAAAGGAAAGGTGACTGAGTATTGTCTGTAAATATTTCCATGCACACATTATTGTTTACAGGAGAGTAGTAAGAGTGCATCACCAACACTACAGATATATGAGTTTCCTAAGGAAGATGTCAAAGCTTTAGAATGTTAACTCATTTAGCACATTAGAGCACAGTGACCATAAGCTGAGGCTGTAAAATGATTACATTACCAGAGATCATATTCATTTCTAGGTTCCCAAAGTGTGCGAGAAGGTGAAATGTTTAACGTCCTGTTGTGATTTACTGTGCAAGCTCTTTAACTCCATTATCAGGCACTTCACACCCAGAGAGGCTGGATGAATGTCCTTCAATAAGGTTACTGGCAGGATGTCTGGGTTGCCTTGATAAAGCTCTTAGCGAAACGAGCGTTGGCATTTGCTGAGCTCACTGTTCGTGCACGTTCTATGTAATTTTATTTAACATCTAATAACAGTCCTATTACTAGATATTAGCGGGGAATACAGCATATTAGTGCAGATCTATAGAGACAGACTATTATGATAAGACAGGGGCATACTATTATCACCATATAAGAAACGTATGAGCCTGTAATAGATTAGAGAGTACTCACACAGCGTATCAGCTCCATAGATATGTAAGCCCTTCTAGGCAGGGACAGAGTCTAGGAGGCGTGTCTGACACCCAGACACGGAAGGAATTGTGTGTGTGCTGCCTTACTATATGAGACAGATATTATACACACAGGTTATCACAGTACCCAGTGTGCTAGCCCTAAAGGGTTATATGTCATACTATCCTAGTCTGTCAGTACAAGATTAAAACGTTATTAGTGTCCCACGCTATCTGGTACTCTGTGTTATGGTGCACATCCATGATGAACCACAGGATAATCAATACTAACTATTAGAGTATGCCCGATATCCTATTACACACACACCATTGGACAGAGGAGAGTGGTGGTATATATAACAGTATAGGGCCTGTCTAGCCTACAGGGTTTATCTGTGATAGGAAGCCAACATTAGGCTTTCAGAGGGTGTACACAGAGTAATAGGACGATTTTCATAGTGTCATATTATTCATATACCTGTAATATAGGTTAGATACATTCAATTATTACACACATATATTAAGGTTTATCGTGAATAGTAGGTGTATGTAGTGATCGTGATACATTTTCCATATTAAAGTGTTATTATCCATTATCATGAGAACAAGTGAGACAGCATAGTAGTACTTCTACTACTTCTTAACAGTCTAATCAATCTATGTATTCGGTTACCATGTTTACTCATTCAGTGTTTTTAATATTTCGCTAATTGAATTAATTTAATAAAGATATTAGTCTTAACAGAAAAACTATCTATATTGTGATATAAAAGAGTGCCCTTTATACACATCTCTTCATTCCCTTCCCCATTTCCCTCTTTTCAGCAGGATGTCTGGGTGCGTAACAGAAAAATTCCCCCCAACATCACTATTTTAGCTCAAATATTTCCTGCTGGTTTAAAGTCTAAAAATTTTAATAAATTACATCAAAATCCATTTATATAAATAATTCGAATTTTAGGTTAAATGGCACTTTTAAAAACCACAATTAAACAGACTTACATTTTAAACCCATGATCTGCCTTACATTCTAAATCAATCATGTCCTCTTCTCTTTAGATCACCCACTAAGTTCCATTATTTTTATTTTCCTCTTTCAGTGACTGACAAATGTACTGGTAATGGCTACTAATATGGGTTGGGTACGTCACCCCGACTACCACAATGCCGACAACAGATTACTCGACTTCAGAAGTGCAAAGCTGTCAATCACAAAACACTGCTAAGCCTGAAGGTTTGAAATCACCACCAGCCACAATCATCATCATCATCATTTATTTATACAATCGCAAGGAATGAAGAAGCCAGCAGCAGAAAGTCACATGACTTTCCAGGACGATACTATTATTAGGGCGTTAGGGCGTTAAGGGAGTAATGCAAGAAGGCGGCGGATGTACAATATTTTATAGCAATGCTTCTACTTTGTACTGTGTGCCACCTCCTTGCATTACTCCCTTAACACCCCTAATAATAGTATCGTCCTGGAAAGTCACGTGACTTTCTGCTGCCGGCTTCTTCATTTCTCACGAATGTGGCTGGGTGGTAATGTCAAACCTTTGGGCTTAGCAGTGTTTCGTGATCGATAGCTTTGCACTTCTGAAGTTGGGTAACCTGTTGTCGGTGTTGTGGTAGTCGCATTAATGACTACCACCAACTAATACAGTCCAATGTTTATTAATTTGTGTGAGTGTTCTGTAACACAAAAACACTGGCGTGGTCTGTACTATTGTGACGTAGTCAGGGCCCTTCTACTAGACCATTTTACAATTACAACCACGGGCCGTTTCTGCAGTTGTGCTTGGAATATTCGAGTCCTAGATATATTTTATGACTGTACCTGTTCACTATAGAGGTGAATTAGAGTTAGAAGCACAGCCATTGCATAGTGTAAATATGTATCTTGCATAAAATGCAAGATACATGCAGTATCTTCAGCTGCATGTATGTGAGACTTGTGCTTGGATTGGATAGGTGGAATAGGGTCGTTCGGGCGCAAGTTATGCACATCGCTCAGTGATGCAGTGTATTTTGGGTTGCGCGTATCTTTAAAATACATTCCTTACCAAGTTTCAATTTTCGGGTTGATGATTGACGCTTATTTGCTTCAGACGCATATTTATGATAGTTTTAGGGTTGCTCATATGCTAAGAGGCGTGTAACTCAGAATACATATGCAGACACACATTTGCACATAAACAAACAGGCATATTTTGCTTGCAACTCTTAATCAGTCCCTGTGTCTCCTCATATAACATTAGGGGTCATTTATAAACACTGGATTGAAGCACAACATTTGCTCTGTACCATAACAACCAATAAAACACTTTATTTCATGATGGTGCAAAAGGCAGCTAAACTTTAGTTGCTGATTGGCTGTTATGGTCAAATTATGCACACAAATGCAAATGTTAGTAAATGAGCCCTAATCTCCTGTCTAAGTCAATGGGTCAACTAGCCACAAAAGAAAAAATAAACACGTTTAGCCTTAGGGACTTTCTTTGCCCTATACAGGATGCCCTGGGCCTGACCTCTCAATAGGTACATGCATGGCCCTGTGACCCAATATAATTCATATAATATCCATGAATAATTTGCAAACAAAGCTCATTTTAGCATTAAACATTAATAACATGGTGCATATAGCAACAATGTACTGTACCAATAGCAACATGCTTTAATTAACAAATATTGTTTTAGTCTGATCAAAGCTAGTACCTGATTGTTTGCTAAAGTCAATTTGATGTACATGGTATATTTTGTGAGCTAAACCTAGATTCTGATGAATATTGGTTCAGTCAAAGATATGGCTGCAACCACTGTGGATGTGATGGTCCACTTTAAATTAGGGATGTGCACCGGCGACTTTTGAGGTCTCGTGTTTTGTGTTTTGGATCCGGATTTTCGTTATTTTTGGGGTTCGGATTTGTCTCGCAAAACACTTGACGAAAGGTCTCGGTTCGGATTTAAGGTTTTGGATTCGGATTTTTTTTGAAAAAAACATAAAAAGTTTAAAAATCAAGTTTTTGGGCTTATTTTCACTCCTAGGCTATTATTAACCTCAATAACATTCAATAACAAGCATTTCCACTAATTTACAGTGTATTCTGAACACCTCACAATATAGTTATTAGTCCAAAACGTTGCAACAAGGTATCTTTCTGGACTGCGTAGAGGAGTGGGTCACCACAATATATATTAAAAACCCTGAACTTTTATGATTCGCACCAATAAATGTACCTGGACTGCGTAGAGGAGTGGGTCACCACAATATATATTAAAAACCCTGAACTTTTATGATTCGCACCAATAAATGTACCTGGACTGCGTAGAGGAGTGGGTCACCACAATATCTTAAAAACCCTGAACTTTTATGAATCGCACCAATAAATGTACCTGGACTGCGTAGAGGAGTGGGTCACCACAAGATATATAATAAGAAAACCATCAACTTGTATGATTCGCACCAATAAATGTACCTGGACTGCGTAAAGGAGTGGGTCACCACAAGATATATAATAAGAAAACCATCAACTTGTATGATTCGCACCAATAAATGTACCTGGACTGCGTAGAGGAGTGGGTCACCACAATATCTTAAAAACCCTGAACTTTTATGAATCGCACCAATAAATGTACCTGGACTGCGTAGAGGAGTGGGTCACCACAATATATATTAAAAACCCTGAACTTTTATGAATCGCACCAATAAATGTACCTGGACTACCTAGAGGAGTGGGTCACCACAATATATATTAAAAACCCTGAACTTTTATGATTCGCACCAATAAATGTACCTGGACTGCGTAGAGGAGTGGGTCACCACAATATATATTAAAAACCCTGAACTTTTATGATTCGCACCAATAAATGTACCTGGACTGCGTAGAGGAGTGGGTCACCACAATATCTTAAAAACCCTGAACTTTTATGAATCGCACCAATAAATGTACCTGGACTGCGTAGAGGAGTGGGTCACCACAAGATATATAATAAGAAAACCATCAACTTGTATGATTCGCACCAATAAATGTACCTGGACTGCGTAGAGGAGTGGGTCACCACAATATATATTAAAAACCCTGAACTTTTATGAATCACACCAATAAATGTACCTGGACTGCGTAGAGGAGTGGGTCACCACAATATCTTAAAAACCCTGAACTTTTATGAATCGCACCAATAAATGTACCTGGACTGCGTAGAGAAGTGGGTCACCACAATATATATTAAAAACCCTGAACTTTTATGATTCGCACCAATAAATGTACCTGGACTGCGTAGAGGAGTGGGTCACCACAATATATTAAAAACCCTGAACTTTTATGAATCGCACCAATAAATGTACCTGGACTGCGTAGAGGAGTGGGTCACCACAATATATATTAAAAACCCTGAACTTTTATGATTCGCACCAATAAATGTACCTGGACTGCGTAGAGGAGTGGGTCACCACAATATATATTAAAAACCCTGAACTTTTATGAATCGCACCAATAAATGTACCTGGACTGCGTAGAGGAGTGGGTCACCACAATATCTTAAAAACCCTGAACTTTTATGAATCGCACCAATAAATGTACCTGGACTGCGTAGAGGAGTGGGTCACCACAATATATTAAAAACCCTGAACTTTTATGATTCGCACCAATAAATGTACCTGGACTGCCTAGAGGAGTGGGCACTGGGCACCACAATAAAATATATAAAAAACCTTCAACAGGTCTGCATTACACTACACATACGGCTGCTCCTCCATCCTCTCCATCATATACATGTTGGAGTTTTAGCGTGTGACAACCTCTTGTTTTTGATAATGTCAGTGCATTTTGAATATTTTTCAATTTGCCCCACACCACTGAATGTACTTTATCTATGATACGCATCTATCTATCTTGACTGCGTAGTGTGGTGGCCCCGGTACACAATTTGGTACCGAGGCCACAATATAATTAAAAAACCCTCCACGTGTCAGAATTCCACCAAAAAAGGGTATGGACTGCGTAGTGTGGTGGCCCCGGTACACAATTTGATACCGGGGCCACAATACCTCCTCCAAACATGGTACAGACAATTCGTCATTGAGATCCCATCAAGTATGTTAAAGACAGACAGGGTCCAAGTGTTATTGGTTGACTTTGTAAACCAAAAAACTGTCCCTGTTGCACATAGTCGTGCAATGAAGACTGACTTTTTCATTTAAAGGCACCATCTTTCAAGTGTAGTGTTTGTAAGTCTAAGTCATATTATACTTTTGGTAAAATTGGTTTATTTTGTTCCTCTTTATGGTAACTACTAATAGAATTAAAGTATTAAATAGAAGCGGCAGTTCCTCTTTATGGTAATTAGTAATAGAATTAAAGTATTAAATAGAATTAAAGTATTAAATAGAATTAAAGTATTAAATAGAATTAAAGTATTAAATAGAGTGGTATAGAGTTGTAGTGTGGTATAGATAGAGTGGTCCCCACAATATAATAATAAAACCCTCAACTGGTCTGAATTCCACCAAACAAGTATCTGGACTGCGTAGTGTGGTGGCCCTGGTACACAATTTGGTACCGAGGCCACAATATAATTAAAAAACCCTCCACGTGTCAGAATTCCACCAAAAAAGGGTATGGACTGCGTAGTGTGGTGGCCCCGGTACACAATTTGGTACCGAGGCCACAATATAATTAAAAAATTGGGCATCAACTGTCACCGTTGTTTAATATCTGATACACCTAAATATGGACTGCACAGTGGAGTGGCCCCGGTAGTAAATTTGGTGCCGGGGCCACAATACCTCCTCCAACTTCCAAGTGTAGTGTTTATAAAGACAGACAGCGTCGAAGTGTTATTAGTTGACTTTCTTAACCCTAAAATTGTCCCTGTTGCAAATATTCGTGCAATGGACAGTTACTTTTTTATTGAAAGACTCAAGCTTTCAAGTGTAGTGTTTATAAAATATAAACAACAATACAGTAGTTTTAGAGCACGTCAATACCTCTTGTTTTAAATTATGACACGACATTTTACTTTTGGTTTAATTTCTTGAATTTTTTTAAATTTGGTTTTACTTTTTGAACATGGCAAACGACTGTTGATTGGTCATATAATGCAAAAAAAAAAGGTCCAAGATGGAATTGTCCTTGGGCCCTCACACCCACCCTTATGTTGTTGAAATAGGACATGCACACTTTAACAAACCAATCATTTCAGCGACAGGGCCTACCAAACAACTTTGGCTGAAATGATTGGTTTGTTTGGGCCCCCACACCAAAAAAGCTATTCATCTCTCCCTGTACAGACTAAACAGGCTCTACTGAGGCAAGATGTCGTCCTCATCCTCAACCTCTGATTCCTCTCCCCCTACAGTGTGTACTTCCTCCTCATCACACATTATCAATTCGTCCCCGCTGGACTCCACAACCACAGGTCCCTCTGTAGTATCTGGAGGGCAGTGCTGTACTTCATTGAGGAATTGATTATTCATTTTTATAAACATCATTTTTTCAACGTTGTGAGGAAGCAACCTCCTTCGCCGCTCACTGACCAGGTTCCCCGCTGCACTAAAAACTCTTTCCGAGTACACACTGGAGGGGGGACAACTCAGGTAAAATAGAGCCAGTTTGTACAGGGGCTTCCAAACTGCCTTTTTTTCCTGCCAGTAACAATATGGACTGTCTGACATGTCTACTTGGATGGTGTCAGCAAAGTAATCATCCACAATTTTTTCTATTGTGACAGCATCCAATGCAGCGAGAGTAGACATGTCTGCAATGGTTGGCAGGTCCTTCAGTCCGGACCAGATGTTATCAGCATCCCCGCCAGTGCCTCTTTTGGGAAAACTGAGCTTTTTCCTCGCAGCCATAGATGTGGAAGAAAATGAGGGTGGAGCTGTTGGCATGTCACGGTCCTCTTCAGAGGACAATCTCCTGACCAGCAGGTCTTTGCACCGCTGTAGACTTGTGTCCGCCGGAAACAGAGACACAACATACGCTTTAAACCGAGGATCGAGCACGGTGGCCAGAATGTATTCCTCTGACTTTAAAAGAGTGACCACCCTCGGATCCTGGCAAAGCGTACGAAGGGCTACATCCACAAGAGCTACATGCTTGGTGTAATCGCAATGGCTTACCAGCTCCTCCCTCACTTTCTCCAGCTGCTTCTGCAACAGCCTGATCAGGGGAATGACCTGACTCAAGCTGGCAGTGTCGGAACTGACTTCTCGTGTGGCAAGTTCAAATGGCTGCAGAACCTTGCACAACACGGAAATTAGTCTCCACTGCGCTTGACTGAGGCGCATCCCCACTCCTTTGCCTATGTCGTAGGTGGCTGTGTAGGCCTGAATGGCCTTTTGCTGCTCCTCCATCCTCTGCAGCATATAGAGGGTGGAGTTCCAGCGCGTCACAACCTCTTGTTTGAGGTGATGGCAGGGCAGGTTCATGCTTTTTTGATGTGCCTCTAGTCTGCGGTAGGCACTGGCTGAATGCCGAAAGTGTCCAGCAATTTTGCGCGCCACCGCAAGCATCTCCTGCACACCCCTGTCACTCTTGAGGTAATGCTGCACCACCAAATTAATGGTGTGGGCAAAACATGGGACGTGCTGGAAATTGCCCATATTTAATGCCCGCACAATGTTACTGGCATTGTCTGACACCACAAATCCCCATGAGAGTCTAAGTGGGGTAAGCCACTGGGAGATAATTTCCCTCATTTTCTCTAATATGTTGTCAGCGTTGTGCCTCTTATTAAAGCCTGTAATACACAATGTTGCCTGCCTTTGCACGAGCCGCCATTTTGTAGTTGCTGCTACTGATGCAGCTGTTGCTGTTGCTGCGGAAGTGGATGCATCTACCCAGTGGGCTGTCACAGTCATATAGTCCTTCGTTTGCCCAGAACCACTTGTCCACATGTCCGTGGTTAAGTGGACAGTGGGTACAACCGCATTTTTTAGAGCACTGAGGACACTTGATCGTACTTCTCTGTACATTTTTGGTATCGCCTGCCTAGTGAAGTGGAATCTCGACGGGATTTGGTACCGGGGACACAATACCTCCATCAACCCTCTAAATCCCACTCCACTGATGGCGGACACCGGGCGCACGTCTAACACCAACATTGCAGTTACAGCCGCAGTTATACGCTTTGCAATAGGGTGACTACTATCGTATTTTGTGGTCATGGCAAACGACTGTTGGACGGTCAATTGTTTTGTGAAAGACTTAGCGGTCTTACGACTTCCCCTCTGGGAAGATGACCGACTAACAGCAGCAACAGCAGCAGTGGCAGTAGTAGGCGTACCGCTGCAGGATTCCTCGGATGAATCCCGTATTGAGGAGGACTCAGTCTGGCTGCTGACTTGGGCTGCAGGACTGAATCTGATGGAGATTGTGGAGGAAGTTGACGAGGAGGGTGTTGCTGGTGTGTATCCAACTGGACCACGGGATTTAGGTGTCCCTGTACCGATGAGGGTCCTAGCCCCAGTTCCTGAACTAACCACTGAACTATGAAGGTTATTCAGGTGACGTATAAGGGAGGATGTTCCTAGGTGGGCAAGATCCTTACCCCTGCTTATTTGAGCTTTACATAAGCTACATATGGCCATACATTGGTTGTCTGGATTTGGATAAAAATAACTCCAGACCGAAGAGGTGCATTTTTTGGTCTTCTGACCAGGCATGACGATGGGCTTTTTCATCCCATGGACATCAGCTGTTTCCCCCCCTGGTGCCTCATTTACAATAACCACATCACCATCCTCATCATCAAGTTCCTCCACAGCGCCAGCTACATCATCAATAGCCTCCTCCCGAGCCACCTCTTCCCGTACAGTGATGGGAAGGTCAGGCTTGACAACCACCAACATCCTTGGACTCGCCTTGTGGATTTGTGATAATTTCTCTTTAGAAGTCAGAGTTGTTTGCTGTTTTGTTGCTGACAGCATAACTCTCTTCAATTTTTTGTAGGGGGGGGGGAGGAGGAGGAGGGCTAAGATCCGTGGGTGAAGCTGAACCACTAGTCATGAACACGGGCCAGGGCCTAAGCCGTTCCTTGCCACTCCGTGTCGTAAATGGCATATTGGCAACTTTACGTTTCTCCTCAGATGATTTTAAGTTTCTCTTTTTGCTACTTTTTCTTAACTTGGGCATTTTGGATTTTACATGCCCGGTACTACGAGATTGGGCATCGGGCTTGGAAGACGACGTTGATGGCATTTCATCGTCTATGTCATGACTAGTGGCAGCAGCTTCAGCATAGGAGGAAGTGGGTCTTGATCTTTCCCTACTTTATCCTCCAAATTTTTGGTCTCCATTATATGTAGCACAAGATACTGCAGAATGTGTGAACTTGGTAATATTGCAGTACCAATGGACTTATACTGCTGTATTGGTTTTGCAAATTTGGTTATAATTATTATATATATATTTTTTTTTAAATTTTTTATTTTTTTTTACTTTTTTTTTATTTTTTAAAAACTTGGGAATAATGGGGAAATAACTATGCCCTTAGAAGCACAGAGCACAGGACACAGCACCACTGGACTGAACAGGACACGGCACAGGACCCAGCAGCACTACGGAACTCAGCAGGACAGAGCACAGGACACAGCACCACTGGACTGATACTGCAGAATGTGTGAACTTTGTAATATTGCAGTACCAATGGACTTATACTGCTGGATTGGTTTTGCAAATTTGGTTATAATTATTATATATATTTTTATTTTTTTTAATTTTTTATTTTTTTTTACTTTTTTTTTTAAAAACTTGGGAATAATGGGGAAATAACTATGCCCTTAGAAGCACAGAGCACAGGACACAGCACCACTGGACTGAACAGGACACGGCACAGGACCCAGCAGCACTACGGAACTCAGCAGGACAGAGCACAGGACACAGCACCACTGGACTGATACTGCAGAATGTGTGAACTTTGTAATATTGCAGTACCAATGGACTTATACTGCTGGATTGGTTTTGCAAATTTGGTTATAATTATATATTTTTTTTTTTTAATTTTTAATTGTAATTTTTTTTTTACTTTTTTTTTATTTTTTAAAAACTTGGGAATAATGGGGAAATAACTATGCCCTTAGAAGCACAGAGCATAGGACACAGCACCACTGGACTGAACAGGACACGGCACAGGACCCAGCAGCACTACGGAACTCAGCAGGACAGAGCACAGGACACAGCACCACTGGACTGATACTGCAGAATGTGTGAACTTGGTAATATTGCAGTACCAATGGGCTTATACTGCAGGATTGGTTGTGCAAATTTTGTGGTAATTAAAAAAAATTAAATTAGTTTTTGGTATTTTTTTAAATAACTTTTTTTTATTTTTTTAAACACAGGGGAATATTGGGGAAATAACTATGCCCTTAGAAGCACAGAGCACAGGACACAGCACCACTGGACTGAACAGGACACAGCACTGGACCCAGCAGCACCACTGACCTCAGAAGGACAGAGCACAGCACACAGCACCACTGGACTGATACTGCAGAACACAGCACAGCACAGCACAGCACAGCACAGCACAGAACTAAACAGCACAGCACAGAACTAAACAGCACAGCACGAGATCTACCAGGACAGAGGACCACCTAACACACCCTCCCTCTACCCTGATCAATGCCCGAGTGAAGATGGCGGCGACTAGCGGGGAATTTATAGGATCCGAGTATCGCGAGATCCGACAACGGGATTATGAGTCAGAGCCTCAGTTTCAGATTTGAATTTGGCGCCAATACCCGGATCTGTCTCGGATCCGACTCGGATCGGCAACGTTCGGGTGGGCTCGGATTTCATAAATCCGAGTGCGCTCATCCCTACTTTAAATAACCCTTTTCTGTTGTTCTACCCCTTCTATGGACACAGAACAAGTCAACCAGGAATTACATTGTGTGGAACTCTCAGTTCCTGTCTATCCTTTCAGTACTTGCACCAATGCTACACTATAAGCTCTTTGTAGACATGCCAATAACAGATAGATGCTCATCCACTCCACCAAGTACTCACTTGAATTGGTATTGGGGATCTGCAATGTGGGCTGAAAGTATCTCTCTTATGTTTTTTGGAGGCATCAGTCCCAAATCCCGTGCCCTCTGCCATCGTTGCAATCGGGTGATCCCTGATGGCAAAGCAATAGGTTAGCATTTCAAAGTGCCACAACAGAGAACATGTTACATTCCATGTGAAAGAAATGAAGCCTGTCAATAAGAAAGAACATAGAAGAACTACAGTTCAGAGGCGGAGCAGGGGTTAAAATACAAAAAACATTTAGAATTGGGTTTCTTATAGTTATAGTGGTGATAAACATCAATTTAGGTAGTCATTTGATGGACTGTATTCAACCGTAATGTTACTATCTACTTTAAAAGACGCTTTATTGAAGTGTGGAATGAATAAAAGTTTCTCATGCCCCAGTAATGTCACCAGTTGATAGTAAATTGGTAAGCTGCGTTCTCATGAAAACAAACCCCTGCCTCCACTGGGGAGAACTTTAATAACACGATTATCTTACTGCTGTTCCAGACGTGGTTTGAGGTTTTACATTGTTTGAAGTTTCACTATAGTTTTTACTGTTTTCATTGAAATCTGAGAACAAACTACATGCAGGCACTATGTCATAATTACATAATCTGTTTTTATTCTCACTGGGCCTGGTAACATCTCCTGATTTTCAATTTCGTTGAATAACATCTGAATTTGTTAATATGTATTGCTTACAATTTAGAAACTGACTTTATGAAAGCACTGCAGTGATTATATTATTACTATTTCTTACTTGTGATCAATGACACTATGAGGTCTATGTATTAATGAAAATATGGAGGAAAGAGAGACTTTCTACACTTTCATCCATACTTCCATCTTTTCAGGTGCTTTTGGGTGTTTTTGAGCCGTGTTGGGTTATTTGTAATAATTAAATTAAATATTGAAAAAGCACTGCGCCCCTATTACATTAATACATACAGCCCTATCTTTTCACTTGCTACCTTCATATTCTACCATAGCCCAAGTGTTTACTTTATTATCTCACCTGTACAAGGTCCAAAACGCCAGTCCAGGTCAAACTGAATAAGTTTCTCTAAGGGAGTTGGTTCTGGGAGCGGAGTGTCTGCATAACAGGAGGCATACATTAATAGACAGAGGATGGTTGACAAATGTCGGTCAATACAGGTAAATGAAAAAGTGAAATATTTCTTACACTGATATACTAAGAAAAGTATCAATATAATGGTTTTAAGACTATGCAAAGTTTTTAAAACATAGAGCAGTATCTACTTTTATATATGATGTTACTGGTGTCGCATCTTTAGACGTTTTGTATAACTTGATAGCAGGCGGGGGGGGGGGAATACATAATTATAGATATCTAAATTGAAAAATATTAAGACTCCTCATGAAAATAAGTAACTCTCATTCCTGATGAGAAAATCAAGACAAATTAGGCCATGCCGGTGATTTGCTAAAGCCAAGCCCAAATACAGCAAAGCTGTGCTCCTTTATAGCAAGAATCACCCCTTTTGGCTTTAGAAATTGGGACTGTCCCATGGAAATTGAAGCTTTGGGAAGCATGTATTGTGTAAGGCTTTTTTCATGGTGTAAAACCTCTGCATCACCCTGCAGGCAGGGGCTGTCTGTCAAATTTTAGCCTGGGGCATATTAGGATCATTTTAAATAGAAAAAAAAATGCAGATAGCCCAGTGACCCAGCCCAAGGTAACCAAGGGACTGTCTGGGGGGCAAATGCCCCCCTGCCCCGACAACCCCTGTGTGCAAGCAATGGAACGCCTTTGAATTTGCCCTATCTTCATCAACTGCAGCTCAAAATATCTTTTTGTTATAGATTTCTCCATGCAAATGGTGGAAATATTGCAACAGAATTAGTAGGACCATCACAACCCTTTGATTTTAATAAATGCAGATAATCCCAGGTGAAAACAACATTGGCAGATGTTAAATGTACCCATACATTTAGGTATTGCTATTTAATTAGTGCAAATAGAGCTACTAGTTGTTTTTTTTAACATGATGCAAAGTGATAAGCCATTGAAGTTTAGGTAGAAATGCTATTGAGATAACACAAGCTGCAACACTTAAGCACAATTATAGAATACAAGCAAAAGATGTCTGAGAGTAAATGACATCATCATTGTGACGTGCGGAGATCACAGGAGAATAGGGGAGTGACTGACAGCTCAGGGCATAAAAGTCAGTCACTCTCTACACAATTACTGATACATAGTTACCGTCTGTTTCTTGCTCGGTATTCCTCTCTCTCTTTACAGTGTTTGTTTTGCTTCTCACAGTGGTTTTCTCTTCCTCCTTCCCCTTAACCAGGCGGTTCCTTTTCCTTCCATGTCTCACCACTTGCAGGCAGTCTGTCAGCTGGCGATCTCTGTTCATGCTCATAGTAGTGACCTCTTCAGAGCTGTCTCCTTCCTTGTATTTCTGCCTCTTGCTCCCACCCCTGAACTTATGTCACTTGTCATGCGAACCGATTTTTGTTAGAAATAAACTGCTCCACCTAGTGGATGAACAGAGTAAGTGTACGTCTGTACAAGTTCGTATGTAAATGCTGCCATTTACATAAAGTGCATGCAGGACTTTTCAATTTCGTGACCAGACACGTTTTAATAGTGTTCTGTGGTTAAACTGCAACAACTTTCTGTTTGTTAAGGTATCAGATTGAATGTTATGTACTATTTCATCATTCAGGATTATTCTGAGCAATTAAAAGTCCGTCTAGAAATATGTCCTTTGTTACCATATTTCTTCTATTTTATTTTGATATCCAATATGTGTAATTTTTACTAGTTTAGACAAAGTTGGAGATGAATTGTAACTAATTTTTATTATTTCATTTTTATTAGAATGACCCCCAGTAGGTAAGACTAGAACTTTGGGGGCACTATAAATATATTTTCACCTTTACAGCAACTGTTTGTTTCAACTCTAAATACAGATGCTATGTCAAAACCTAGAAACCATTTAATGCCGATGCCAAATATACATAGCTAAACCATATCTGGTATCTACTATAATGTGGATAGTTTCTGGACCCGCCGTAATTGGTCTTTTAATGTTGGCATTGTGATTGTTGGCAATCATACTTCCGACATTTTCAAGCTGTCCCCAGAATAGCCTGCCGACTTTTTATGTTGCAATTGTGACCGCATCTGTACGTTCTCCTACCCATCCACCTCTGCTTCGTCCCTCTCGATTCAAAGTTATTACTGGTGTCAAGTGTAATATTCCGCCCCATGTCTATTACCAAGTCTAATATGGAGACAGGTACCTGGTGCCAAGCTTACTATCTTGTGACAAATTTATTGTACGGAGCAATATCTAGTGCTAAACATATCGTACAGAGCAGAGCCGTAACTTAGAATTCTAGTGCCGGGGCGAGAAAGACAAATGCCGCCCCCCTAGCCCTCAATTTTAACCAAATTAACATAAAATATTCCTAAATTGCGCCCCCCTTCAGCGTTGCGCCCTGGGCGGTCGCCCCTGTCGCACAGCTCTAGCTACGGCCCTAGTACAGAGCCATATCTAGTTCCACAATATGGCCATAAAGGTTTCACTTTTTTTTTTCTCTCTAATGGGCATATTTAAGAATGACCACATTTTTAACACAATCTCTTTCAAACTTTATCGCAAAGATAAGGATTGAAAGGTCGTGTGCATTTATTAAAACATTCAACAGGAAAAGCAGTCATGAAAAACTGCTGTTCTGGTGAAACCTGTCTACTACGTCCTCTATGGTCACTATCGCAGAGTGGCCGCCTTTGTGATAGTGAGCGGAGGGAAGAGAAGAAAGATGCGGTGAGGGATCCGAAGAGCCCTCTACCGCAATGATCTCCCCATAGAGCAGACCTGAAAATGTACACCTACTGTAATGTACGCCAGCCTGATCTGGCGTACACTGCTGTATGTGTAAATGTCTTTTCATTACTTGTTACATTGCGGTAAATAGTAGTCTCCATAGACATTTATGGGGACTGCTAAGGATTTCGATACAAAATGCAAAGCATAGATATCTATGATAAAAAAAAAAAAGACTAAAAGATATTAGTGCATTAGCGCTGACAATCAGGATCTGCCCTCTGTTTACTGGCTTCTGATCCGTAAAGGCCTGCTTTCCTTTTTGCAGATTTCCTGGATATCTACAAAAAGATAAGCCGCCCATCCCGATACCATCGAGGGGAGCACATTTCTATATGCGTATATCTAATGTGATTGGGTGAGCTGATCTTAAAGTTATATTGCACATCTTTAAGAAGATGACAAATCTTTGATATACAATGTGATGTAACAATCAATTTTCTGTGAGTGCATTAACAACAGGGGTGTTGAGTTGCTCACGTGGTAGTATTGATTACTATTATTAATCACCTAAGAGAAGAAGATTACTTTGGGAGCATATCTATGTGAATTATTATTTACAGTATTACACTATGTTGTCTTTTTTTTTTTTCGTTTTATTTTTTTATAGCTATATCACGTGGGAGGAAGATTTAAGAAAAATTGATGTCACAGACTTCTTGTTGGACTTTTTGAGCAATTAGAAATTGGACTACACAAACTTTGGGACGGTTGTACATTTTAGATATCGTAGATTTGAAGTTTTGCTGTTTGAATACTTTTCACAGAGAGTTTGATTTTAGTTCACATTTATTACACTTTTTTGGTGTATATTCTTTTTGAGCATAAGATTGTTGATCGGCAGCGACATTTCTGTTTTCGAATTTTATAAATATTGTTAGATATCTATGATATCTGCTGCGATGTACTGTGTATACAGTTGGACCATATATTTGCGTCAGTTTCCTGAAAACTGGAGTTTTTCAAGGAAATTTAATGAAAATACTGAATAATAAATAGCCCCCTTGGACTGTTAAGTCTGATCTCAGTTTCCTGTATTATTATCTTTCGTATTATTATATATTTTTATATATATTACCAACAACTTATATTGACATTATATACATATACAAATTTGAAACAAAAGTAGAGAGGGCCCTGTTTGTGAGAACTAAACTGAAAAAGTAAAGAGACAAAAGGCTTTAGGCACTGTGATACATTTAAGTCACTTTGCTCATGCTTTTAGGTATTAGCCTAAGGTAAATGGATTGCTCATTTTTGGACGACCCCTCTTCAACCAAACATGCCATCACATATAGCCAGAATAAAGAGGGGGGGGGCGATTTGGGGGGTTTATATTAATCTAAGGACGGCAGGAAACAGCACGTACTACAAGCTGTTCATAGCCCTTCCATAGAAGAGTTTTCATACAGTTCCGTCAAGCTCTATTGAAGCACTGTTCTATATACCTAATGTTTCATTAGGGATCTGTCGCCTATCCACTTTTTCGACAAGATGGATGCAGCAGTGGAATCCAGGTTATTTTAAAGTGCTTAGAGCGGTTATTATACTGTCCGCCGTAGCTACAAATCCTACATGTTAATAATACAAGGTTTACACCTTCTCCATTACATTAGAGGGGAGAACAACACATAAAGGTAAGAAAAAAATGAAGTAAGATCCCAGGTGCAGGTTTATAGGTGCCCAGAAACCCGCCTGCAGCCCATTAGGCAGTCATTTCTGCCATCTTTCTACATTCTAGCAGCACCATGGCTGCAGTAAATTTCCTCATGGAAACCACGTGTCCAAAATACAAAGAAGTACGCTAACTAAATATAATGAAAAGCAAAAACAAAAAAATAAAGAAATAGAACAATGAATAAACAACGATATATACAGTAAATGATTAAAAGGTCTATTCAAGAAAACAGCTAATTTGGAAATCTTCGTTTAAACCAGATGTAGCTAATGTATTGAGCCTCTAGATCCACTGAAGTTCCAAACTGAAAAGGAGGTTGTCTCTGTTACCACCTCTCTTGAGGGGAGTTATATGATCAATAGGAAAACATTTGAGATTCTTAATGAGGTGTCCCTTCACAAGAAAATGCTTGGCCACAGGTATATATATTGTAGAAATCACCAAATAAAGACTCCTTGCTCCAGGTATTCTCAAGCAGCAGCTGTTGTATTTGCAGCATAAAACAGCACACCACAAACATAAATAATCCATGGCTTCCTGACAAACTGTCTCAGCGCACAGTCCCTGACTATCATCCGGCTGCTTGTCAGCATCGGAAGCCCCGTCCACCAGATCCCACAATCCTTTTACACATATACACACCACAGCAATCACACCCATGTTGTGCACCTGTGTGTTTGTGTGCTGTGGGAAAGACTAAGTGGGAATTTAACCCTGTCTGCAGGCTGCACCTGCAAACTCTCTGGGATTTTACATTTCATTATGCAGGAAAGGTGTGGCAAATAACCCTCTTTGCCACATACCCTTTCTTTTAGCTATGCCATACTTGGCGAAGCGGACACTTTTCTTGGCAAAGACTTCCTTTTTGCCATCTCCCCCTTCTCTGGCTTCGCCAAATCAGGCGACTCAGTCGACCTGGGGAGCGCACCTCTCCGAGACAGGTCATCAGCATTATTATACAGAGCCCCTGGCCTATGTTCCACCTCAAAGCTAAAGGGCTGTAATAAATACATACGTAAAGATCTGCGCACTCCAAGGATTGGGGGAAAGGGAAAAAGGGATGCTGCCACTACTTCAAATGAAGAATAGCCTCTACTTCACAATACTATACAATTGCAATAATTACAGAAGTCGGCGCAGGGGGAAGGATGTGGAGACAAAAGGGGACATACAGAAAACAAATACTGTATTATGCAAGCTGAAAAAGTCCTACCCCACTTCTTGTGGGGAATGTTTCTAACGTTACCAGTTCAAAATCACAGTTCTATCCGGGTGTAGGATGGTGCCCTTAATCACTTTGTAGGAAATGTTGTAGATTCTCCTCAACCCGATTAGCATATGTAAAGGGTAAGAAGAGAAAAAAATCCGCTCATAGCGTAAAAACGTATTGTACATTTATTTAAATGACATTAAAAACACTCACATTGAGTAGCGATATCTGTTCCCATAAAGGTATCTTTACTCAGAGTCCCACAGGAGAACGCGGTTAAGCAGTTCCTTGTTTCTCGAGTAACTCCAGCCGTCCTCAGTCTCAGAGTGCCGGAAAGAACCCTGTGACGTCCGGAAGGCGTGGTTACTCCGTGGATGCTTCCAATTGGCCCAACGCGTTTCGTCACAGGTTGTGACTTCATCAGGGGTGTGTCCAGTGTCAAACTTTCCTCCTTTAAATACTGTCAGTCTTCTAATGGGGATGCCGTTCAATAGGACAGAACAATTGCAATGTTATCCGCTCTACCTGTTTCTAATATTGCAGTCAATATAGAGGCAGATTTATCAGGACTAACAGCATGGTTTTGTAGAGCGGGCAGTTCAACAGTTTGCATACCTCAAATACATGATGTACGTTATCCAAACATTGATCTTCAATATAATGAAATGCACATATACATTTAAAGCCCATTCTCCCCTTATTGGAGCTGGGTATGTCACAGTTGTTTTCAGTTCCCCCTAACTTGAGTCTAAATGTATACAGTATGAGTATATGAACTTCAGCTTAACCTTTTTGTTCCTTAATAGAGGAAAGAGGCAAGCTCAAAATCAATATTTAATCCTGAAGGGGTCAATGTCTTCAATCTGTATATCCACTTCGCTTCCTCACAATTAATTCTCTTGATGAAATCTCCTCCCCTCCAGTCTTCCTTTACCTCACAAATAGCAACAAATGTGATGCCTGATGGATTTTGTCCATGTTTTTCTTTAAAGTGTTTTGATAGACTGTGTGTTTCTATACCTGACTTGATGTTACGAATATGTTCTGTAATTCTGACCTTGAGTTGTCTCACCGTCCGCCCCACGTACTGTAACCCACACGGGCAGGTAATCAAATACACTATTCCCTTGGAGTCACAGGTAAGTTTGCTTCTGATATGGAACATTTCCTGAGTGGTATTAGATTTAAATGTTTGTATACCTTTAGTGGTCTGAATTTTTGCAGTTCTACATGGGAGGCATCTAGTGCAGTAATAAAAATTATTCTTCGTAGTTTCTTTCGTAAGCCAGTTTGTCTTTCTTTCTAATTTTTGAGGTAAATAGCTATGCACTAGCTTGTTTTTGAGATTTGGTGCTCTCCTAAACGTAATCTGTGGATTTTTTGGTAGTGATTTGCCTAGGATCTCATCCTGCAGGAGCAAGTGCCAATGTTTCCTCAGTAATTTCCTAACTTGCGGAGCAGAGTCCGAGTATTGAGTGATAAATGAGAAGTTTCTCACTTTGGATTCATCCTGAAATTTATTTTTATTTTTATATACAAGGAGTTCTCCTCTATTTTTACTACTGGTACTGTCTATGATCTTGTCTATTTTACTTAGATCGTATCCCCTTTCTATGAACCTAGTTTTCAAGATTTTACTTTGATCTTTAAAAGTCTCTAAACTAGAGCAGTTTCTTCTTAGCCTAAGAAATTGGCCGGACGGAATGTTTTGTAGCCATTTACAATAATGGTTACTGGTTATGTCAATGAAACTGTTACAGTCCACTAGTTTAAAATGTGTACTTGTTACTATCTTGTTTTCTTTAATGGATATATCCAAATCAAGGAAAGTTACTTGGTTCTTACTTATGTTAGTGGTGAATGACAGGTTTCGGTTGTTATCATCCATGTCCGAAATAAATTTGCGTAGAGACTCTTCACTTCCCCTCCAGATGAAGAGGATATCATCTATGAACCTCCGCCACAGGACCAAGTTCGCCACCAGAGTTGGATCCGCCCATACACATTCCTCCTCCCACCTACTCATGAATATGTTGGCATAACTGGGTGCGAACTTGGTTCCCATGGCGGTGCCCCTAACCTGTAAGTAGTGTTCATTCTCGAACCAAAAATGGTTGTGAGTTAAAATGAAATGGATACTTTGGATCATGAATTCAATTTGTTTGGATGTCATGGATCCCTCCTCCTCCAGGGCAATTTTAATGCTTTCTATTCCTTGATCATGATCTATACAGGTGTATAGGGTCTTCACATCACTAGTCACTAACCAAAATTTGTCTTCCCAAATGATTCCATCCAGTATATTTAGAATCTCCATGGTGTCCCTAATGTAGGATTTTTGCTTCTGTACTATGCTTTGTAGAAAAAAGTCTATGTATTCGGACAGTGATGATGTAAGTGAATTAATTCCCGAGATAATAGGGCGGCCTGGTGGTTTACTAGCATTTTTGTGTATCTTGGGAAGATAATAAAACAAAGGAAGTTTGGGATGGGTAATGTTGATGTACTTAAACTCATCCCCATTTAGTATGCCATCATCAAGTCCTAATTTTAGGATCTGAATGAATTCTTTCTGAAATTTATGAATAGGATTGCTCTCCAGCTTCCTATACGTGGTGATGTCCTCAAGAAGGTGGTATGATTCCTCCAAATAGTCCTCTTTATTCAGAACAACCAACCCACCCCCTTTGTCTGCTGGCTTAATTACAATAGATGGGTCTTGAGTTAGTGCATCTAATGATCTTCTCTCTCTAAAAGTAAGATTGCTTATATTTCCCCTCTTATTAATTTCTAACTTCCTCAAGTCTTCCTCAATGTTTTTCTGAAAAGTAGTGATATAATTACCCTTGATGTAGGATGGGTAAAATGTGGATTTTGGTTTTAATCCTGAATGTTTAAAAGTATCCCCATTGACTTTTGGTTCATACGAAACGCCCTCTCTCATGAAAAAATTTTTTAAAGTAATTTTACGTACATATTTTTGTACGTCAATATATGTATTGAACTTATCCATCCTATTGGAGGGTGCGAATTTTAAACCCTTCTTAAGGAGGGTGAGATCACTAACTGATAGATGTTTATTACTTAAATTGAAGATTCCTGCTGGGGAATCCTCTTTTTGATTAGTTAGATCTGATTTCTGGTTCTTTTTAGATGTCCCTCCCCCTCTCCTTCCTCTTCTGACGAGGACTCCCTTCTTCTTTTCATTATTGTTGTAACTTGTGGTGATGTGTTTTCTATCTCCTCCACCTCTAAAAAATGTTGTGTAGTGGGGGGTGTATCAGTCAAATTTTGAGCATTCCCTTCTAAATTCATTTGATTATTCCCCACATCTTCCAAATCTGGAGTGTCACTACTATGTTCTTCTTCATGTACTGCTGCTCCAGTTGATAGTTCTATCCCTGATCCACTGATACCCAGTTTTTCCGATATTACAAGTATTTTCTCCATATCCTCTCTCCCTCTATCAAAAGATTCTTTTGCTATTTGTGAATACTCCTCCATCTGTATATCAATTGTTGTTAGGGATCTTTTGTTGCTCTGTGAATGTGTATTCTCCTCATGTAGAAGTTTCATATATTGTTGATATGTGAGGTCCAGTTGTTCATACACCTTCCTATATTCCCCTTGATTCGGAGCTAACATGAGATTTAATGTTTTATTAGATCTAATCCCTTGTGAGTGATCATATTGATCCCTTTTCACTTTCCTTGTTTTGACTGTGATGATGTCTGACTCAATTTTCATCAGTCTTTGACTTGCTACTTCTTCAAGCTTTATAAAGTGTGGATGATTCTTGTACTCCTCCATCTTACTATAAAGATCTTTGATTTGAGTGTCTAATGTGTCTAGCTCTTCCCTCCTTTTCTCAATAATCAATTCCATCAGTGAATGTGAACAGTTATCTAATACACTGTTCCACTTCTCCATGAATTCATGGTTGTCTGTGTTATGTGTCGGTTTTTTTAAAATCCTCAGACCTCTTGGGATGATGTTTCTATTCCTATAGACCTGTAATGTGTTTGCATCCCACCATGTTTTGGCTTCTTTATATAAAATTTTCTCTAATTGTAAAAAGTTTTCACAAAAAGACATCTCATCCATACCCAATAATTGTGTACTTGAAATTGTGTTAAACACTGAATGGGCTAACGTGCTCCTTCTTTCCCTAATGCTCGATATACTTTCTGACATGGTGACTGTGTATGGGAGACAAAACAGTTGGTAGATAGGGGCTGCAAGATCAATTGGAGGCTAGAATGATAGAAACAAATACATACGTAAAGATCTGCGCACTCCAAGGATTGGGGGAAAGGGAAAAAGGGATGCTGCCACTACTTCAAATGAAGAATAGCCTCTACTTCACAATACTATACAATTGCAATAATTACAGAAGTCGGCGCAGGGGGAAGGATGTGGAGACAAAAGGGGACATACAGAAAACAAATACTGTATTATGCAAGCTGAAAAAGTCCTACCCCACCAAGAGGTCTGAGGATTTTAAAAAAACCGACACATAACACAGACAACCATGAATTCATGGAGAAGTGGAACAGTGTATTAGATAACTGTTCACATTCACTGATGGAATTGATTATTGAGAAAAGGAGGGAAGAGCTAGACACATTAGACACTCAAATCAAAGATCTTTATAGTAAGATGGAGGAGTACAAGAATCATCCACACTTTATAAAGCTTGAAGAAGTAGCAAGTCAAAGACTGATGAAAATTGAGTCAGACATCATCACAGTCAAAACAAGGAAAGTGAAAAGGGATCAATATGATCACTCACAAGGGATTAGATCTAATAAAACATTAAATCTCATGTTAGCTCCGAATCAAGGGGAATATAGGAAGGTGTATGAACAACTGGACCTCACATATCAACAATATATGAAACTTCTACATGAGGAGAATACACATTCACAGAGCAACAAAAGATCCCTAACAACAATTGATATACAGATGGAGGAGTATTCACAAATAGCAAAAGAATCTTTTGATAGAGGGAGAGAGGATATGGAGAAAATACTTGTAATATCGGAAAAACTGGGTATCAGTGGATCAGGGATAGAACTATCAACTGGAGCAGCAGTACATGAAGAAGAACATAGTAGTGACACTCCAGATTTGGAAGATGTGGGGAATAATCAAATGAATTTAGAAGGGAATGCTCAAAATTTGACTGATACACCCCCCACTACACAACATTTTTTAGAGGTGGAAGAGATAGAAAACACATCACCACAAGTTACAACAATAATGAAAAGAAGAAGGGAGTCCTCGTCAGAAGAGGAAGGAGAGGGGGAGGGACATCTAAAAAGAACCAGAAATCAGATCTAACTAATCAAAAAGAGGATTCCCCAGCAGGAATCTTCAATTTAAGTAATAAACATCTATCAGTTAGTGATCTCACCCTCCTTAAGAAGGGTTTAAAATTCGCACCCTCCAATAGGATGGATAAGTTCAATACATATATTGACGTACAAAAATATGTACGTAAAATTACTTTAAAAAAATTTTTCATGAGAGAGGGCGTTTCGTATGAACCAAAAGTCAATGGGGATACTTTTAAACATTCAGGATTAAAACCAAAATCCACATTTTACCCATCCTACATCAAGGGTAATTATATCACTACTTTTCAGAAAAACATTGAGGAAGACTTGAGGAAGTTAGAAATTAATAAGAGGGGAAATATAAGCAATCTTACTTTTAGAGAGAGAAGATCATTAGATGCACTAACTCAAGACCCATCTATTGTAATTAAGCCAGCAGACAAAGGGGGTGGGTTGGTTGTTCTGAATAAAGAGGACTATTTGGAGGAATCATACCACCTTCTTGAGGACATCACCACGTATAGGAAGCTGGAGAGCAATCCTATTCATAAATTTCAGAAAGAATTCATTCAGATCCTAAAATTAGGACTTGATGATGGCATACTAAATGGGGATGAGTTTAAGTACATCAACATTACCCATCCCAAACTTCCTTTGTTTTATTATCTTCCCAAGATACACAAAAATGCTAGTAAACCACCAGGCCGCCCTATTATCTCGGGAATTAATTCACTTACATCATCACTGTCCGAATACATAGACTTTTTTCTACAAAGCATAGTACAGAAGCAAAAATCCTACATTAGGGACACCATGGAGATTCTAAATATACTGGATGGAATCATTTGGGAAGACAAATTTTGGTTAGTGACTAGTGATGTGAAGACCCTATACACCTGTATAGATCATGATCAAGGAATAGAAAGCATTAAAATTGCCCTGGAGGAGGAGGGATCCATGACATCCAAACAAATTGAATTCATGATCCAAAGTATCCATTTCATTTTAACTCACAACCATTTTTGGTTCGAGAATGAACACTACTTACAGGTTAGGGGCACCGCCATGGGAACCAAGTTCGCACCCAGTTATGCCAACATATTCATGAGTAGGTGGGAGGAGGAATGTGTATGGGCGGATCCAACTCTGGTGGCGAACTTGGTCCTGTGGCGGAGGTTCATAGATGATATCCTCTTCATCTGGAGGGGAAGTGAAGAGTCTCTACGCAAATTTATTTCGGACATGGATGATAACAACCGAAACCTGTCATTCACCACTAACATAAGTAAGAACCAAGTAACTTTCCTTGATTTGGATATATCCATTAAAGAAAACAAGATAGTAACAAGTACACATTTTAAACTAGTGGACTGTAACAGTTTCATTGACATAACCAGTAACCATTATTGTAAATGGCTACAAAACATTCCGTCCGGCCAATTTCTTAGGCTAAGAAGAAACTGCTCTAGTTTAGAGACTTTTAAAGATCAAAGTAAAATCTTGAAAACTAGGTTCATAGAAAGGGGATACGATCTAAGTAAAATAGACAAGATCATAGACAGTACCAGTAGTAAAAATAGAGGAGAACTCCTTGTATATAAAAATAAAAATAAATTTCAGGATGAATCCAAAGTGAGAAACTTCTCATTTATCACTCAATACTCGGACTCTGCTCCGCAAGTTAGGAAATTACTGAGGAAACATTGGCACTTGCTCCTGCAGGATGAGATCCTAGGCAAATCACTACCAAAAAATCCACAGATTACGTTTAGGAGAGCACCAAATCTCAAAAACAAGCTAGTGCATAGCTATTTACCTCAAAAATTAGAAAGAAAGACAAACTGGCTTACGAAAGAAACTACGAAGAATAATTTTTATTACTGCACTAGATGCCTCCCATGTAGAACTGCAAAAATTCAGACCACTAAAGGTATACAAACATTTAAATCTAATACCGCTCAGGAAATGTTCCATATCAGAAGCAAACTTACCTGTGACTCCAAGGGAATAGTGTATTTGATTACCTGCCCGTGTGGGTTACAGTACGTGGGGCGGACGGTGAGACAACTCAAGGTCAGAATTACAGAACATATTCGTAATATCAAGTCAGGTATAGAAACACACAGTCTATCAAAACACTTTAAAGAAAAACATGGACAAAATCCATCAGGCATCACATTTGTTGCTATTTGTGAGGTAAAGGAAGACTGGAGGGGAGGAGATTTCATCAAGAGAATTAATTGTGAGGAAGCGAAGTGGATATACAGATTGAAGACATTGACCCCTTCAGGATTAAATATTGATTTTGAGCTTGCCTCTTTCCTCTATTAAGGAACAAAAAGGTTAAGCTGAAGTTCATATACTCATACTGTATACATTTAGACTCAAGTTAGGGGGAACTGAAAACAACTGTGACATACCCAGCTCCAATAAGGGGAGAATGGGCTTTAAATGTATATGTGCATTTCATTATATTGAAGATCAATGTTTGGATAACGTACATCATGTATTTGAGGTATGCAAACTGTTGAACTGCCCGCTCTACAAAACCATGCTGTTAGTCCTGATAAATCTGCCTCTATATTGACTGCAATATTAGAAACAGGTAGAGCGGATAACATTGCAATTGTTCTGTCCTATTGAACGGCATCCCCATTAGAAGACTGACAGTATTTAAAGGAGGAAAGTTTGACACTGGACACACCCCTGATGAAGTCACAACCTGTGACGAAACGCGTTGGGCCAATTGGAAGCATCCACGGAGTAACCACGCCTTCCGGACGTCACAGGGTTCTTTCCGGCACTCTGAGACTGAGGACGGCTGGAGTTACTCGAGAAACAAGGAACTGCTTAACCGCGTTCTCCTGTGGGACTCTGAGTAAAGATACCTTTATGGGAACAGATATCGCTACTCAATGTGAGTGTTTTTAATGTCATTTAAATAAATGTACAATACGTTTTTACGCTATGAGCGGATTTTTTTCTCTTCTTACCCTTTACATATGCTAATCGGGTTGAGGAGAATCTACAACATTTCCTACAAAGTGATTAAGGGCACCATCCTACACCCGGATAGAACTGTGATTTTGAACTGGTAACGTTAGAAACATTCCCCACAAGAAGTGGGGTAGGACTTTTTCAGCTTGCATAATACAGTATTTGTTTTCTGTATGTCCCCTTTTGTCTCCACATCCTTCCCCCTGCGCCGACTTCTGTAATTATTGCAATTGTAAAGGGCTGTAATGCCAGGAACCACCGTGTGACCCTGGCATTCACTTCCTTATTGGTGTGCATCCACTGCAATGGGGCGTGGTCGTTAACCAGGGTGAAATCTCAACTGAGTAGGTAGTACCGGAGTGCCTCTACTGCCCACTTCATGGCCAAGCACTCCTATTCTACTGTGGCATACCTCTTTTCCCTTGGGATTAGTTTATGGCTGAGAAAAGAATCAGTCTCACCTCATCCTTCACCCTCCAGGACAAAACTGCCCCCAAACCTGTCCGAAGCATCTATTTGGAGAAAGAACCTTCCCCAAATCTTCCTTCAAGTCTTCCCAGGCAGCTTCCAAAGACTCGGACCAAAATAATTTGTCTAGGTTATTCTTTTTAAGAAACTTGATCAGTGAGGCGGCTCAGGTAGCAAAGTTTTGGATAAAGCGTCTGTAGTACCCAACCAATCCCAGGAAAGTCCGTAGTTGTGACTCTCTGGTTTAGGCCAATTCCTCACAGCCTCTACCTTATCCATCTGGGGTTTTACTTTCCCCCCGGACCGACCACATAACCCAGATATTTAGCCTCTGCCATAGCTAGCGCACACTTCAAGGGATTTGCCGTAAGGCCATGACGCCTTAATGACTGCAAAACCGCCTCCACCTTGGGGAGATGGGACGCCCATTCCTGACTGTAGATGACTATGTCATCCAGGTAAGCAGTGGCGTATTCCCGGTGAGGCTTCAACAATTTGTCCATTACCCGCTGAAATGTGGTTGGCGCCCCATGCAGGCCGAATGGTAATACCTTATATTGAAACAGCCTTTCAGGTGTAGAAAAGGTTGTTTTGGGTTTGTCTGAGGTAGTAAGAGGTATCTGCCAGTACCCTTTTTTCAAATCTAGGGTAGTCAGATATTGACTACTAGCCAGATTCTACTAGCTCATCTACCCGCGGCAAAGGATAGGTGTGAAACCTAGACACTTTATTCAGCTTCCTTACATTACAGAAACGAATGGCCCCTGATGGCTTTGGCACAAGGACTATGGGGCAATTCCACTCACTGGTGGATTCGTCCACTACCCCAAGTTGCAACATGTCCTCCACCTCTCGCTTTACTGCAGCCCATCTTGCCTCAGGTATCCTATATGGCCACTGGTTAACTATAACTCCTGGTGGGGTAACAATGTCATGTTCAATTATTCTGGTACGCCCGGGAATAGCCGAAAAGACGTCTGTATTCCAAGCTACCATTTCTACGGCTGGACGTCTTTGAGTAGGTGTCAGAGAAGATTCCACGGGGACCAAGCAGTCCTCGGTTTTTATTGCTGACAAACTTAATGTCGGGGTTTTCTCTACACACGGCTTTAACAAATTGACATGATAGACTTGCTCTTTTCACTGCACTCGGTAATTTACTTGCCCTTTGGGCTCTATTACCTCATAAGGGCCTTGCCAACGTGCATGCAACTTGCTTTCCTGAGTTGGTACTAGGGCGAGCGCCCTGTCATCTGGCTTAAAGGTGCGTAGGGTGGCTCAGGTATCATAACCTTTCTTTTGCCATCGATGCGCTTCCGTCAGATGTTGTTTTACCAACGGGCCGATCTGTTGTAGTCGATCATATAAGTGTGCCACAAATTGTACTATATTTGGTTCTTTGGGACCCTGCTGTTCCCACCCTTCTTTAAGGATGTCTAGAACTCCACGGGGTTGTCTCCCAAACAGGAGCTCAAAGGGCCTAAACCCCATTGATGCCTGAGGCACCTCCCTTATTGCAAACATGAGATAGGGTAACAGGGTGTTTCAATCTCTTTTATCCTGAGCCACAGCTCATCTGAGCATTTGCTTTAGGGTCCTATTAAACCACTCAACCAACCCGTCGGTTTGCGGATGATAAACCAGGGTCTGCAGTCTTTGTACCCCTAGCAATTTGCATCACTCCTTTATTAATCCTGACATGAAGGGGGATTCCCAGTTGAGTGTACATTAACAGTAGCTCTATGGCAATAGTGCTTGATTTCATATTCCTCAGCGGAATTGTCTCAGGGTATCGTGTAGGGTAATTAAGGACTACTAATACATATTGATACCCTCGGGCAAACTTCTCTAAGGGGCCCACTAAGTCCATGGCAATTCGCTCAAATGGAACTGGAATTATTGGAAGAGGTACCAGGAAAGCTTGATAGTCTGGTTTAGGGGCCGTCCGCTTGCACACTGGGCAGACTTGACATTATCTCTTGACTGCCATATGGATTCCTGGCCAGTAAAACTTCAGGAGCACTTGATTTAGAGTCTTCTCTCTCAGATGCCTCCCCAAAAGGCATGTATGGGCTGTTGTTAGTACCAAAGGAACGTGTACCTGTGGCACCAAGAGTTGATGAACTATTTTCTCCTGTACCGCTGCTACCCTAACAGATCCCCTTTATTATAAAATAAGGTTCTCCCCTGGCTGGTCTCTCAGCCTTCCACACTCCATTCACTTCCACCACATATTTATAGGCATTTTCCAAATCACTATCAGATCCCGTAAACTAATTTTTAGTTCTCTTCATTGCCTGGGTTCAGGAAATATATGGGTTTGGGGTACGAGACCAGTTTTATATTATAATTGGCTGATTTTCTTTTACTGGTAATTTTACTTATATTACACACAAAAAATATTCAGTCACAGGAATGAGACCTAAACTGATGTATATCAAAATCTTGCGGATCAATCTGCCACTTCCATTGAAAAACTTTTCCTAAACCCCCAAAATAAAGTGTTAAAGGGAATTCAACAGTTCAGTAATAGGCTCATTTAGTCACATAATGGCATTTACACACGACTTCTAATTTCTGCAGCTTTATAAATAGCTCATGTCATCTCTCTGGTTTCAAGTCTGATACATTACAAAGTCCAGACACTAGAGGGCAACAGAGTCATTCACAGCAGACACATAATGTGTGAAGTGCTAAATATCTTGCCTCTCCTTTACTGTTACAAGGGCTGTTTACTCAGAAATATGTTGTATTCAGTGATTTTCTGACACTGTCATCATGTTGGTAATATATGCTACAGTTGATTTTTCTATTAACTTCTTTTATCTGATTACATGTCTAATTTAGACAATAAAAATGTTTCCTATACCATAGACTTTTATATTCAGGCGGTACTTAATAGCAGTGCTCTGCAACCTTTTCTCACCCTTGGCACACTTAAGCCCTTCCCAGAGTTGCGCAGCCCACCAACAGCAAAAATATATAAAAAAGCAGGAATTACATTTGCATACACAGAATTACATTTAATTGTTTTTTTTTATGTGATAAATTTAACATCGCAGCTAATAACATTTGTATTCTTCTAACAAATATTAACTGTTAGCTTATAACTATAATTAATATTAACTTTTTTTTCCGAAATAAGTTTTTATTGAGATTTAAGAACATAAAAAGGTTACACAAACATTTTCAACAGTATTTGTTCTGATTGGTGAATGATAAAGAAAGTACAACCTCATGACATCATGCCAAGGAAGAATAAAATGTTTCAAAAAGAACAAACATTTCTAACCACATAAGGAACGCTGTTGATAACCTTGTACATAAAACAAATGATTATTGTTGTTATTATTAATATTATTATTATGATTATTTTATAAATAAAACAAATTAATATTAACTTTTAACTACAACTAATATGATGCCTGTGCTTGCTTTAATGAACACAATAGTTTTATGTTTGGCTCGATATTTGACAGAGCAACTCAAAATTCTTGGTCAAAGCCCTCAAGCATGACCATTTTTTATTCCTTATTAAAGCTACAGTTAAAAAATTAAATTTACACTATCAAAATCCCTAAAGCTTCTTCAGGTGTAGGAGACCCCCAGTGAGATTCACCTAAAATTTCCACATTGTTATACACTATATATGTATGTGTGTATATGTGTATGTATGTATATATATATATATATATATATATATATATATATATATATATATATATATATATATATAATTAAATGGGGTTATCTATAAAAAATAACTTTCTAGTAATAAGATTAAATAACAAGACCCATGTTAGGGTAGGTTACTATCTATAGGCTGTCTGACAGGTAAGACATGAATGTTACTTGCCCCAGTGGTTGCCATGTCTTCAGACATAAGTTCCGTGCTTGTGGTACCATTAATTACACAAATACATGACAGATTTAATGATATTCTACAGCTAGCATAAATACAGTACATTCTAATTAGCTGGACACCAGATTATTTGTGCAGTATAAAGACATGGTTTCCAAAAACAATAATATTCTATGTTGATTGTTTTAACAGTGCCTAAATGGTGATGATGAACTTCGCGGGTTATTTCAGGCTGAGCCCTGTTTACGTGAACTCCAGTTTCAATGCACAATATGAAACATTCTATAGGAAGTGACTGCAGATGCCGCTGCTTCCCGACGTTGTTGTGCTGTCGGTTTACAGTTAATGTGGGAGAGAAAGGAAGAGATTGCTGGAGGGAAGAGATGGTGAAGATCAGTGGTTAAAAGAGAGAAAGTTATATGAACATAAACTCGCCAAAACGGGATAACCACAGCAAGTAACAGGAAAGGGGCAGTGCTAGCTCCATACTCAGGGAAAGGATAAGTATGGAAGAGGGCAGGACTTCTGGGTACAGTGGGAAGGAAAATTAGGAAAAGATCATACATGCGAGAGAAAATCTAGTGCTTTTTCTCCTGTTGGAGGCATTGCGCCACGGAACATTTAGCAACATCTCGTGGCACATCGGTGTGCTGCGGTACACCGGTTGCAGAGCACTGCTTTATAGTACAGTACTACTTACATGAGTGGATAGAAAACAGCTGCTTCCTGTTAGTAAAAAATTTACAGAAGTGATATAGTCATACCCAACAACAGTTTATACTTCATAGGACAGTCTTAAAGGGCAGAGTGAAAAATGGCTTAGTCATCTAGGGATGAGTATTGTCAGAGAGGAGCATGGAATGTAGCATGAGGTAAACTGGGATAAAATACTGTACTAGTGTATCACTTTAACATTATTTTCTCTTAGAAGCATTAGCCTGCCCTTCTCTCCTCCCCTCCCAAACCATCATTGCCGTGGGGCCGAGGTAATATAAATAGACCACTGGCGGAACTGCCATTGGTACAGCAGGTTGTTGGAGAGGGCACTGCCGCGACTCACCACCTCCCTCTCTGGCGTTCCGCCCATCGCTATGATGACAGGGACGTCACTTCCTGTACTTGGTTCGACCGTTGCCAGGGCAACGGCCAGATGCTGAAACGACAGCGCTTGCGCCCCGGCTATTCAGAACAGCCGGGTGTGCCTCTGCAAGCCTACGGGCTGATTAATTTGGCCACTATCAATCAGTCTCTTCCTGAGTGTTGTTATAGGACTAGCCCTGATTAGTGGATGCTAGTATTGAAGGCCGGTTATAGCGCTTCTGACCCAGTCTTGCTGACCTGCTCTTGTCTGTTAGTACCCTGTCCTGTGGATACTCTGTTGGATTTCTTGTGTATAACCCCTGTCTGGACTTTGGACTCTGCCTGCTTGCTCGTGACCCTGACTCTTTGGCCTATACCATGGACTCTGCTACTTTGCCTGTGACCATGACCCTTGGCTTGTTTATTGACTACTCTGCTTGCCTGTGACCCTTGACCTTGGCTACTGTCTGACTACCCGCTGCCTCCTGACCTGCCGCTATGGGCCTGTATTACCAACCCACACTACACCTGGAGTTAAGTCCTGGGGGCATCCGAGTACCGGTGAGCACATTAAGCTCTAAGGGAAAGGCAGCTGCTATAAGTGAAGACCTCCGCCATCTAGTTCTGTGGGTTGGTGATCAGACCGTCAGCCTAACATTATAACCAGCCTTAAAATATTCCAGGAGGAGAAGCTTTGGAATGGATGAAAGCGGAACCAACTTATCCCCAGCTTAAGTTCTGGCTGGCCAACTTCAAACCCTGTCACAAATAGTCCAAGGACTATCTCAGCGGTGTCCGCTCAAGAGGAGACCTCTAGGACCTCACAGGCTACATTGGCTCCTGCAGGTGAACCCAAGTTAAATTTGCCGAATCAGTTTTCCGGAAACAGAGCCTTGTTCCGGAATTTCAAGGAGAGCTGTAAACTCTACTTTTGGCTGAAACCTCTGTCTTCTGGTTCGGAACAACAGAGGGTTAGGATTGTCATTCCTCTCCTTCAGGGTGACCCCCAGTCTTCGGCTTTCAGTCTGCCTTAAACGAGTCCCACCATGCAGTCTGTGGAAGCCTTCTTTAATGCATTGGGTCTGCTCTATGATGACCCGGATCCAGTGGCATCCGCGGAAGCTCATCTACGGGCTTTGAAGCAAGCTCGGCGCTCTGCAGAGGAGTACTGTGCTGAATTCCGTCGATGGTCGACCGACAGCGAATGGAATGATCCAGCGTTACGCAGCCAGTTTCGCTTAGGGCTGTCAGAATCGATCAAGGACTCCCTGGTACAGTACCCTTCTCCAACCTTTTTGGAGACCCTTATCAAGCTCGCCATTAAAATTGACAGGAGAATCAAGGAGAGGAAGGCAGAAAAAGAGGGACCTTATTTTTCTTCTGCATGTATTCCTGTTCCTGCAGACACTGAGGAGCCCATGCAGTTAGGGGCATATTGTCTCTCTCCTAAGGAAAAGGACAGAAGGCGGGCACAAGGTCTCTGCCTCTATTGTGGTGCTAAAGGCCACTTCTCCCGCTCTTGTCCCAACAAACCGAGAAAAGAGCATGCCTAGGGAACGAGGGGAAGGTTCACCTAGGTCTGCAAATTGTTTCCCCAAAAAATGCTGTCTTGATTCCCGCACAAGTCACTTTCAGTGCCTGTTCCGTGGCCCTCTCGGCCTTCATTGACAGTGGAGCTGCGGGGAACTTCCTTGACATTGGGTTCGCCAGCTCCACTGGAATTCCTACAGTAAAGCTCAAATCTGCAATTACAGTCTGTGGCTTAGATGGAAGTCCATTACCTGGCGGCAAGATTATCTGGGAGACCCCTTTGCTACAGTTAAACGTAGGAGCTCTCCATTCTGAGTCCTTGACCTTCTTCCTCATCGACTGTCCGTTTGTTCCCTTGATTCTGGGCCATCCCTGGCTTTCCCTTCATAACCCTGTTGTGGACGGGTTAAAGGAGAAATTATTCAGTGGAGCTCTTATTGTTCACAGTCCTGCTTGACTTTACCTCTCCGGATTCTTCAATCAATTCCTGAGCAGCTTCCCTCACAATATCATGAGTTCTGGGATGTGTTCTCTAAAAAAGCTGCTTACTCCCTACCACCTCATAGAGACTTCGACTGTGCCATCAAGCTTATTCATGGTTCCAGACTACCTAAGGGGCGCTTGTATTCTCTTTCCGGTCCTGAGACCATGGCCATGCAGAGTTATATTGAAGAAAATTTGGAGAAAGGGTTCATCAGGCCATCTAAATCTCCAGTAGAAGCAGGATGTTTCTTCGTATCCAAAAAAGATGGTGGACTGAGACCCTGTATTGACTATAGAGGATTAAATTTAATCACAGTCAAGAACACCTATCCTCTTCCCTTCATCTCTATATTATTCGACCAACTAAGGGGTGCTACTGTCTTCACTAAAATCGATCTCCGCGGAGCATACAACCTCTTTAGCATCAGAGAAGGAGATGAATGGAAGACAGCGTGCAATACGCACTCTGGCCACTACGAATATCTGGTCATGTCGTTTGGTCTTAGCAATGCACCTGCAGTATTTCAGGACTTAATTAACGAAGTTCCCCGTGAATTCCTTGACCACTTTGTGGTTGTTTACTTGGATGATATCCTCATATACTCTCAGTTGTTATCCTTACATCGGGGTCACGTCAAACAGGTTCTACAGAAACTTCAAGAACACTATCTCTTTGCCAAGTTGGAAAAGTGTGAGTTTGAGGTACAGAGGGTATCATTTCTGGGATACATAATCTCTTCTGCTGGTTTCTCCATGGATCCAACCAAGGTCCAAGCTATTCTCGACTGGGTACAACCCAACAACCTCAAGTGAGAGGAAACTTCCCCTTACAATGCAGCGCCGCTTTAAATTTAATCGCCGAAGACGCTGAACACGCCGGAGTTGAAGAATCTGGACATTAATACATTTACCCCCCAGTGTTCACCAAACTTCAACCATCACCCAGTGTTCAATAACCCCAAATTGTTTATAACGAAAATAGGTTTTCTTTACCAGTCCAAGGTATAGGGGAAAGATGATGTCTGTGATTAATAGAATAAGCCAGGCAGAGCAAACAAGTCTGCAAGTCCAGGAAAAGCTTGTAATCCAATAGCCACAATACTCCCAGGTAAAATCCTCAACACACGGGCAGCAGCCGAAACTCCAATGCCAGTAGCTTCTAGAAGCAAAAATCCCACACACCCAGAAGTCTCTCCTGCAGGCCTTCTTAAAGGGACAACATTTCCCATGTGTGGAATCCCTCCCTGCAGGGTTATCCACAGGTCACAGATGCTGGGATTGGCTGGGAGGTATGAGTGGGATGGAGATGGGAGTGGAGAGCTGTCCTTCCCTCATGGCTTTCCCTCCTGCTGTTTTGGAGACTAGAAGTCTGACACAGTTCCAGGGGGAACAATAGCTGCTCCAACCAGTTGCTGATTGACTTATTCCTGGTTAAGTAAGAGAGCCTCCCTGTTTTAACCCCTTCCAGTCATTTGTGATGTCAGAGGGGCTCCAGCTACTCTCAGCTTCCTGTCTGTAAGAGGGAGGTGATGCCTTGGTCAGGAAACAGTACATCCACCATGTTGTTATCCGATATAATGTTCAGATGAATACATGTAACCCACCTCGCTTTATTTAAGAATAATATGGTTAACTTAAGTCCATCTCATAGGTTTTTATACACACTTAGATTATGTAACAAATGAGGTTAATAAATTAAAGCCACCCAATGTTTAACTTAGCACAAGCAACTTTCATTCTAAGTGTTTAAAATGACAGATGGGGAAAATGATGGCTGTCAGACCCATCGCGTCACAATGAGCCTTTGAGGAGTGGCGTCACTGGCTGGAAGATGCTATACATATAATCTCCGTTATTACGGATCAAAATAATCTACAGTACATCCAGTCAGCCAAATGGTTGAATCCCAGACAGGCCCGCTGGTCACTCTTCTTCACTCGCTTCAAGTTTTTGATCACTTACAGACCAGGTTCTAAAAATGTCCGGGCAGATGATCTATCTAGGAGCTTTTTGTCACATCACGTTCCAGTTACGGATCCTCTTCCTATCATTCCCTCATCTATTATCCATGCTGGGTTGACTCAAGATTTGAGTATCACTGTCACTCACCGGACTGTGAGTGCTACTTCTCGTGTGTTTAGGAACCGTGGCCGTCCACCATCCTGAGGGTCTGCGCATGTGCAGCCCTTTCAAACCTTCAGTACATGTTCCTTTTAGTTAATTGGCTGATCAGGCAACACTCCCTATTTAAAGCACCTGTGGTCAATACCTCGTTGCCTGATCTTGGAGTCTCATTCCCCATGAGCCTCTGAAGGTGTTCCTGTGTTTCCTCGTGTATTCAGCTCCTGCTGATTCCTGTTGTTCGTTTGTGGTTTCCAGACCACTTCAACTCTCCTGTGTTTCATCGTGACTGCACCAGCTGATTCCTATCCGCTGCCTCTGTGCTTCTACAGTTTCCAGACCACTTCAACTCTCCTGTGTTTCATCGTGACTGCACCAGCTGATTCCTATCCGCTGCCTCCGTGCTTCTACAGTTTCCAGACCACTTCAACTCTCCTGTGTTTCATCGTGACTGCACCAGCTGATTCCTATCCGCTGCCTCCGTGCTTCTACAGTTTCCAAACCACTTCAACTCTCATGTGTTTCATCGTGACTGCACCAGCTGATTCCTATCCGCTGCCTCCGTGCTTCTACAGTATCCTGCTCACCTCAACTCTCCCGTGTTTCATCGAGACTGCACCAGCTGATTCCTATCCGCTGCCTCCGTGTATCTGCAGTCTCCTGCTCATCGCAACCCTCCAGTACTCATCTTGTCTGCAGCCAGCCGATCCGCTGTCTCCGTGCTTCTACAGTGTTCCTGCTTGTGTCAACTCGCCTGTCTGCATCGGATCAACGCTCCGCTGCTTTTATCTCAGCTAGACCGCCTCAACTCTCCCGTGTTCTCCAGGTGTCCAGTTCTATATACTACTGCTTCCTGAGTATTGTTTATATCCTTGCTGGTCTACCTACCGTGCGCTGCACCTACTTGGTTACCGCTTCCACCCTCCTGGGACTTCCCATCCTGCCGGCCTCCAGCCGTTCAGGTATCCCTGCACCTCTCTCTGACAGCCTGCTCTCCTGAACCACGGTATGCATACTTCTCATTGACTGTGCTGGTGTATTGCATATCTAGCTGGACTGAGTTGTTCTCCTCCGGAGTTTCCTATCCACTGAGACTATTGCTATCATTTGACTGTGTTACCTTTTAGCCTGGATAGTTCTTGTGACTTTGTATATTTGTGCAGTGCTGCTCAGTTATTATTATTTTGTGCATATCATCGTGGGATCAAGTTCAGTGTGCCCGTGTATACTCTGCATTGCATTTATCTCCCCGTGCTCCTCCTCACTTATATATTTCAGTGGTACAACTTGCTAGAGGCAGACCACTGTTCCCTGTTTCCTGAGTCACCAGTTTCCAGTATCCTTTCACATAGCAGTGGTACAACTTGCTAACGCAGACCACTGACTCCCCGGATACCTTCACCTGGATTCCATTTCTTCACCCAGACAGCGGTACAACTTGCTATACGCAGACCGCTGACTCTCATCACCTCCTCGTTACTCCTGGACATTCCTCCTCACTATAGCAGTGGTACAACTTGCTATACGCAGACCACTGACTACCCTCATGTTTCCTTGTCCATCCAGTTCCTCGTGCACAGTTATCTACCTATTACCAGTGCTGCTAGTCATAGACTTTCCTCGAGCATTCTCTTATCACCTGCTGTCTCCTGTTCCATGATCACCCCGCTACCAGAGTACCATATTACCAACTATACTGTTCTGGTAAGTCTATCATCTGGTGATACCTGGGTAAAGACTCCTAGTGCCCGTGACAGTAAGATCAGGCCATGACAGACCCAGATTCGGAAACTACAGCTTAAGAGATGCTGCAGCATCTGGTTACCCGTATGGAGCAACAGGATGCTCGCCAACAGCTGTTACTACAATGTTACCAGGCGTTAGCCTCCCAAGGAACATCTGGGGCAAATATCACAGCTAATGTTGATGCTCCTGTGCTTTCCTCCATTTCCCCAGTGCCATCCCAGGTGTCTACGGCTTCTACGCTTCACCTGCCTACTCCGTCAAAGTATGATGGAGACCCCAAAACATGTAGGGGTTTTCTCAATCAATGCTCAGTTCATTTTGAGCTCCAACCTCAAAATTTCTCTACTCATCGTTCCAGAGTGGCCTATCTTATTTCATTGTTTTCTGGACAAGCTCTCGCATGGGCTTCCCCTCTGTGGGAAAGAAACAATCCATTATTACAGGATAGTGCCAAATTTATTTCCACGTTCCGAAGTGTATTCGATGAACCAGGTCGTGTCATCTCCGCTGCTTCCAGCATCCTCCGTCTACGTCAGGGTTCTCGTACAGTAGGCCAGTACGTCATTCAATTTAGGATTCTAGCCTCTGAACTTCAGTGGAACACTGAAGCGTTAATTGCCGCCTTCTGGCAGGGGCTCTCCGATAAAATTAAAGAGGCACTGACTACTCAAGAACTACCTACTTATTTAGAAGATTTGATTTCTCTTTGCCATCGTGTAGACATGAGATTTCGTGAAAGGGAGTCTGAAAAAACAACTTCAGTTAAAACACCTCTTCGCTCAACTTCTCAATTTCGTCCAACTTCATCTCCTGTGATACCCATGGAGATAGGACGCTCCAAATTAACCACTGAGGAGAGGAACTGAAGAGTAAAGAATAGACTTTGTATCTATTGTGCTGATTCCACACATATGCTCAATTCATGCCCTAAAAAATCGGGAAATGCCAGGCCCTAACTAGTTCTGGAGAGGTGAAGTTAGGGTCCCTGGAGTCCTCTCCATGTTCTACGAAATTAAAAGTCTGCGCTTTTGATGTTACTATTTCCTTCGCTACCAAATCCTTTGAGTCCCAAGCACTGATTGATTCTGGAGCTGCGGGAAATTTTATTTCTAAATCCCTCGTGAATCAATGGTCCCTACCAGTGATTACCCTTAAGACACCTATTACTGTGACTGCTATTGATGGATCACGTCTTATCAATGGTCTCATCACCCAGAGTACGTCTCCAGTAACCCTTCAGATTGGTGTGCTACACCAAGAAGAAATTTCGTTTTTAATTCTTCCTGTTACTACAAGTCCGATTGTTTTAGGCCTTCCATGGCTTCAATGTCACTCTCCCCAGATTGACTGGCGCACTCCTCAAGTTACGTCTTGGGGAGCTGAATGTCATCATCATTGTCTCTCCCAAGTCATTCCTCTTAAAATACAGCAATCCTCCATTTCACCTTCCTCACCGGGACTCCCTCCTCAGTATGCTTCATGAGCCGATGTATTTGATAAAACTCAGTCTGAACGTTTCCTCCTCATCGTTCATGGGATTGTCCGATTGATCTTCTACCTGGCAAGACTCCTCCTAGGGGTCGTGTGTATCCACTTTCGTTACCTGAAACTCAAGCTACATCTGAATACATCCAAGAGAATCTCCAGCGAGGATTTATTCGACCTTCTACTTCTCCCGCTGGAGCCGGGTTCTTCTTTGTAAAAAAGAAGGATGGATCACTACGCCCCTGCATAGATTTTCGTGGACTTAACGCCATTACTATCAAAAATCGGTATCCCATTCCACTGATTACTGAGCTATTTGATCGGATTAAGGGAGCTCGGATCTTTACCAAGTTGGATCTTCGTGGTGCCTACAATTTAATTAGAATCAGGTCCGGTGATGAATGGAAGACAGCTTTCAACACCAGAGATGGGCATTATGAATACTTAGTAATGCCTTTCGGGTTATGTAATGCCCCCGCTGTTTTCCAGGGCTTCATTAATGAGATCTTCCGGGACTTGTTATATGTATATGTCGTCGTTTATCTAGACGACATATTGATCTTTTCACAGGACCTGCCTTCTCATCACCAACATGTGGCAGAAGTTCTTTCCAGACTCCGGAGTAATTCATTATTCTGCAAATTAGAAAAATGTTCATTCGAGTTGCCCCAGATTCCATTTTTGGGTTATATTGTCTCCGGAGTTGGTCTGCAAATGGATCCAGAAAAGGTGAATGCTGTGTTACATTGGCCTCAGCCAACTACTCTTCGTGCCATTCAACGTTTTTTAGGTTTTGCCAATTACTATAGACGCTTCATTCAAGATTTCTCTTCAATTGCATCTCCTATTGTGGCCCTGACTCGTAAAGGGGTCAATACTAAGCAATGGTCATCTGAGGCTCTTCAAGCCTTTCAGTTTCTTAAAGAGTCCTTCTCCTCTGCTCCCATTCTTCGACAGCCTGATGTGACGCTTCCCTTCTTCCTAGAAGTAGATGCCTCTAATGTTGGTTTAGGAGCCATTCTCTCCCAAAGATCGGAGCAACAAAAATTCCATCCTTGTGCCTTTTACTCTCGGGGTCTTCTGCCTGCGGAGAAGAATTACACCATCGGGGGCAAGGAGTTGCTGGCTATTAAAGTAGCATTAGAGGAGTGGAGATACTTGTTGGAGGGAGCTCGTCATCCTGTGACAATTTTCACGGATCATAAGAATTTGTCATATCTACAGTCTGCTCAATATTTGAATCCTCGTCAAGCAAGATGGTCTCTTTTCTTTTCTCGTTTTGAGTTAATCATAACCTTCAAACCAGCTGCAAAGAATAAAAAAGCAGACGCTCTATCTCAAGCCTTTGTGACGTCCTCAGACGTTGAAGAGGTCCCCAACCACTCTATATTAGATCCCAAATGTGTTTCTCTGGCTGCTTCTTCCACTAAGGTGCTACCATTTGGGAAAACTCTCGTGCCTCCTGCTCTTAGGAAGAAAATCCTTTCGTGGTTTCACTCTTCTCGTTTTTCTGGACACTCTGGTGAACGCAAGACCTTTGAGATCCTCTCTCGAAGTTACTGGTGGCCTTCTATGAGGAGAGATGTCAAAGAGTTTGTAGCCGCATGTGAATTGTGTTCTCAGTTCAAGACTCCCCGCAGAACTCCAGCGGGTTTGCTTCAACCACTACCCATTCCGTCCAAGCCATGGACCCATATTAGTATGGACTTTGTTACTGATCTTCCGCCTAGTAAAAACTGCAATACTATTTGGGTAGTGGTGGACAGATTTTCGAAGATGGCGCATTTCGTTCCCTTGGCTGGTTTGCCTTCTTCTTCTACTCTGGCTGAATATTTCATCAAATAAATCTTTCGTATCCATGGATGTCCGTCCGAGATTGTGTCAGATAGAGGAGTACAATTCGTTTCCAGATTCTGGCGGGCCCTTTGTAAGACCTTGGGCATATTATTACTCTCTACTTGGGCGATTATCACTCTCATCTTCCTACCATCCTCAATCAAACGGACAAACTGAAAGGGTTAATCAAGATCTTGAGACGTTTATAAGGATGTTCTCGTCAGCCAATCAAGACAACTGGGTAGAATTGCTTCCTTGGGCTGAATTCGCTCATAACAACATGTACCATGAGTCATCTTCCAAAACTCCATTCTTTGTGGTTTACGGTCACATCCGTCTTTTCCGGAATTTCCTGCCCTCCCTCCCACCCAAGTTCCTGCTGTAGAGACTGTTTGTCAAACTTTCAAAAATATTTGGTCTCAGGTCAAAACCTGTTTAAAGAAGACATCTGCCAGATATAAGTCTTTTGCAGATAAAAAGAGACGGGCTATTCCACCACTGAAAATTGGAGATCGTGTTTGGTTATCTACCAAAAATATTCGTTTGAAGGTCCCATCTATGAAATTCGCTCCTCATTTTATTGGTCCATATAGGATCATTCAAGTGATAAATCCAGTTTGTTTCAAACTTCTACTTCCTAAGAATCTTCGTATTTCCAACGCCTTCCATGTGTCCTTGCTCAAACCTTTCATCATCAACCGTTTCTCTGTCCCTCCTTCAGCACCTCGGCCAGTTCAAATTCATCAAGAGGAAGACTTTGAGATTACTCATATATTGGATGCAAAAATTTTGCGAGGAGTTCTCCGTTTCCTCGTTCATTGGAAGGGCTTTGGTCCTGAGGAGCGTTCATGGATCAAGAAGATCTCAACGCTCCAGCTCTTCTTAAGAAGTTTTATTTCAAGTTTCCGGACAAACCCGGTTCCAGGTGTTCTGTGCCCACCTTTAAAAGGGGGGGTACTGTCACTCACCGGACTGTGAGTGCTACTTCTCGTGTGTTTAGGAACCGTGGCCGTCCACCATCCTGAGGGTCTGCGCATGTGCAGCCCTTTCAAACCTTCAGTACATGTTCCTTTTAGTTAATTGGCTGATCAGGCAACACTCCCTATTTAAAGCACCTGTGGTCAATACCTCGTTGCCTGATCTTGGAGTCTCATTCCCCATGAGCCTCTGGAGGTGTTCCTGTGTTTCCTCGTGTATTCAGCTCCTGCTGATTCCTGTTGTTCGTTTGTGGTTTCCAGACCACTTCAACTCTCCTGTGTTTCATCGTGACTGCACCAGCTGATTCCTATCCGCTGCCTCTGTGCTTCGACAGTTTCCAGACCACTTCAACTCTCCTGTGTTTCATCGTGACTGCACCAGCTGATTCCTATCCGCTGCCTCCGTGCTTCTACAGTTTCCAAACCACTTCAACTCTCCTGTGTTTCATCGTGACTGCACCAGCTGATTCCTATCCGCTGCCTCCGTGCTTCTACAGTATCCTGCTCACCTCAACTCTCCCGTGTTTCATCGTGACTGCACCAGCTGATTCCTATCCGCTGCCTCCGTGTATCTGCAGTCTCCTGCTCATCGCAACCCTCCAGTACTCATCTTATCTGCAGCCAGCCGATCCGCTGTCTCCGTGCTTCTACAGTGTTCCTGCTTGTGTCAACTCGCCTGTCTGCATCGGATCAACGCTCCGCTGCTTTTATCTCAGCTAGACCGCCTCAACTCTCCCGTGTTTTCCAGGTGTCCAGTTCTATATACTACTGCTTCCTGAGTATTGTTTACATCCTTGCTGGTCTACCTACCGTGCGCTGCACCTACTTGGTTACCGCTTCCACCCTCCTGGGACTTCGCATCCTGCCGGCCTCCAGCCATTCAGGTATCCCTGCACCTCTCTCTGACAGCCTGCTCTCCTCAACCACGGTATGCATACTTCTTATTGACTGTGCTGGTGTATTGCATATCTAGCTGGACTGAGTTGTTCTCCTCCGGAGTTTCCTATCCACTGAGACTATTGCTATCATTTGACTGTGTTACCTTTTAGCCTGGATAGTTCTTGTGACTTTGTATATTTGTGCAGTGCTGCTCAGTTATTATTATTTTGTGCATATCATCGTGGGATTAAGTTCAGTGTGCCCGTGTATACTCTGCATTGCATTTATCTCCCCGTGCTCCTCCTCACTTATATATTTCAGTGGTACAACTTGCTAGAGGCAGACCACTGTTCCCTGTTTCCTGAGTCACCAGTTTCCAGTATCCTTTCACATAGCAGTGGTACAACTTGCTAACGCAGACCACTGACTCCCCGGATACCTTCACCTGGATTCCATTCCTTCACCCAGACAGCGGTACAACTTGCTATACGCAGACCGCTGACTCTCATCACCTCCTCGTTACTCCTGGACATTCCTCCTCACTATAGCAGTGGTACAACTTGCTATACGCAGACCACTGACTACCCTCACTTTTCCTTGTCCATCCAGTTCCTCGTGTACAGTTATCTACCTATTACCGGTGCTGCTAGTCATAGACTTTCCTCGAGCATTCTCTTATCACCTGCTGTCTCCTGTTCCGTGATCACCCCACTACCAGAGTACCATATTACCAACTATACTGCTCTGGTAAGTCTATCATCTGGTGATACCTGGGTAAAGACTCCTAGTGCCCGTGACAATCACACTCCGTAAGTTTCAAAGGATAGCTCCTGACAATACTCCGGAGGGTCGCCTATTTGAGCCAGTCCATTTAAGGAAGGCGGTTCTTTCTGAGGCACACAACAGTAAGACTGCTGGACATCCTGGTATCTACAAAACTTCGGAAATCCTCTCCCGTGCCGTGTGATGGCCGTCATTATCCACTGATGTTAGAAGTTTTGTTCTCTCCTGCGAAGGTTGTGCTAGCAATAAAGTCCTCAGGAACTGTCCTTCAGGCCAGTTGGTCCCATTATCCATTCCCTCAAGACCCTGGACACATCTGTCCATGGACTTTATTGTCGATCTCCCACCCTTTGCAGGACACAACACCATATGGGTGGTTGTAGACCGATTCAGCAAGATGTCACATTTCAAACCGTTAACCAGGCTTCCTAGTGCTCGAGATTTGGCAATCCTGTTCATTTAACATATATCTCCATGGACTTCCTACTGATAATGTTTCCGATGGTTCTCAGTTTTGTGGCACAGTTCTGGAAATCCTTTTGTACCCTTCTTGGAATCAAGATTAGTATTTCATCTGCATACCACCCTCAATCTAATGGCCAAACTGAAAGGGTTAACCAGTCACTAGAGCAGTTCCTGCGATGTTATCCAACAGAATTCCACGATAACTGGTCCTTCTTGTTACCCTGGGCAGAAATTCGCCTATAATAATTCATGTCATTCATCCACTCCAACTTCTCCGTTCTACTGTAATTTTGATTTTCATCCCAGATCCAATTCCTTGTATTCTCTCAAATCTGCTGCTATTCCGGAGATTTGTTCCACAACCACTGATCTCAAGGTCATCTAGAAGAAAGAGCAGTCCTCTTTAAGACGAGCCTCATATTTTGCTAAAAAATTTTTGGATCATCACCGTACAACCTGTTCCTTCAAAGTGGGGCAAAAAGTTTGGCTTTCAACATGCAACATCAGGCTCAGACAGCCCTGCAGGAAACTCGGGCTTAAGTTCATTGGTCAATTCACCATTGTTAAACAGGTCAATTCCATAGCCTTCAGGTTGAAAATCCCTGGCTCACCTTTCATTGTTTTCTTCTCAAACCTGTGTTGTGCCTAGACCAATCTCAGCCTTCAAGTACTCATGTACCGGATTGGAACTAATCTCGGAAGTATGTCATCCAGGAAATCCTTGACTCTAAGAGATTGCAGGGTCAAGTTTACTTTCTGGTCCAGTGGAAAAATCGCGGTTTGGAAGAGCGGTTCTGGATTCCACAAAGGCGTCTCCATGCTAAGAGTCAGTTAAAGGAAATTTTTAAAAAATTCCCTAGGGAATCTGGATATCAGGGTTCCTTAACCACTACCCAAGGGGAGGGTACTGTTAGAGAGCCGCCGTGACTCACCGTCTCCCTCTACAGGCATCCCGGCCATCACTATGACGACCGGGATGTCACTTCCTGAACTTGGTTGGACCGTTGCCAGGGCAACGGCCGGACGCCGAAAAGACAGCGCTTGCGCCCCGGCTATTCAGAACAGCCGGGTGTGCCTCTGCAAGCCTGCGGGCTGATTAATTTGGCCACTATCAATCAGTCTCCTCCTGAGTGTTGTTATAGAACTAGCCCTGATTGGTGGCTGCTAGTACTTAGCCTCCCTGCCGGTTATAGCGCTTCTGACCCAGTCTTGCTGACCTGCTCTTGTCTGTTAGTACCCTATCCTGTGGATACTCTGTTGGATTTATTGTGTATGACCCCTGTCTGGACTTTGGACTCTGCCTGTTTGCTCGTGACCCTGACAATTTGGCCTATACCTTGGACTCTGCTACTTTGCTTGTGACCCTGACCCTTGGCATGTTTATTGACTACAATGCTTGCCTGTGACCCTTAACCTTGGCTACTGTCTGACTACCCGCTGCCTCCTGGCCTGCTGCTATGGGCCTGTATTACCAACCCACACTATACCTGGAGTTAAGTCCCGGGGCATCCGAGTACTGGTGAGCACATTAAGCTCTAAGGGAAAGGCGGCTGCTATAGGTGAAGTCATCCGCCATCTAGTTCTGTGGGTTGGTGATCAGACCGTCAGTCTAACACAGGTGCAGTGCACCCGGGGCCCTTGGAGATAATGAGGCCCGCTGCATGGCAGATGCAGAGAATCAGAGGCCCCAGTGTCCTCCTCTCTGCCTTTCTGCACCGGGGCCTACAGCTCGCTATTTCCACCTCTGAAATAGATGTCAATTTATGGGCTTAAGATACTCATTTTCATACTGCGCATGCACAACAAACGTGTACGCATACATCATTGTACATTTTTGCATATCTATGATTGTTTACAAAAGCCTTGACTTTTCATAAGCGTGGTTTATGCAGTCTATCCAGCACACTTCACGCTGCACAGCTTTTTTCTGCACTTTTTCTGCACCAATGCAACCTAAGTGCACCTAGTTTTGCTGGATATCTGCGCCATAGGACAAATAGTTTTCACACCTAAAATTACACCACAAAATGGGCAGTGTCCCTGTTTTGAAGTGCATCTTGCCACAGTGCAAATGACCACTGTTCATTCCTGTTCACGTTTGGCTAGAAATGTGCCTTTCCATACTTTTAAGTGTGCTAGCATGCCTGAGCAAGCACACACATGTTTAAAATTTTGTTTTAAGGGAGGCTAGAAATTTATTTGGAGACTGTTGTTTTTCTATTTAATTACATGTGTAAATGTAAGAATATATAAAATCAAACCATTGTAATCATTGGAAATAAAATCACAACCCCATGTTAAAAAAATCAATGACCTCACCTCTAAACCAAACATCAAGCTCACATTTTCATGATGCCCTTCACTCGGTATTAAACTTACAATTACTGTGAAAAATTAAAACAAACAGATTGAGACTAGTTGTAATTGAACTCACAACCCCACATTAAAAATGCAACAATCTCATCTCTAAACCAAACATTAAGATTGCATTTCATGACAAACTTCACTCTATATTAAATTTACATTTACTGTGAAAAATTAAAACGAATGATAACTGGCTGGAATTGTACTCACGACCACATGTAAGGACCTCACCTCCAAGCAAGGACTTAAAAGTTAAAAGTCCTTACTTGGACTCAAGCTTGGAGTATTGTAATAAGCACACTGGCTTTGTAAATGTTATTTTAAAATATATATGTACAATGTTATTGAAGAATCCAAATTTTGTAGGGATTACACAAAAGTTATTTTAACAAAAAATACAGTTACGGAGTTAGTTACAATTTCTAATTTAAAAAAAACTATCAACAAAGGCATGAATAACAGTTTATTTAGATTTTTGTTTATATTCCAGATCACATAGTGAGGCTTCTAAAGTTGTTCTGCCTATTTAATGAAAAAATCAAACGCCAGTATTTCTTAATATTTACAATTTTTAGAAACTTTGTTTATATTAGAAATATACAGCTATTATTGCCTATGCTGTATTGTATTAGACAACAAGCGTTCCTTAGATGTTGGCGAAGAACAAGACTCAGCATTTTCCCAGAGACATACATTAATGCCTCCCCTCCTCTGATTTGTCCATACATTGCCAGCAGCTTTTGAGAGAAGCAAAGGTCCATTCTATGATATTGTCTGCATGCACTCTGTTGTAGCCACGTTCTGCCCTATTCCTGGGCCTATGGAATAGGGTTAAAAGACATAACTTTATTCGACAGCCTCTGTCGTCTGAAAGGTAAAAAAAAATAAAAATCTCAAAAAATAGAACATATATTTTGGTAAATGCATCCAGGTTTTTTAATTAGCAATTAACAAGCCATCACCAAATGTTCCCCTCTGTAATCCCAAAATAGACAATAGGAAGAAATACCACATGGCTATAAACAATCTGCATTAATTCATTAAAAAACATATAGCAATAATAACATTGCATTTAAACAATATGGGGCTGAGTCATTAAGGAGAGGAAAGCATAAAAAAAGGAGTAACAGTTGCACCTGGGCAAAACCATTTTGCATTGGAGGGGAAGGTAAATTTAAAATGTGGGGACATATTTATAGTTGGGGTAGGGCATGTCCTAGATCAACTTTAAATTTCGGTGTAATAATACAGCTATTAAGTATTTTTGTGCTAGATGAAAAAACAACCAGTATTTAACTTATGTGCAAAATAATAAACTAATTTGCACCCCTTGCATTGTAACATGGTTTGTCCCAGAGAACATTTACTCCTTTTTTGCCTTGATGACTTAGGCCCTACATATATACATACACATATACATTTGAAGCATAGTCAACAAAACTACTGCAGTACAAACCAAGGGCTGGATGGCAAACTTTGGGGAGGGGAGGGGGGGGGAAGAACTCGGCTCAGCAGTCCATTAGGAATATTTTGAAGGAAAATAAATGCATGTAGCCCAGTGACCCAGCTCAAGGTAGCCCACTATGGGATGGCCCCTGGGGACATATGCCCCCCTTTCCCCCAGTCCAGCCTGCCCCTGGTACAAATGTTAGTTAAATATAATTTGGTAGCTAGAAAAACTTCTCTACTGACATCTGATGCATTTGCTAATAAACAATAAATATTGTGCATTTAATAACAATAGTAGGAGGTGCTTTCAAAATGTAAATATATCAGTCATACAAAATCACACTGCAATACATTTATTACAAACATTACACACTGCATTTTATACATTTATATCAATATAACAATAACATTTATAATGGCAAACATGGTTTGAATTTGATATTCATGAGACATTTCATCAACAATTGCAACAACAACATAAGAAAAACTATACAATGCTGCAAAGTCTTCCTTAATTGTGGACGCTTTTGTCTCATCTTCAGGAAGAAGCTTAGTTTCAAACATGGGATAGAGCTTTAATATAGGTGCCCCATCTAACTAAAACATGTCACTAACTTGTAGGGAAAGGGTTCCACCTGTAGGTGTAGTAGGAAATTGTGGCCCAAAGTTGCCAACATTTCTAAGGATGAGGTCTTCTATTGTGAGTTGAGGCAGCTGGGATAACAGCAATGATGAGCACAGGCAATCATTCTGTTCCCTTCACCAAACCAACAAAGCAGGTTAGCAAGAAGGTGAGCTAGTGAGTATACAAAAACTTCCTAAGCATTCTTGTTTATTGACACTGTGGTCAAAAACAATATGACTGTAGTAATAAACAAGCTTATACAGCAAACAAATGTCTAAAGTGCCTTATTTCAGTTGTGTTGTAATTAGGCGCACATTGTGGCCTAGTTATGTGCCTTGTGGGCGTCTAATTGCCATGGTTTTTGTTGATCAAGTTATCATATGCTATCAATCATGTTTGCTGTAATATTGCAAGACTCTAAACTTAGTAATTAACACACCTTCCATCATTTTCCTCAATTTGTAAATAAAGTTATAATAAATTAGAAATGGGCGGGTCTGGTTCCCCGAGAACCGAACCCACCCGAACTTTGCCTATCCGAGTACCGAGCTTAGTAGCTCGGTACTCTCCCGCCCGCTCCGAATCCAAATCGAGGCCGAACGTCCTAACAAAAATCACTAGAGAAGAGAGGAGGATAGAGGTATATTTTTTTTTATTTTAATATGTGGCACTCCCCAGTGCTTTTGGGGTGTCCCCCATAATTGTGCATAAATATTTCTGGCTGTCAAAAGTCATATCTGTCAGCAGTATCTACCAAATAATTTTTAGCACTCCTCAGGGTTTTGGCTGTCCCCCATAATTGTGCATAAATATTTCTGGCTGTCAAAAGTCATATCTGTCAGCAGTGTCTACCAAATAATTTTTAGCACTCCTCAGTGCTTTTGGGGTGTCCCCCATAATTGTGCATAAATATTTCTGGCTGTCAAAAGTCATATCTGTCAGCAGTATCTACCAAATAATTTTTAGCACTCCTCAGGGTTTTGGCTGTCCCCCATAATTGTGCATAAATATTTCTGGCTGTCAAAAGTCATATTTGTCAGCAGTATCTTACCAAATAATTTTTACCACTACAAGTGCTTTGCGCTCAGAATGGATTCAAAGCAGTCCACATATGATCAGAATGAGCAACACGGTTCTGTCACCAGTCCTGATGTTAGTGTTCCCAGTACATCATCTGGGCAAGGCGATGTCAAACTACACAGTGTTTCGAAATCAGTCCAAAAAACCAAAACCCCCCAAAAATTTACTGTGTTGAGGCGAAAAAGAAGTGTTACTGAGCAAAAGTTAAGTGCCGATAAAAAAAAAAAATTGCCAACATGCCATTCTACACACGCAGTGGCAAAGAGAGAATGAGGCCTTCACCTTTGGCTATTAGTGGCAGATCCAAATATGTTACCGAGCCTACAAGTGGTGCACAACTACTTTTACGCGTCAAAGCCGAGCTGCAAGATAACAGTAAGGCATTAGAGGATAATGTTTGCTCTGAATCAGAAATGACACCAATCCCTGTGGAGAGTCCATCCAACAGTGGGATGTCTAATCGTGAGCATTCAGTTAGTGTACCTATAAAGAAGGGCCCTTTCAGCAGTTCTGCTGATGTGTGCCTGAACAGCCCGAGTGTAGCCAGTGATACACCAAGTGAGGATGACACTTTGTCTTTAGAAGAGGATGTGGGGGAGATTTGGGTATCCGACGATGAGGATGCGGTTGATTGTGTAAGTCCTGCAGCAGTGTGGCACCAGTGGGAGCAGTTCTGGCACGTGAGGTTCTGGCACCAATATGCACTTTCCAAACACAAGCAGAGATGACGCAGGTGGCAGACCACAACAGTTTGACATCTGGGCTGGTTTGAAGGATTTGTCAAAAAAATGTGTGACCTTGCCAATAACTGCAACCAATCCTACTATTAACATGCAAAGGATGGTGGAGGGCCTATCAGGGATTAAACTGTATTTTTCCTAATTTTCACTAGTAATATTTGGGTGTAATATACACCCAAAGACGAGTGCTCAATTGCTAAGTGTCATTGATGAAGAGGAAGACAAGCAGGCTTGTCTGTAGAATTTGCAGGCAAATTGTGCTGCGTTATATAGGTAACACCCAAAGAGAAGAGCTCCATTGCTCCATTGCTAATTGTAATTGCTGAAATAGAAATAATAGGGCCAACAGTCTTGGTCTAAATCTGCAGTTACATTTTATTGTACCATAGCTCACTGCGAGACAGGAGAGGTGGCAGGGTTTAGTGATAATCTTCCTCAAACAATACTAATTCATCCCACCATCATAGAAGTCTGTGTAGTATGATGTAATTGCCGATAATGGCCTTCCAAAGGGAATGACTAGTTGATTTTAGGGCAGAGCTGTCACGATTTTTGGACAATTCTTTTACAGCACAGCAAATATCAAAATGTTGAGCGGACTCATCTGCATCACCACTGGGTGTCTTGGGAAAGCAATTTCTTTTACTACAAGCAGTTGCCAGAGAAACTGAAGGAGAAGACGTCCCAACAAGATGTTGATAAGTCTGGGATCCTTGCAAAGAAAATTAAGTATTTAATCTACAATTAAAATATAGTTAGCACACTATAATTTTCTGTAGCACCTTTTCAAAATGTATTATTAAGGCAATCACTTGACTCAAGCTAACCGTGTCTGCACTTTCTTCACAGGTAACTACTTCGCTGGACGAAAGTATATTCCCCTCAAATGCTAGTCTTCTTGCAGGCTGCTGCATTCTCCTACATGCTGTTGCAGAAACCAGAAATTGACCCTAAATGTTTCTGGACACAAACAGCATCTCCTGCATGTTATTTTTAAAAAGTTCTGTAACACCAAGTTGATAGTGTGTGCAAAACAGGAAATGTGATGGAATTCAACCCCGCTGTAATGCTTGACCAATATTGGGGTCGTAATCAGAAATGACATATCCTCAGGAGAGTCCAAGCAGGATTAGCCATCTTTCAATGACATCCCTTAGTTTTTGGAACAGTTTGTCAGCTGTATGCCTCTTACTGAAGCCGCTGATACGCAGAGTAGCCTACTTCTCAAAAATGTGACGTACCTGGGTACATGCTGCTGCTGTCCATGCTGGGGAAGGCGAATGACCAACCCAGTGGGCTTTCACAGTCATATAATCTTTAGTTTGCCCAGTTCCGCTTGTACACATATATGTGGTTAAGTGTACAGTGGGTAGAATGCCATTTTGTCGCCCAATAATTAAATTTTTAGGAACTTTCCGGTACAGGAGAGAATTAGCTTTTCTAGTAAAATGGTATTGTGATGACATTTGCTAACAGGGACAGAACACCTCAATTAAATGTCTTAAACCAACTGTATTAATAGTGGACATTGGACATTGGACGCAGATCTAACACTAGCATAGTACCCAGGGCGTCTGTGATCCACTTTGCGACTGGGTGACAGGTTTCATTTTTGCTTCCTCTTGCAGAGGATTGTTTTAATGCCAATTGTTGGTTCAGGGGATATTGATTATGAAGGTGTTAGGGGTGAAGATTGCAGGTGCTGGGATGTAGATGAGAGAAGGGAGGTAGATTATGCTGGAATGCTTGTTGTTATTTTTTTTAACCAAAGTTTCTGATTTTCCCAACAGTTTTTCAAGAACTCGCTGAAAAATGACGAAACATGGATGAGGATCCCAGATGGTTAAGGTCCCTACCTCTACTGAGTGTGGCTTTAAAAACGCTACAAATGGATAGACAACTCTTGCCAGGATTTGTGTAAAAATAATTCCACACTTAAGAGGTGGATTTTTGGTCTTATGCCCAGGCATGACAATGGCCTTTTTGTTATCACTGGCAAGAACTGCAGTAATTTTTCTTTTTAAGTGTATGAAAATCATATTGTGACATAGGAGGTGTTCAAAATTGAATAAAAAATTACTGGAAATTAGTGTTACTGAGGTTAATAATAATGTAGCTACAAAATAATACCTAAATTTTTAGCACCAATAAATGTAATTTTTTTACAAATTGCAAAACAAAACCAAACAAAACCAAAACCAAAACACGCAAGGGCGGTTTTGCAAAACCAAAACCAAAACACGACGGTAATCCAGATCCAAAACCGAATCCAAAACCAAAACACGGGGGTCACTGACCATCTCTATAATAAATAAAGTGAGGCAAAGACATTTGTAGGATGGCCTGGTTTCAAGAAGGCCAGCAAAGAATCCACTTCTCTCCAGGGAAAACATCAGGTACAGACTGATATTCTGCAAAAGGTACAGGGATTGGACTGCTGAGAACTGGGGTAAAGTAATTTTCTCTGAGGAATCCCCTTTCAGATTGTTTGGGGCATCTGAAAAAACACTTGGCCAAAGAAGGAAAGGTGAGCGGTACCATCAGGCCTGTGTCATGCCAACAGTAATGCATCAAGAGACCATTCATATGTGGGGTTGCTTCTCAGGCAAGGGAGTGGACTCCCTCACAAATTTGCTTAAGAACACAACCATGAATAAAGGATGGCACCAAAACATCCTCCAGGAGCAGCTTCTCCCAACCATCCAAAAACAGTTTGGTGACTTTTCCAGCATGATAGTTATCACTTTTGCCTTATGGCAAGGTGCTCCAAATGGCTTGGGGATCAAAACATAAAAATGTTGGGTCTATGGCCAGGAAACTCCCCAGACCTTTATACCATTGAGAACTTGTGGTCAATCCTCAAGAGGCTGGTGGATAAACAAAAATCTACAAATTCTGAAAAACTTCAAGCATTGATTAGGCAAGAATGGGCGGCCATCAATCAGTATGTGGCACAGAAGTTGATTGACAGCATGCCAGGGTGAATTGCAGAGGTCTTCAAAAAGAAGGGTCAACAGTGGAAATATTGACTTTTTGCATAAACTTAATGTAATTGTCAATAAAAGTCTTTGACACTTATGAAATGCTTGTAATTTTACTTCAGTATACCATAGCAGCATCTGACAAAAAGGTCTAAAAACACTGAAGCAGCAAACTTTGTGAAAACCAATATTTGTGTAATTCTCAAAACATTTGACTATGACTGTAGTTTCCAGTAATCAGATACATTAAAATATATTAATTTTGTCTATGTTTGTCATCTTTCTTGAGTCATCATGTTTCATATTTCTAAAAACTATATATTTTTTTAACATTACTTATTTTCTAACATTTAAAACTTGCTGCAAAGTAAAATGTTAGGCCTAAAAAGGCAAACCTTTGTAAACAGTATCAACTGTAAACAGCAAGAAAATAAATTGAAACATCATAACTTGATCACACACATTACACAAATAACTTAATGTATTATTATATTAACATAGCAATTTCTGTAAAATAAATCAATAACATTAACGTTAAAATGGACATAAAGATTATGCTCATCATGCTGTGGGTCCAAGTAAATCAACCTAAATTAAATAAATTAACCAAACTAGACATTTTGGACTTAAAACACACCCTCTGGAACACTGAACGGACAAATTTCAGGTGTTCACATAATTTTCAGATATAAACTAGTGTAATAACATATCTTGATGTGACTAGTCAATCCATAAGATAAAACAAATATTATGCTGCCAATGCAGGTTAAGTTGGGTACACACCTATTAATTTATTTATTGATAAGGCGCCTCAGATTCTATGGCGCCGGATACATAAGCAAGTAACAAATAGATGAGGAAATACATGTCAGCAGCACAGATGAGTGTGAGTAATGCTATAGGGACTCACATGGTGTGCATCATAAGACGTGACAGGACATACGAGGGACAGCAGACAGACGTGGGACAATAGGTAGAGAGGACCCTGCCCGCAAGGGCTTACACCTATGTAATACTACTTCAGATGCAATCTCTGTAACAATTTCACCAACGCTTGAATGTCCCAATTCATGCGTACACACCTCTGCTATTTACCTTCAGATCTCTCATCTTTTTCCCTCATAATCATCTGCTGAAACGTTTGTGACTCTGTACACATGCTACAGATATTTGCCTATGCTGCTGGTCTTGAGTACATACACACTTCCACATTTGCCCGACATCATTCCATCATTGATCGTGATTTTTGGGAAGTTTAGAAAACCAAATAAATAAATGCAATGTGTTTTGGTACGATAAAACATGATCACGGAAGCATACACACTCTCGTAATATCTGAACAAACGGTCGTGAATTGTGTGATCTGCATGATAATTGCAGAGATGTGTACCCAGCTTTAGACATCTACAACAATTCTTACTGCTTGCTACCGTGGTAGGAAAATAGCCCATTGTGGTATTGTTGTATTATCCGGATTTCCTACCAGCAGCCTAATGTTGCAGACAAATGTTTATAGACTATGAACTTAAAGCATACTTGCCAAAATGGGCAAGACGTTTCACGGGAGGTCCAGGGTGCAGGTGGGTGTGTGGGGGAGAAGAATTGCGTCATTAGCCCCGCCCCAAAACGGATATCACTACTCTGGGCCAATAAAAACAGGGGGCGGGACCACGATGATGGATCCATGACGTCACTAAGCCCCACCCCCTTTGTTTAGTTTACACAGCCTGCCAGGAGTCTGAGAAGACTCTCAGAGAGTCTCCCGGACATTCCAGGAGAGTAGGCAACTATGACTTCAAGTCAACCATTCAACATATTACTTATACATAAGTGTAATTTGTTGATTGTTCATGTTAACAAACAGAAAGTTAAGCAAAAAAACCATTACATTACATATTGGGTAGATAAGCATGATTGTGGGAATTAATAGTGACATCAAAGGAAAGTGTCTGGTTGTTATTTGTCATTTATAATTAAAGCTATGTTATTCAAAGATTATTAGAGAGAATGAGGTATATAGTTTACAAGTTAACACGTGCATGATACTCATGCATTCTAGTCAAATCAAGCTACTTAAGGTGTTAAAAAGGTTCTTGTCATGCATTTGGGCCTAGCCCAGGCCTCCTCAGGGGAAGAGCGTTACTTCCCGACGCAAGCGCCCTTTTTTAACGTGGTTTTGTCCACATGTCACCACCTCATCATTTTTCTCCATCACCTCATCCTTCATCTTCATCGCCACATCCTTCATCAAGCTACTTAAGGTGTTAAAAACTCCCCACTGTCACCCCCGGCAACCACCAACCACTTCTAACTGTCACTTCTCCTTCAAGAAATATAAAGGTCAGTGTATAACTCTGCCCAGCAGGTGGCACTGCAGCTTGTTTTTTTTTTTTTCACACACGCCACTAGGCATTTATATAGAAGATAGTGTGTAAGTGATAAACACAGCCATGTGTGCATTGTCAACTACCTGTTCACACCAAAATAAAGTGACATAAACATCTGAATGGATAATAGAGACTATTGTACATAAAAGCACAGTTCTTACCATGTGTCAAACAAGTTAAGTACTCTGCCTGTACCTAAAATGCAGAATATGAACAATTAAAACAAAGCAAAAAATCATACACACGTACAGACTCAATGACTTATTCTAGAATACACAGCATAGAAGCTGCTCTCATCCTGGATATTTAAAAATAAAATGTTCAAAATTAGACTATAGAAAGTAGAAACCCGTGACAGTCTTTTATGTGTACATTTAAAATGATCTATTATACAAAAATATTCCATTCTTATGTCTACTTTAAACACACTGTTGACATTACATTAATGGTAAATACATATTTTTATTCTATGATACACCCAGGGCCGGATTAGGCAAACTAGGCACCTGCCTAGGGCCTAGCGGCTCTCGGGGGGCCCAGCTGGGGAGGGACAAGAGCACATTGAAAAAAAAATGTAAAAACAATTCGGCCCTCCCCCGACTCGTGTCAAGTCGGTTGAGGGGGGGTCGGGTGCCGCGAGTCGGGCGAGGGGCCACACGGGGCTAGTGTGGTGGCTGGTCTCCTCCCTCCCTCCTCTGTGTGGCCTGCTGTGTGTCACATGGGACGTGCACCACATGACAGGTGCCGTCCCATGTGTGAAGGGGATGAAGACTCCAGTCCACAGCTCCTAGATAAAAAAAGGTAAGTTGGGGGAGGGGTAGTATATTAATTGTGTGTGTGTGTGTGTATGTATATATTATATGTGTGTGAGGGGCCACTGTCTGTGTATTGTGTGTGTGAGGGGCCACTGTCTGTGTGTATTATGTGTTTGTGAGGGGCCACTGCCTGTGTGTATTGTGTGTGTGAGGGGCCACTGTCTGTGTATTGTGTGTGTGAGGGGCCACTGTCTGTGTGTATTATGTGTGTGTGAGGGGCCATTGTGTGCGTGTATTATGTGTGTGTGAGGGGCCACTGTGTGCGTGTATTATGTGTGTGTGAGGGGCCACTGCGTGCGTGTATTATGTGTGTGTGAGGGGCCACTGCGTGCGTGTATTATGTGTGTGTGTGAGGGTCACTGCGTGCGTGTATTATGTGTGTGTGTGTGTGAGGGGCCACTGTTTGTGTGTATTATGTGTGTGTGTGAGGGGCCACTGAGTGTGTGAGGGGCCACTGTGTGTGTGAAGGGGGGGGGGGCCCAAACCGATATCTTGCCTATGGCCCCATGAGGTGTAAATCCGGCTCTGGATACACCTATTGGTCTGGCGTTGTTGTGTTTTAACCAGTTTGGCTTTGGCCCCCCTTTTCATATCATCCCAATGTTTTTATTTTGCCCAAGACCATGTGACCTTGGCCACAGCTGTCACTTTTAACTCCTCCCAAATACAATGCCTTACCAGGAAAGGAGTCTATCTATGGAGGTGTCCACAAGGGATGTTGTAATGTACTTTCTTAAAATAAAAATATTTTGGTCACTTATATAAGTTGATATATGTTATGTTGACATAAGTTGACATATATTATGATTGCATTTTTTTATGTTAATAACACTTAAGACACTAAGGGCCAGATTTACTAAACTGCGGGTTTGAAAAAGTGGAGATGTTGCCTATAGCAACCAATCAGGTTCTAGCTGTCATTTTGTAGAATGTACTAAACAAATGATAGATAGAATCTGATTGGTTGCTATAGGCAACATCTCCACTTTCTCAAACCCGCAGCTTAGTAAATCTGGCCCTAAATATGTTTTCTGTGTGCATTTCAAAGTTTTCCAATGAATGGTGCTGCGCACCGCTTGTGGTGGTTTATAAACAAATAATAATAATAATAATAATAATAATAATAATAGTAATAATAATAATAATAAATTAGGTAGAAATCAGACCATGTTTTGTCCATATTAGCATCTCACACATTGATATATGCCTTGGCAATTATTATTAGATAATGAGCCACCTGCATGACACTAGAACAACAAAACACAAAGAAAATATACATTTTTTTTAATTTAAAATATATTCATATGCTTACAAAATGTATACATATTTCACATAATTACTTTACAGTAGTTGAAAATACTTCCCTCTGTATCTAAGACATAAAGCATGTCTTGTGTGAACTAATATTTTTTCACAGCTGTTGTTTTTCGTCCATTTGGCTGCTCTTGCCCGCCCAGAGACAGGCTCTTCTTCACTGGAGTCAGCTCCATGTGTTAGAGGTTCTGCCTTCTCCTCATAATTGTCCTCTCTGGAACGGGACATCCACAACTTAGACACTGTAACCATCTGGACACTACATGTGTCATCTGTGTCAACATCAGCTACATCAACAGCAGCGGCAGACGGAACCACAGACTGGTCTACTGTAAGGTGACATTTAATCCAGCTACTGATCGATATCAACCTGTCATAGGCTTCTTTGCACAAAAGTACGGCAATTTTCCTGCCACACAGCAAAAAATAAAATGCAAACTCGCTCCTTAGTAAAACAATTGTTCATAATAATTAGAGCATAAACAGGTGTGGTTATCATGATGTTAGATGAGGTTCAATAGCTAATATAGAATATACACACTTTCGAATAAGCCGTCAAATCATAAAGAACAGGTGTGTTTATGTCCAAAGCTATTAAGCACTCAGTAGGCACATATAAATATGCGCTCTGACAGCTTAACATTATTTTATATTAAAATGGCTGAACGAGTATAGACATTTTCAATTATGCCCTACTACCTATAAAGGTTAGGTTGTGATGAGATGAATGAAGCCCTAATTTTTTATTGAAGTATAGTGAGATACAACTACAATTAAACATAATAGTTGCTGATAATAAAATATCAATACACATCAAAAGTGATACATTGGACACAATTCCAAAATAAAGCAGCAACAGTTATGAATGTTTTCACAGAACAATAGGCCACTTATAGATCACGTAGATCTCTCTCCGGGATTTTGTACATATTCTATTATGTTTTTACCTTGTCTTTACTTAAAACCTGTGCCATGCACGATAAACACAGAGCACTCAGCAGCTGGATATGGGGGTGGAGACAGATAGGTAGTCACAAAAGATCTAAGTCAGAAGGTTCTCACTGCCTATGGCCACACCACCCTGGAAACAGCCAATATTATCTTATGAAAGCTATGCCTGGTCAGATCTGGTTGCTATTAAGATGGGGCACAGCCTGCGAATAACATGTTTTTTTAGCCTTTTTCACACTTCAACTAGCTGGAGTAGCGCTTGTTTATGCTTTGTCAGGTTCACTTTTTCAACTGCAGGCTTCCAGGGCTGCTATCAGAAATTGTGGGACCCAGTGGGGCCCAGTACTGATGAAACTGGAAGCCCTCCCTTTTCTACCTTATCTCCTTCCACCCCCCATTTTTCTGTGTCACCATTAATCACAGGAATTTACAGTATGTTACTCTTCAGAGTATTTATTTGAAATGATCTTCAAAAGAATCCTCCCGCAAATGGTGTAAAGCAACATCCCAATAATGAATGACAATGCTCCCAGACAGATTTGGCTTCTCGCAACAGAGTGGACACCTGCGTTCTTTACTTATAACATCGTAGTGCTTACACCAGTCTCTCTCAAAATCAGCTGCTTGGGACTGGAACTGCACAGGGTACACATCCGCAGCAAGGGCCGAGCACAGTGCATGATATGAGTAAAGACTAGTGCAGGGCCACTGCTAGCAAGATAAGAGGTCTTGTAGTGTGTATGAAAAGTAACTATTATACCCACTCTGCTCAGTTACCAGAGGCAGCGTAGTGTGCATAGAATGGGCTTGTGATGTATGTAATTCATACCTAGCCTGACCAGTGCACAGTAACATACCCAACCTCTATGTGCAGACTGCACTTTAGAATGGTTTCCCACACACCCTCCACCATGGGAGAATCAGCATAAATAGAAAGTACCATTTGCAGAGACCTAACTAGATATTTTAGAGCCCTTACGGACATCCACCTTAACTGTTCTTGTAGTTTGACTACCTGGTGTCTATAGCTCACTTGCTGCTTGGCCAGATCCTGGAATGTTGGAGCCCTGTTTGGAAAAGTGATAGTTATTATCCACCATTTGTTTAAATGTCTGATATAAAAATGGTACAATTATACTATATTTATACAAAACAGAAAGAAATTTGTCAGCGCTTATCCTTTAAACTGCATATCTGTGTGTGTCTAGCAAAATGAAAACATGAGGTATTAGTTCATATTTTGATCAAAAGACTTAAGCCTGCATCCCAATGTCAAGGGTACCTCATTATAGGCAGGTCCTACACTGACCTATATGCTTTAAACACTATTAAAATGCAGTTAAAATCAGATGCACTCACCTCCCAGGTATAGGGATTTACATCTAGCAAAGGCTGGCTTGTGAGCCACACCCAAATGTGCCTTAAATAGGCTTGATGGACAGCTGCTATGACAAAAAGGCAATATTTTGAAACAAAACCAGAGAAAAATAAGCCCGCGCTCGGTATATCCCACATTATATATGGTACCAGTTGCTTGGCAATAAGCCTGCGCTCTGTATATCCCATATTGTATGTGGTACCAGCTGCGTGGCAATATAAATGCCCATATATGTATACAAAACAGAAAGAAATTTGTCAGCGCTTATCCTTTAAACTGCATATCTGTGTGTGTCTAGCAAAATGAAAACATGAGGAATTAGTTCATATTTTGATCAAAAGACTTAAGCCTGCATCCCAACGTCAAGGGTACCTCATTATATGCAGGTCCTACACTGACCTATATGCTTTAAACACTATTAAAATGCAGTTAAAATCAGATGCACTCACCTCCCAGGTATAGGGGTTTACATCTAGCAAAGGCTGGCTTGTGAGCCACACCCAAATGTGCCTTATATAGGCTTGATGGACAGCTGCTATGACAAAAAGGCAATATTTTGAAACAAAACCAGAGAAAAATAAGCCCGCGCTCGGTATATCCCACATTATATATATTATACTATATTACCTGTTTTGTATGGTCAAGAAAGATGCAAGTGGATATGTTGTGCTTGTCTCCACTGAAGTGCACTTTCCCTCAAGCTACAAACACTGTGTATATGAAGATCACCCCCACTGTGATGACAGGATGCAGCCCCTGGTATCCACAGTCCTAGCGGTGATGTTGTTTTAAATCCACCGCCCAACTTCACTACTAACATCACTATAAATGGCATTGACTAACTGGTGATGGTGTCTTCAGGTCAGTCGCTGCTTGGCAGGATCCTGAAATGTTTTGGACCTGTTTGGAAAAGAGATAGTTACTATTCACCTTCTTGAAAGCAGAGCAATGACTAAATGCTAAGCTACAATAACCCCAACCAGCCAGACATTAAATTAATAGCATCCACATTTAATAATTAGGTCTCATTCCGTCCAACCAGCTCCAACACTAAAAGCAGTCCCTTGATATGTACATGTATTCACCCACCACCAGCCCTGAAATTAAATTAATATAATTCCCACTTAGTAAAAAGGGCTACTTTTTCCAACATGTCGCATATTTTTTTACAGAATAGGCACTTTAAAAGTCATGTCAATCCACCTCCCTTTTTTACAGATTGGGTGCCAGAATAATCTCATCAACCCCCCTACCCCCTATATATATATGTATATATTATTTTTTTTTACAATACTTTTTATTGTACAAAAGAAAATAAGATAACATACATTTAAAACATGACCATCAATTGTACAGAAAACATTTTTCAACCTTTACAAAGAAATAGAGGTGTGTGGGGAGGGAAGAGGAGAAGAAGGGGGAATGGAAGAAGGGTACCGAAGTCAGGAAATCAGCAATAAAACATCATCTAAATCAAATTGCTTCTTACATTTCAAATTCCAAAAGTCAAAATTCCAATTTGACTCAGACCAAAGTAGATGAAGGGTCATTTGAAGAAAGTACAGCCCATCATCATCATCATTTATATAGCGCCAACATATTCCGTAGCGCTTTACAATTGGGGACAAACACAGTAAACTAATAAACAAACTGGGTAAAACAGACCATGGAATAACATGAGACAGAGAATGAGAGTGGAGGAAGGACAGTCACCCTCTCTCCATCTTACATTCGATGTTGTCTATTTGCCACTAGTTTCACTGTTCTACATGCTTACATATAATGAATCTCCTCATAGACGTCTTATGAAAGACCACCTGGTATCCTTAAACACTTACATGATATAGGATTGAGTCGATTCTTCAAGTGTATCTATATAAGTTCCCCATTTGGCGTGAAAACCTTTGACCCCTTTTTCCAAATCAGAGAAAGTGACACACACTTCAAAGTACAAAATCTCCATCAATTCCGATTTCAATTCTACTACCGTCGGAGATATATGAGAGGTTCATTTACCCAGGATGGCCTTTTTTTCCAACGTGACTATAACTGTCAACAATGATAGTATTTAAAGGTCTTTTATCTGGTCCTTCCAGGCTTCAAAGGTTGCAAATAACAGTGCCTCATAATGAGGATTTAATTGTAACCCAAATGTAAAGTTTATAAAGACTACTAGTTTATTCCAAAATCTATTCATTTTTGGGCATGACCACAAGTTATGTATCAGCGTAGCCTCGGAATTTTGACACTTAGGGCAAATGCCCGAATCAGTTACTACCATGTGCCTTCTCTGTATCTGAGAAATATATGCTCTATTAATCATTCTGATATGCACCTCTTGGAGTCTTGCAGTACATAGGGCCTTCATTGTATGCTCCATATAATGTAAGATCTCTCCAGGAGGACGAAGATCTGGGAGATCCCGTCCTCAAGACGCCCAAGTTTTGGACCACACAGAATCAAACTCAGTGTCTATCAAATCTGTATATAAGTATTTAATCCTGAATCTATGTAGTCTAAAAAAAACTAAAATACTCAAGATCCATCAAATTATCTACATTATTTTGTACCAACATCCGTTGTTTGTTTATAACGCAGTGGCGAATTTGTAGGTAAAGGTAAAAGTGAGTGTGTGGGAATACGTACAGCTCCCGTAGCTGTTGGAATGAATACATAACACCTACTGGATCAAATATATCCTTTACCGCTAATATACCCTTCTCTTTCCACGACTTAAAAGTCTGGTTTTCGAGTGAAGGGGAAAATTCTGGATTACCCAAGAGTGGTAAGTACTTTGTATATTTTGAGTCATTTTTTAACTTCTTATTTATTGTTAACCAGGCAGTATATGTGTCCCTGAACAAGATGTTATGTAGTTTTGTAGATGGTATTGGGAAGGTGAAGCAATGCAGCTGGCGCATAAGGATAAAAACAATCATCTTCCAAAGACTTATTTGTGAAATGATCCATGCCCAACAGCCAATCTGAATTATATCTGAACATGGCCGATCTATTGAAATCCTGGATATCAAGAAAACCCAATCCTCCCTTACTCTTAGGCAATATCAATCTCTGTCTGGCCATTTTCGGTTTCTTGTACTGCTATATGAACTGTACCCCCATCATCATCATCATCTATTTATATAGCGCCACTGATTCTGCAGCGCTGTACGGAGAACTCATTCACATCAGTCCCTGCCCCATTGGAGCTTACAGTCTAAATTCCCTAAGATACACACACAGAGAGAAAGAGACTAGGGTCAATTTTGATAGCAGCCAATTAATCTACTAGTATGTTTTTGGAGTGTGGGTGGAAACCGGAGCACCCGGAAGAAACCCACGCAAACACGGGGAGAACATACAAACTCCACACAGATAAGGCCATGGTCGGGAATTGAACTCATGACCCCAGCGCTATGAGGCAGAAGTGCTAACCACTTAGCCACTTACCCCCTATCATTTTTAAGAGATTTGGCACCAGACTAATCATGTCAAACCCCCCTTATATAATTTTTAGAGATTTGGCACCAGACTAATCATGTCACTCCCCCTCATCCCCCCCACCCCCCCTATATATTTCTTACAGTTTTTTTCCCTTGACTCCAGTACTTTACTGACAGGCTCCTCTCCATTTCCTTCCCTCTTCTTCTAGTTATTCCTCTTCTCTTGTCTCTGCTGGCTCCTCTTGGTTTCTCTTCACATCTGTGCAACATCATGACATCACGTGGGTGGCATTTCAGGGCAGAGAGCAGGCACCTGGGGTCAGGTACGACCCTGCATCTGAATTCATAGAGAGCATGTGCCCTCTTTGACCCCCCTTAATCAGACTGTTGCTTGGGTTGCTTCAACTGCCGCCCCCTCCGAGCCACACTGAGCCTTGGAGCCTCATTGTGTTGTGGGTCATCCATGTTGGGTGTGGGCCCATCTGGATTCAAGCAGGCCTGGAAGGCAGGTCACAGTGGGCACCCTTGTCATTCCTGACTCGATACAGTGCTACCTCCTGTACTCCCCTTACAACAGCCCAGCACGCTTCATTCATTTCTCCACATCTAGCTTTTTAAAAAGGCCTCATCAAACTTGCCCATAATATTACTTAGTTTTTAATTATGCTTACAACTTAAAAGCCATGTTGCTTATTTCAGGATACATATAAAGGAAGATAGTGAAGATTAAGGATTCTAAACTCGCAATTCATTTTTATTTTGCAAATAGTTATAGTTATATTTTATATTTGATTATTGTTTATTATAAAGTCCACATAATTTGCATTTTTCAATTATTATATACCATTAACATTATGTACATTATGTACAGGGATCATTATGTAATCAGCCTGTCAGGGACACAAGCCTCCAGCTATGTACACCTTAAAAGATGTAGCTGGGAAAGCGTCAATATTTAATTATGCAGAAATTACGTGAACACACCATTACTGTACTGATCCAAAACTTGCTGGTCCCTGTTCCGCTTCTGTGGGTGTCAGTGATGCACAAAACATCTATATATGGATGTATGAGTACACATTTTCGTGTTCCTGCGCTGTTTGGAAGTACACCACTCTGTGTTCAGTTGCTTAGTTGTAACTTCAATACTGTTGTCTGCTTATGGAGTTCAAGCTGCCCCAACTGTCATCCAGGGCTCCTTTCGGGTGCCAGTGCAGTAGCTTCTTGGTTCTCTTTCCCCTTAGCAGCCTCTGCATTATAATACAGTATACCAGTGCTCCGCAACCTTTTCTCATCCTCGGCACACCTAAGCCTTTCACCAAAAGCAAAAATATACAAAAACCCGCAGGAATTACCGCTTACGGAAAGGTACTTTCATAATTGTCACCCCCGTAACATAATAATAATGAACTCTTTATTTCACTAAAATATTTTACAAAAAAAACATATGGAATAAATGGTGAAATTATTTCCTTAAGGCAAGGTCTTCCAGTTAATCATAGTATGACCCATGTACAGCCATTAATTTTGTACTTTTTCTTCTACTGGAGGCATTGCTTACATTACTAAATAACATCTCGTGGCACCCTGCTGGGCCTCTGAGGCAAGCCCAGGCCCAGGTAATTTGCTCTCCCCCTTCTCAGCACCTCTGCTGTCACCATGATTTTAATGACAATGTGCTACCAGCTTATAGGATACCGACCCCCACTGGGTTGAAACAGTTCATGGCAGCTTGTAATTCTTGCCTGGGCGTAATCTGTTCAGGCACTACCTATCATTTTATAGCGTGCCACAGCACTGGCCAGCCCACAGCTCTCAAGGAGGAATAGGACCCCAGTCGACTGCGCCCAATTTGACTGAAGTGAAGATTAAATGGGAACAGTTGGGAGTCACCCCTCTGGTACTGGTGCTATTCGACCACTTGGGTGTTAAAAAATAGGAGCTCTCCTGTTTGTTTTATCTATCATCTGTCAAATTACTGCTACTTCTATGTGTAAGATCATTCTTGTAGTTCACTGATTCATCTGGATGATAGGCAAATAGGTACAAGCTTCATTCAGCTCTCAGTCTTTCAGCCTCAGGTGTGCAATCAATTATCGCACTCATGCAGCTAATTATCCTGCAGTTCTGATTGGTGCTGCTGCCTTTATAAACCTCTTCCTGGCAGCATACCAATGCTGTTGATAGTTCCTGCTTGACCTAATGTGCCTTGTATCTTGGCCTGCTCTGCTATCAGTGTTGACTGGGTTATTTATAGGAATTGCTGTCTTCTCCACTCCTGAATCTTGGCTTTGTTAAATTGATTTGCTCTCATATATCTACCTGCCCTGACTCCTGCGTTGCTTAAAGAATTTCGCTGTCTTCTCGACTCCTGATCCCTGCCTATCTGACTCTGAGTTCTGCTAAATACATTCTGGTTGCTCACTACCTATTACTGTGAGGTGTCCTCTCCATCAGAAAAGTGCCAGACTACTGTGCATTAACCCTTGCCTGTGTGGTTTTGAGTTTTGCTATTTACAGGCTGTTTGCTCACTACCTGCTGCTGTGTGATGTCCACTTCATCAGACAAGTGCCTGCTTACTCTGCATTAATCCTTGCCTGTCTGTCTCAGAACTCTGCTATTTAACAGTTTGGTTGCTCACGACCTGCTGTTGTGTGCTGTCAACTCCATCAGACAAGTGCCAGAGTACTCTTGCATTAATCCTTGCCTGTCTGGCTCAGAGTTCTGCTAGTATATCCTGGTTGCTCATTACCAATTACTGTGTTCTGTCCTCTCCACTGGGCAAGTGCTAGATCAATAATTGCTGCTAACCAAGCCTAAGTCCTGAGGGCAACTGAGTACTATGGAACGTAACAAGTTCCTCGGAATGGGGCTTGTTAAAGGTGAACATCTTGTGAAGCAGTTCTAGTAGTTGAGGATCTCATGCTATTCTGCCCTCAACACTTGGGGTGTCTTGTTATTTTGCGGTACCCAACTCACTGACGCCTCCTCTTCTGCCAGGACATATCAGATCAAATAATGAAAACTTTTCCTCCAAGACAGATAATAACGATTGCAATGCAGTTACATTCTATCACCAACTCCTCCTGCTCACGCTGAGCAACAATAAAACATTTTCTTGTTCAACTCACATTCCTGGTGTTGTGGGTGAAGTAATTACAGAGCAAACAGTCAGTGTAAACATGAGTACAGATCAGAGGTTCTTGCATTCGTTTCGTCCACTCCATCCCCTCCATTAGGGACCTTCCTCTTAAACTGATATTGGGTACTTTTTTGAATGGGGTTTCCTACTGATACTGTACAGTAATCTCCAAATAACCAGGGACCTTCCATCATAATTCTCCTGGTGCTAGCAAATATTTTTTAGAGGACATTTCTTGATTGTTCTACACTTAAAACATTCCCCACATGTTGCGTGTTCCCGTATGAGAACTCTCTTCGGGAGACATTCACTCCGCCTTCCGTGGCTCTCCAACCACACACACACACTCCTCTTCTCCCTCCTTTATGTCACAATATACTCCTGTGGGGTTTCTTGCTTCATTGTGCTTCACTGCAGACAATTCCTCCTCCAAAGGCTCCCCTGTCCTGTCCCCCCCTCCCCCTTATCCAGACTGGTCACTGCCTCAGTCTCCATGCACCAATTGATACTGCCTCTTCCTGGGGTACCCTTTAAGGTGGAAATCCTCCAGTGTTACTGTCCCTTCACTGTGGGGCATTCTCCTATTGGAGCTGTGTATTCCCCCTCAAGGGGTCATTCAGTTGCAGGTTGCAGCTCTGGGTCACACCTCCCATTTTTCTGCCCTCTCTGTGATATTATAACTATGGGGTCCTCGCCCCAATCCGAGCTATTTATTACAGCTCGTGACACATGCTGCGCACCCTCCTCAACAGGGACCCGGGACCACCTTCTTCCTTCCCGCTTCACTGAATATGGCTGCCTTCCTCTTAGGTGGGAAGCCTTTATATTTATTTGAGTCCCACCTGACTGACTGCCCTATACCCAACACTAGTGCTTTTGCGCCATGCTGTACGCCATGCCCCCATCGATGATGCGGCCGCCAGTGTCATCTCATGGGACTACCTTCCCGGTGGTGGTCTAAGTATTTAACGCTATATGCGTTATAATGTGACCTCCACTGCACTATGCAGGGAAGTCATGCTGTAACAATGCATCCAATCAGGGGAGGAGCGAGTGTAGTGTGCTCTCCCTGCTCCCTCCTTCCTCTGCACACGGTCCAGTGGTAAAGGTAAGAGGTCTGTAAGTAGCTTAAAATCTGATGACATGTGGGAAGGTTGATTGGTATGTAAGGGGCATGTGGGAAGGCTGATTGCTATGTAAGGGGCATGTGGGGAGATTTGATGACATTTGAACAGGTATGGTGACATGTAAGGAGGCTGAAAGACATGTAAGAGGCATGTAGGGAGGTCTGGTGGGCATGTTGTGAGGTCTGGTGGCATGTGGGGATTATTGATAAGCATGTAAGAGGCATGAGGGAGGTCTGATATCATCATCAGATATTTATATAGCGCCACTAATTCCGCAACCATGCACAGAGAACTCACATTAGTCCCTGCCCCATTGGAGCTTATAGTCTAAATTCCCTAACACACACACACACACACACACACACACACACACACATACATACATACAAAGGTCAATTTAATACCAGCCAATTAACCTACTAGTATGTTTTTGGAGTGTAGAAGGTAACCCATGCAAACACAGGGAAGAAAATACAAACACCACACAGATAAGGCCATCAAACTGAAGACCCCAGTGCTATGAGGCAGAAGTGCTAACCACTAAGCCACTGTGCTTCTCTATATAGGCATGTAAAGGGCATTGAGGAGATCTGATGGCATGTGGGGAGGTCTGATGCGCATGTGAAGGCTTGATGGCATGTGGCAGTGGTGCACGCAGTGGGGTTTCTGGGTAAACCCCTCCCCTCCGCTAAAGAAGTGCCCCTGTACTATCCAGCAGCCGCGGCGCTGTCAAAAAAGCATCCGCGGCAGTCCTGTATTGTATACAGCACCGGGGCTGCTGGATAGTACAGAGCTGCCGAAAACGGAGCTGCTTTTTTTTCATTTTTGGGGGGGAACCCCCCTTTAAAAATCCTGCAAGCGCCCCTGTGTGGGGTGGCTGATAGGCATGTAAGGGACATGTGGGTAGATTTAATGGCATGTGGAGAGGTCTGATGACATGTGGGGTGGCTCAGGTGAAGAGGTCTAAGGGACATGTTGGCTAGTTATGACTTTTTAATCTCCGCTTCAACATTTCTCACCACAGTGATGTGGATGCACTATCAGTGTGAGCTACTGTGAAGAGTCGCACTATTATTAAACCTTTGAACCCTCCTCCGCTGGGCACATCAGTGAGGTTAGAGCTGTGCAGAGCTGTACTGAATTGATGGTTATTGTGAATATTTTGGCAATGTCTCACCGCTAACGGCTATTGTCTAAAGCTTGTAGAACAGGTTGTAGAGGTCTTCACCTATAGCACCTGCCTTTCCCGTTGCGCTCACAGGTACTCAGGTGCCAAGTCTTAAACTCAGCGTAGTACAAGCTTATGGATATAACCATAGCGCGGTCAAGGGGATGATGGCAGGAGATAAGCATAGTCAAGAACAGCCTGAGGTCACAGGGCAAAAGCAGGCAGCGAGGTGAGGTCCAGGCAAAGAGTCACAGGCAGAGGTCAGGGTCACCAGCAATAAATCTTGGACCAAAAAACAAGCCAGAGGTCATACAGGAATGCGTCCCAGCCATTGCCCTGGCAACAGTTGGGTTGAGAAGGAAGTGACAACGAGCGAGCTGCGGAGGCTCGTAGTGAAGCCGCAAATCGTAACACAATGTCCGATATTTTCTTTTTCTCTTATCAAGATATTGTAAATTATGTTATATTTTCATTGTTTTTGTGTACAGTATATTTGCGTGTGTTACATTGTGTATATGGAAGGGATGGTGATAACACAGAAAATTTGTGGGGTCTCATCTCTGATCTTCGCCACAGTGCCTCCACCAGAGTCTTCGTTACACGGGTCGACTTGGGAAGCCCAAGTATCATTTATTTAGTACATTCTACAGAATGACAGCTAGAATCTGATGGGTTGCTAAAGGCAACATCTCCACTTTTTCAAACCTGCAGCTTGATAAATTTACCTCTTAGACTCCAAGCTAGAAAGCCAGTCAGTTTAGGAGTGCATCTTACTTATCATGCATAACCTACCACTAAATATCTTGTATTGGTAGTATTGTAATCTATTCAGACTTACACCCCTCTGCAAGAACTATCACTCTTAAAGAGGTAACTCAATGTGTAGTAGAGTATATGTACTGGTAGTAGTAGTAGTAGTAGTAGTAGTAGTAGTAGTAGTAGTAAAATTTTCTCTGTTAAAGTAACTCAGATTTTTTTCATCCACATTTTAGACCACCTAATTGCCCAGAGTTTTAGCACTAAGAACATTATGAACATTTTTTCAGACTCTGCAAACTGACAATATTATTCATACAAATTCTGAACATTATAAAGGTGAGAACTCTAATTTAGTGTCCTGGACCAAAAAAGTAGTACATTCAAATTCTAAAAAAATATGTTGCATGTTGAAAATTAGTAATAATAATAATACTAATAATTATAATAATTAATAATAATAATAATAATAATAGTAAATAGCAATAAAATGGGCATTAAATTCCCTTTAAGGACTGCACTGAAGGCATGCCGAAAGTGTGTCATAATTTATAAACTGTATACTGTGGATCTCTTTCCTCATTACACAAACTATTCTACTTGTTAACCCTTAATACTTAAACATATAAATAAAGAAATTGGCACAAAATTAAGTTTGGGGAGAAGGTCACAGTTTATTAAAGACAAAATTATGGTGGCAGCGAAAGCCTTTGCAAGTCAGCTAACTAATAACCGAACCAAACAGTGTATGACCATCCGGCACTAACCACTTGTCTCAGGATATACTCCTTTACGATTGGATGGGGCCTACACCCATTCTGGACTCACAATGATGTGCCCACACAAAGGTCAAAGGATCCTCCACACAACAGGAACAAGAGCCACGGTACTTTGAAAGGGGCAGTGACCTGCTGCCAATGAGCGAAAACACCGTGTGTATTAGTCCAGCTGTTCCCAAAGTGTGCGCCGCGGCTCCGCACTGTCACAGGGGTGCCGCAACCAGCCAGAGAAAAAAACTAAAAAGAAAACTAAAAACTTAATAATCCGCGCAGTGCCCGGGACCCAGCATCCTCCTCTCTCCCACAAGCTGCGGGCAGAGTGAGAGGAGGCAGCGTGAGAGAGGGCAGAGGGGGCAGTGTGAGAGAGGGCAGCGTGAGAGAGGGCAGAGGGGGCAGTGTGACTGGAGGCAGAGGGGGCAGCGTGACTGGAGGCAAAGGAGGCAGAGTGACTGGAGACAGAGGGGGCAGCGTGACTGGAGGCAGAGGGGGCAGAGTGACTGGAGGCAGAGGGGGCAGAGTGACTGGAGACAGAGGGGGCAGCGTGACTGGAGACAGAGAGGGTAGCGTGACTGGAGGCAGAGGGGGCAGAGTGTGTGTAGATGAAGGTTAGCTGTCAATTATTCTTTGACAAATATAATTGAAAAAAATATATAAAAATATTATTTTTCCTTGGATCTATGTGAATTATTTTTGCATAGAACTAAATAAGTATTTCTGTCCTGACCCTAAAAACTTATTACATTTTTTTGACCCAACTACTTCTAAAACAGGACTGCTTGGTAATTATTTTGGTGGGATGCCTTGAAAAAATTGTGGAGACTCAAAGGATGCCGCGAACTGCAAAGGTTTGGGAACCACTGTATTAGTCGATGACTGCAAAAGCTTTCCCACCTACTGTGTCTCTTCTGCAAAGGGGCAGAAAAGAGGTTAGTAACACCATTGTGCATCCCACACCTACCTGGGAAGAGAAAAAACTAAATATAAAAGAAAAACAGAGGCATCGGCGACTGACTATGGGAGGGAGGGAATTTGTGCAGCAAAAGAGGCCCAGCAGCCACTGGGTGAGACATATATAGAGCATCCAAAGGCTCTCCCCCTGGATATTATTGGCCGGAGTATGCAATGGACTTAACCCCTAATAGGTAAGTGAATGACTCTAGCACAAACAAATGAGCTTAAGTGCATTCGGGTTATGGCCTCACCTGTCATAATTTCAAATAAATAACAGTCTTATAAAATGGTACCAATGTGTCAAAAAAAACTTAGTTGGCTCATTCTACTATATTCCAAAACTACACTTGTATACATGGGCACTTTGAACATAATCAGGACATGTCCTGCAGTATAGCTGGTATGAATTAAAGACCAGGCTGTCTAGGTCTAAGGTTAATGAGGAAAATACAAAATCTTAGCTTACACTAGTGACTAAATGTTTGTAAAATCCAGGTTGGAAGTTTAAACCTATTGCATACACAAGGCTGAACAGGATGACAGAATGGAAGAGTTCTTAGTGGAACCAGATGTCCGCACAGAGAAGTTGACCTGAAGGAGCCGAAAATGGTTCAGGGCCTCAGCTCCATAAAGGAAACCTGCCCTCTACAAATTACATCACAACATACATAAAACATTCTGTGAAGGCTCACAAAGATCTTCATACGATACATAAAACCTCACTACAGCTGGTATACTCATCACCAAGCTAACATTATAAAGACTAACTTAAGACTTTAATTTAAGCAAAAATATTGTTTTGTTAAAATCCAATGGATTCTCGACAATGAATTACATAGCATAGTAACTCAGAGAGCTATTTATCAATCTGCGTCGATAAGGATGATTTTTAATCTCTGCTTATCTTGGTTATAAAAAAATAACTTATAGTTGCAATTTATCAAGGAAAGATAATTGGCTGCCCTTGTAATAGTGGCCCGGAGTGCTAATTTGCCGAACCTGTCTCTCTAGATAAGTGCATGCGTGAGCTGGCTAATTGTGTGCATTGAAGTAGAACTGAAAGTTCAGATATGGGCTCTTAATTCTACTAATATATTTTTTTTAAATATGTAGAAAATAATATATTTAAAAACCAAACACTAAAAAATGCTTTATTCAAAGATTAAATCAATTCTTCAATAATTTACATCTGTTATCAACATCCTATGTACTTAATGTTACATTTCTGGATAGGATGTAAAAATCACCCTACCTACAATGGCAGAACTGGCCACCTGGCAGCTCTGAAAAATGCCATATGGACCAATGCCCTGATGGCTGGTACCCGGATTATCAATGTCAAAATCTGACACCACATTTGCTTTAGCAAGTGGCTCTGTTTATTCCTTGAAATGAGCACACACTGACTATGGTATTTGGATACAGAAGGCCTGTGGTATGCAAACAAATATTGTCAATACATCCATATTGAAAATATAAGAGGCATGCTATTCATCTCTAGCCAATGAGTAGGCATGCTCTTCAGCCCCAGCCAATGCGTAGGCATGCTATTAAGCCCCAGCCAATGCGTAGGCATGCTATTAAGCCACAGGGAGGCAGCTGTTCCTGATTGGCTGGGAAATTCAACTCCTGAAACTGATATGGCTTCTTTCAGTTTGCTAAGAACTATGACTTGTGTACTGATGTACACAGACATACATTATCTTACACCTACAGTTACAAGTATCTTGAGACTGTGAGGTTGTGGCAACATCAGCTTATATGGTAATAATTTTACATTTAACAGTTTGTTGTAATAGACATCTCCAAAGGTTGAGTCTTGATATATACTTCCAGGTGCACTTTATATGGTAAAGCACTTTTATAGATGGAATTCTACAAATTTAATAAAAACACTGAAATGTATGATGGTGATATGTAATAAAAACATTCCTGATGTCCCCCAACTATCATGATTTATAGAAAATAAAAGAGGCTCAGGCAAGCAGTATTTTAGTAAATATAGGAAAAGATGTACTTAATGAAGGCGATGTTCCTAAAGTGCTGGTAGTCAGGACTTTGAAGTGATATTGTTTTATTACTCTTTCTTTCTTCCACAAATCTGTAAAATGCTGTGAAGGAACCATAGTCATCAACCAGTACTGCCTCAAATCCCCTCCATTCTCCTGGGCACCAAACCTTATACCTTCCTTTACACACTAGTGCTCCCTGGATACTGAGTGGAGATAGCCCAAGACAGAGGATTATTGTCTCCACTTATTTTTCGGGTTGGCAAGGAAGCTCTGTCCAAAATACATTTTTTTACCCATGCGTCTGCCAATCCCTAGACCCCCTAGACCCAGCTAATCCTGGTCTTCACCTCCAGCAGCCCCCTTTCCCATAGAGCGGAAAATGCTCACAGGTACTCATTTGCTCCAAGGTTTTAAGCATGTATTAGTAGGGGCTCATTCCAGAAATTGACTCTAGTGCTAGATATATTTATTGGATATTATGGTATTGTATAGTGCGCTGGGATATAAACATGGGTATATAAACACAGTTATGGTGCAGTATCCACATTAGGGTACAAGCCAGATGTGGTGAAAGCAGTCTGGGTCCAGAGCGGATATCAGACTTTGTATAGCCAAAGAAAGTGGAAATAGAGTTGGTGATCTTCCAATACATCAAATATACATAAATAGAAGGGAAAATACATGCATACATGACATATCAGTCCGATGTAAAAAAACACCACTGCTTTTCGGGATCTGGAAATTCATATATGAATAAAGTATAGATTGTGAAAGTTCCAAATTCAAGTCCAGCAAAAAATTCAATTTAGAGTTCCACAGATGTTTCTCCCCGAATGTGAGTATATGCAAATCAAAACAAAAAGTATATCATAGCGCAACATGTACACTAAAAGAAAAACCTTTACACACAGAGTATCCCACTTACTCTGAAAGTGTGTGTAATAGAAGACAATATCACCACGTGACTAAGCACTCGTCACCCTTTCGGGTTTACACTTACAGGAAAGAAAACTCGAATCAGCTTTGTATATACAAGGCGTCATTTTTATCTTCCTAAATCATGGAGCGATTTTCCCACCACATTTTTCTTAGATCATATACCAGAAAGAAAAGATGCCGCCAATAGTGTATTATCTTTAACTCATTTATTGCACACAAACATAGATAAAAACATCAAAGTGTAAAAACAAAAAGGAATGTTTCGGCTGTCAAACGGAAGACATAATCCCATCTATGAGGTTAAACTAGATAGAAACAAGCCGGCTACCCCGCTGATCGGGTGGGACAAGTTTCCTTTCTCTACATACTGATTTCCATCTTTAGTGGGGTAAGAGTTTAACCTCATAGGTGGGATTATGTCTACCGAAACATTTCTTCTAGTACCAGCACTGCCATGCTTCTGTGGTAGACAGCCCTCTTCATCTTTAGTGATCGGGGTGTAGGTGAAACTGGCTCTGCAGGACACAGCAGGACATGAGGATTATGACAGCCAGCTGCAAACGAGGGGGGAGAGGGAACGGAAAACTGCACACTCCCGGCTGGGTTATCTCAAAATCCACTGGGTGCTGTATTGTGTGTAGTCCGCAGTAGCACCTTGTGTGCCCAGATCCAGCTGCATGATCCTCTACCTGTCACTTCTACACTCTGCTTCATATCTGATTGCAGTGACAGAACAGAGAATTATGATCCAAACAGGGTCCATACTTGAAGAGTTATAATCAGAGGTGAGAGAGAGGACTTCAAGCCGCCCCCCGTAATGCAGATGGGCAGGTCATGCCTTGCCAGTTCCCCTTGTGTTTACCTGTCACACGGGTTGCTCTCAGTTATGTGGCTGTGACTTTCAGTTACATTGTCGTTCCAATTCTGCAGAGTTCATACACACTGCAGAATTGGAATGGCATTATTCCACTATTGAGCAGGATTTTCAGTTCAGTTTGAAAATCTCAATCAACAATTTTATGTGCTCTAGAATGACAATCGTTCATCGAATCACACTCGTGATATCAGGCCAATCAGTCGCTTATCGTCTGATTGGTCCGATAATCGGTAGTAAATGCAGTAGTGTGTGTGACAATCTTTCATTGACATCATCAGCAGCAGCTATTTATATAGCGCCACTAATTCTGCTGCGTTGTACAGAGAACTCACTCACATCAGTCCCTGCTCCATATAATTTAACATATTTTATACATTGTATAATGTGTGACTTAAAAAACGTGCCTCGTGCTCCCATAATACACAGAGATGTAAACAGTGGTGTGCCTGTGATGACACAAGCTGTCTCAGCAAGCAAGTTTTTGGGGCCAGCAAATATACACTGATCAACATTAAAACCACTAACAAGTGAAGTAAATAACATTGATTATCCAGTTACAATGGCACCATTCAAAGGGTGGGATATATTAGTCAGCAAGTGAGCTGTCAGTTCTTGATATTGGTGTATTGGAAGTAGGACACATAAGCATATGAATCTGAGAGACTTTGACAAGGGCCACATTGTGATAGCTAGATGACTGGGTTAGTGCATCTCTAAAACAGCAGGTCTAAAGAGGTGTTCCCGATACACAGTGGTTAGTTCCTACAAAAAGCGGTCCTATCCCACAGAAGATCAGCTGTAGCAGAAATTGCTGAAAAAGTTAATGCTAGCTGTGATAGAAAGGTGTCGAGCACACAGTGCATTACAGCTTGCTGTGTCAAGAGTGCGGCCAGATTGCCCATGCCTCCCTCTGAACACTGCTGAAAGCACCTACAATAGGCACATGAGCACTAGAACTTGACCACGGAGAAATGGAAGAAGGTTGTCACGGGCACTAGGAGTTTTACCCAGAATTCACCAGGTGTAGTTACACTTACCAGAAGTGCGGACCTCTGGGTAGTGTGGTGAATCAGTGGAACCATACAGTAGAATAAAGGAAAGGAATGTCAATAGTATAAATGCTGAGTCTTGGCACCGTGGAACTGTGATGGTACAGCAGTTTAGTAAACAGGATAAAATGAGGAAAGAGTCCAAGTGCCTTAGCATGCAGGTAGCATATAGCAGGCCAGTACTTGATAACTGGATAACGTTAGGCAAAGACCAATCAACAATATAGTAGAAGAGTCAGCGACTTGCAGCTACAAAACAGAGGCACTTGTAGACTTTAGTCCAGCTAATAGGTACCATACAGAGTAGTAGCTATATCACAAGGAAACATGAATGGTCTACAGCTGGTAAGTTTCACCACGGATATGTAGAGAAGACTTGTCCAGCGCAGGTGTGTAACAGAATAGCGTGAGTGGTCTGCAATTTGCAAGTTGTACCACTGATGTGAAGGGAAGACTTGTCCAGGCGCAGGCATGGAACGGAGTAACGTGAGTGGTCTGCAATAGGCAAGTTTTACCACTGATGTGTAGAGAAGACTTGTCCAGGTGCAGGCGTGTAACAGAATAGCGTGAGTGGTCTGCAATTTGCAAGTTGTACCACTGATGTGAAGGGAAGACTTGTCCAGGCGCAGGCATGGAACGGAGTAACGTGAGTGGTCTGCAATAGGCAAGTTTTACCACTGATGTGTAGAGAAGACTTGTCCAGGTGCAGGCGTGGAACGGAGTAACGTGAGTGGTCTGCAATAGGCAAGTTGTACCACTGATGTATAGAGGAGACTTGTCCAGGAGCAGGCAGGTAACGGAGGTAGCGAGAGTAGTCTGCAGCGGGTAAGTTCTACTACCGATGTGGAGAGGAGACTTGTCCAGAAGCAGGGAGGTAACGGAGGCAGCGAGAGTAATCTGCAGTGGGTAAGTTCTACTACCGATGTGGAGAGGAGACTTGTCCAGAAGCAGGCAGGTAACGGAGGCAGCGAGAGTAATCTGCAGCGGGTAAGTTCTACTACCGATGAGGAGAGGAGACTTGTCCAGAGCAAACGGATAACACGAGCAGAAACAGGAAACACCACAGAGTCTCAAGGAATGAGAACCAAGAACAGGCAAAGGTAATAGGGCAACAGGTGCCTTAAATACTGAGAGGTGATTAATTAACCAATGAGACTAGAGGCGAGGTATTAACAGTTCAGGGTTTCTGCACATGCGCAATCTTAGTCAAGATGACGGGCGGCCGTGGCTCAGGAGAGGTGCCGGCAGGAGCGAGAGAGACCCATGTCCCAACCTAGAGGCACTAACAGTCCGGTGAGTGACAAAGGTGGCCTGGTCCAAACAGGCAAGCACACTGTATAGCATCCACACCACCTGTACCACTGTGACACGGAAACCTCCAATATCCTGTAGCTTGGCCAGTAAGCTTACTTAACTGTGAGAAACTTTTTCTTTCAACAGGACACAAGGCATGAGTATAGCATGGTGCCCGTTGTTCCCTGTGTTAAAGTAATTCTATCGTTTTCAAATAAGCATTGCATAGGTGATTGTATTGTGTTTCTAACGCACAAAGTGATTTATTTTAGCAGATGTAAATAGTCAACAATTCAATACATTATTATATTATGATACAGTACAGTACAGCCAATACCAAAAGATACATACATACCGCTCTCTTATCGCATGCGCTCGCTGCGCTAACCACGGGACCCGGTGGACAGTATATCTGTTAGAATACTGTGATCAGTGAAGACTGAGGGCCATAGGGGTGCAGCTATGATTATATACAGTACAGTGTTACACAGTGAACAATAGAGATGACGTAGCTTGCTTCTATAGGTCCAGACAAGGGTGGTTCCAGGGTAAACAGGTCATAGGCTGATTCAAGCTAAGGAATCCAAAGGTGGGGGTCGTCTCTCCAGGGGGTCTGCTCCTTTCATAGCCAGCATCATACAAAGGTTTATTCCCTAATATCAATAACTAAAGTATGCAATGTGTGATCTCTTCGCCAACTGCACCGGACAGCTGCTGATGATTAGGGTTTCGATATGATACTAGGCATGATACCTTTCCTATAACCTGAACTTTGAATATCATTGAAGTGTACATATAATCATTATATATATATATATATATATATATATATATATATATATATATATATAGACTAATAATAAACCAAATACTATCTGCTCATAAATTACAGTGTAACGGAACCAATATGAATATGAATTATATAAATAACTAAATGTTGTAATGCGAGTGTGTGCGTGCGTATTTTACAGTGCGATCGCAATCGCACTGCAAAACAATATTAACCAATATACTTTCGTTCATCCAATTATACGACTTCGACACCTGGACAAGGGAAGATGTCAATTAAATCAGATTAAACCCTGCCCTGAATGAATTTACATTTTAGAAACCAGTTTATTGTTGGAGGAAAATCAGACATTTGTAAACATTCATATTTATATCTTATTTCTGGTTACGCCAGGGCACGTTTGTATCCCTCCTTTCTTATTTAACCCCATGTCCTCTATAGACTCATTTAATTAAGTTGATTTAATCTTGCTTATGGTCTTATTACCGGAGGTATGCAGTGGAAACGCCAACATGTGGAACATCAGGTATTTTTAGATCTCTCACCTTTTGGAACATCATCCACCATCTTAGTCAGGCATTCCTAAACCTGGGGAGTGTATCATACCTGAGAGTGAGATATCTTTCAAACTCCTTGTACATCTATTTTTTCACTTTCATAATGGTTAATCTCTGTTGGGTATTATCAGGCATACTATATAATGATATTTTTTTATTTCTATTGAAAAAAATCATGTTTCTCTTGCAACAAGTATAGTGAAGTGACATCATTTTAATTTGTTGTATATATTAAGGGTATTTTGACTTTTTAAAAAGGTAGTTATTGCTTAATTTACTAGTGATATGTATTGATCCGATTATAATATTTATTGATTACGGAAAAGTAATATGTCTCTGTGAGTAACATCAATGTTAATAAAAATAATAATAAAATATATCTATATTGTGAATGTGAAAAGAAGCACTTGTGGTTAAAGGTGAAATCAATTTGCAAATGTTTGTGAAAATTTGAATATAGTGAAATTCTGTGATATTTATTATTGATTTTAGTGATGTTAGAATAATTATTTGATGATTCATTCAGTCCTATATCTTAACTTTATCAGTGATTTTAAAATTAATATGTGAGGTTGATGTGTAGGTTTGTAGTTATACACAATTTATAGTGTATGCTATTCTAAATATTGAGTATATGTGTATTTCTGTGATGATCAAAAGAGAGAAAGACATATGTATTTACTTATTGTCATATATTTAATTATTGCTATTATATAATTGAGGAATTTGTCCTCATATTTTATGAATTACAAATAAACTGTATAATTATTTGCCTCATTTAAACCCTGTGGAGCTATACTGCCCAGGAGACAAATATATCTGCCTTGCTTCTTTAAAAGCTCTTGATTTAGGTCTCCCCTCTTATGTCAAGTTTAATCTTCTCAATTCTATATACTTTCAACTTTCTAGGATCTCCAGCATGTTTCCTCAGAAAATGTTTGCTACAGTTGCTTTTAAGTTTTAATTTTTTTACGATATTGTTCAGTGTTTTGGACATACATGTTTGATTACCCTTAGTTTCAAGGGTCTACTCGTCATCCCTGCATATTGTTTTACTGCAACAGCATATTAGACAATTGACAATATATGACACCGGTTGTGTTGCATTTACCACATTTATAGAGGGGACTTAAATTCTGCGCAAAGTGCCGTCGGACATCACCATGATCGCTTACTACAGTAGAGGAATCCCAGCTCATTTTTGCTTGCATGTGTGAGCAAAAGTTAGTGTAAATTTCAGGCTGGAAATTGCCATGTTCTGGAGGTGGTTTTGCTTTTTACGTTTGTTCTTGGACACAAAAGGCCTGATTCACATCTAAACGCAACTTGCACATAAGTTGTGTTGGAAAAAAAGAACACAGAACTTTTGTTTAGTTCTGGGTGGAAGTATGCTCTACCTACACAGTACTTGCTGTACAGAGACACGCAGAAAAGACTGCATTATACACAAAAAGGTATGGGCAATAAAAGGGTCACATTAGAAAGCATAGAAAATTCATTTTCTGAAATAAAATAACTACTGCTATCAGCATATTCATTTATATGAAAAGATTACATTTAAAATATTAAAGAAAAAAATGATTTACATAAATGTAGATGCTTGCAATACGTACTGTACATACAATGTGTTTTTATAGTCTATCACACGTCAGACCCACAGACCTAACACCCGGGGTCCAGCGCAGTCACCTGCCCACGCTCCCTGAGCATCCTGCATGGCAGCTTCCTCTGACACCACCAGTCTGTTTTCCTGGACTGCACATGTGCAAACCCAACTTTTATCACCTCCTCCTACCATTCATTGAGACAAATTATCACTCAGGATATTTAAGGCAAGAACACTTTGTGCATAATTTAATTTCCCTCTATAAAGGTGGCAATTGCAACACAACCGGTGTTGAACAGGTAAGAACAGAGTCAGATCTCTCTAGCACTCCGACGTGGATTTGTTTGCTCTTCTGCTCCATACCTGCCACTGACTATCGCTCCTTATTTCCAGCAAGCCTGCAGCTAACCACAGTGGTCTCCATACCTGCCACAGAATATCGCTCCTTGTCTCCTGCAACTCTGCAGCTAACCACAGTGGTCTCCTTACCTGCCAAAAATATTGCTCCTTGCCTCTAGCAACTCTGCAGACCACCAGGCCTTCCTCAGACTCCATTTGATCATCATTTTTTCCCAGCCTCTGGGTTCTCTCTACAGGTCTCATTTGGCACTCACTCAGAGGACCGCGACCTGCGGGGCAGAGGCCGCAAAGTCCAAACCTCCTTACGGAGGTCCCTGGCGAAAACCATCTGCCTCATTAGACACCTCTGGGCTGAATAGTGCCTAGTCACACAGGCTACAAGGATCCGATTACCATAGTGACTGTGACACAATCTCACTTATTATTATTATAATTTATTTGTTAGGCGCCACAAGGTTTCCGCTGCGCCGTACATAATACAAACAGGAGACCATACAGGGTGACATAGTACAGAGCAATAAACACAAAGTACCAAGACTTCAGAACTCCGGGCAGACATATGGGCGAAGATGGAGCAGAAGAACAGGTATGGAGACAGGAGGGGAGAGGGGCCCTGCTCATACGAGCTCACATCCTAAGGGAGGGTGGACAAACAGGCACAAGAGGGAGCCATTAAAGTAAGGGAGAGAAAGGCGGGGCTGGTGGAGAGAGGGGAGAACGAGAGAAGGAGGTTAGCGAAGGAGCAACAAGGTAAGGGTTAAGTGGATGGTTGGTAGGCTTTGAGGAACAGGTGAGTTTTAAGTGCCCGTTTGAAGGAGCACAGACTGGGTGAGAGGCGGATGGAGCGAGGGAGGTCGTTCCAGTGGAGGGGAGCAGCTCGGGAGAAGTCTTGGATTCTGGAGTGGGAAGAGGTGATCAGAGTAGAGAAGAGGCGACGGTCATTGGCCGAGCGCAGGGAGCGGGCAGGGGTGTGAATGGTGAGGAGGTTAGAGATATAGGGGGCAGTAGACTGGGAGAGAGCTTTGTAAGTGGTGGTGAGGAGTTTGAAAAGGATCCTGTAGGGGAAGGGGAGCCAGTGTAAGGCAAGACAGAGAGGGGAGGCGGAGGAGGAGCGGCGTGAGAGAAAGATGAGTCGGGCAGCCGCATTGAGAACAGAACAAAGGGGGGCGAGGTGGGAAAGGGGGAGGCCAGTAAGGAGAAGGTTGCAGGCCAGTAAGGAGAAGGTTACAGTAGTCGAGGCGGGAGATGATGAGAGCGTGGATGTTTTGTGCTAGCTAGTAGTTCTGTGCCACTTGATGTTCTGTGCTAGCTAGTAGCAAGCATAGGTGTACTTTTTAAAGTAAAGACTATGCCGTGGTGGTCATCACTGTCAGTGGCATTTACACCAGCCTTGTAGTGGCTGCACATGAAAACAAGCATATTTACAAGAAAACCAGGACTTGAATTGGTTACATCTGTGTCAGAACTCCCTTACTGTACATGTTATTCCACTCCTTCCTTCCCCTGTTCCGCCTCTCAAGTAATAGGCAGTCGTAAGTGTCATTTGTGTTCGGACATGACTTGCATGCAATTATGTTAATTGGCTTAAGGTCCGTTTCTGAGCATGCGCAGAGCTATTTCAGGCAAGATACTCTAGATGTATATCCGAACATGAAAAAGACTCAAAGTGGCTGTGTACCAAACTATCTTTTAGGCTCCTAGTCAGAAGTTATTTAAAAATGTCACTTGGCATATTATTTCTTTACAATTGATTTCAATATATATTTCGCTGTAATATAGAGTCATGGCCAAAAGTTATGAGAATGACACAAGTATTGGTTTTCACAAAGTTTGCTGCTTCAGTGTTTTTAGACCAGGGATTAAGGTCTGGGGATTTTCCTGGCCATGGACCCAAAATTTTGATGTTTTGATCCCAGAATCACTTAGTTATCTCTATTGCCTTATTGCAAGGTGCTCCATCATGCTGGAAAAGGCATTGTTCGTCACCAAACCGTTCTTGGAAGGTTGGGAGAAGTTGCTCTTGGAGGATGTTTTGGTACCATTCTTTATTCATGGCTGTGTTCTTAGGCAAAATTGTGAGTGAGTCCACTCCCTTGGCTGAGAAGCAACCCTACACATGAATGGTCTCAGGATACTTTACTGTTGGCATGACACAGGACTGATTGTAGCGCTCACTTTTCCTTCTCCAGAGAAGTGTTTTTCCAGATACCCCAAACAATCTGAAAGGGGATTCATCAGCAGTCCAATCCCTGTACCTTTTGCAGAATATCAGTCTGTCCCTCATGTTTTTCCTGGAGATAAGTGGTTTCTTTGCTGGTCTTCTTGACACCAGTCCATCTTCCAAAAGTCTTCACCCTACTGTGCGTGCAGATGTACTCATACCTGCCTGCTGCCAATCCTCAGCAAGTTCTGCACTGGTGGTGCCCCAATCCCACAGCTGAATCAACTTTAGGAGACGGTCCTGGCACTTGTTGGACATGCCGGAGCGCCCTGAAGCCTTCTTCACAACTATTGAACCTCTTTCCTTGAAGTTCTTGATGATCTGATAAATGGTTGATTTAGGTGCAATCTTACTAGCAACAATATCCTTGCCTATGAAGCCTTTTTTTGTGCACAGCATGACAGAGTAATCTCCAGCCTTGCCCTCGTCAACAATCTCACCTGTGTTAACGAGAGAATCACTGACCTGATGTCAGCTGGTCCTGTTGTGGCAGGGCTGAAATGCAGTGGAAATGTTGTTTTTGGGATATAGTGCATTGTCATTGCAAAGAGGAACTTTGGAATTAATTGCAATTCATTTGATCACTCTTCATGACATTGGACATGTGATGTCCAAAATTGCACCAATCAACATAAATCTTCTTTTTCTTTGTCTGTTATTAAGGTCAATCAACCAGCAGTTTCTTACATGTGAAGTCTTCCATGTCAGTGTTACACTGCAGCTCCCTCCCTCTCCCTGAAAGATTTTCCCCCTCTTGTGTCCGCTGCAGGAAAGGAGAGCAAATTGAGGTGGAAGAGGAAAGAGCTTGACAGCCCAGCTGCAGACTTCAAAACTTCCAAGAAACCAGCGATTGAGCTCGGAGCGGACCCCTTTCCACAGTAGGAGGCCCAGGAAGAGATGGTAGAGAAGCTGCTGGCAGCTCAGGATTCTGAAACGCAGGAGGAGTTGGATGTGGATGAATTCCTGCAGCTGCCCGACATCTGCCTTTATGATCAGCTGGAAGAGAGAGGCCTGCTCCCATCTCAACAAGGGGACACAGGCAGACTGGACCAAGTATGGTAACTGATGTATTGTATGTGCTAAATTTTGCTTTTTCTCCCAACTAATGGCTAACTTTTCCCTTTTTACCATTAATGTGAGGAGTGTGAAGGATAAGATTAGACGTCAGTCTGTGTTTATCTTCCTTAACAGTCAGAAATGTGATGTTTACATGTTACAGGAATGTTCTTTGCCTTTCTCTAGATCTTATAGACATCTGGGTGGGCAGTGGTCTCATGGGCCCTCCTATTGGTCTGGGAGGAGTGACTGTAAGTCTGCGGGGGTCACCATACTTATCAAGGGAAGTCTCTTCACACTGGATTCCGTTCAGGAGTTTATCTGCGGCAGATTGCTTATCGTAGATGGCTCTTGGGCAGGTGAGCCTATCAGGCTAATCTGTGTGTATGCATCCCCTGGTAAGAATGAGCGTTTGTAGCTTTTCTAGACCCTACGGGCCCAACTTGCCGAGGATTTCAACTGTAATATAGAGGAAGGAGGACGTAGTACTAACAGCACTGCTAAACTTGATGTTTCTTCTAGGTTGCTGCAGGAGATGGTAGCTGAAGCATCCTTGCGGGATGCAGTGGGATCCATGGGGGCTGGCTCTGTAAATTATACTTGGAGCCGCCCCGATGGTTCAGTGCATTCCCGGATTGACTTTGTGTTTACCTCAAGAGTAGTAAGGCAGAACAGGCATGTAATGGTTCCCTACTTCTTCTTGGACCACAGGATCATTCTCTTCAAGGGGGTTCTGGGCCACGATTTTCCTCCCGGTCTAGGCTCCTGGAAATTGAATTGTGCTCTGCTGGAGAGGAAGGATGTGTTGGAGGAGCTGAGGGATGCCTATATCACGTGGAAAAACATTAAATTGTACTTTGATTGCATGTCTAACTGGTGGGAATTTGTCAAGGTCAAGATTCACAGTTTCTTTCAGGCTAAGGGAAGACAACAGGCGTGTGAGAGGAAGAGAAACATCAGGAGACTGCAGCATAAGCTGCAGTCCCTGTTGGATCTCCAACTTTGCAGCTGGGACGTGAAGGATGACCTGGCGGAGGCCAAAAGGCACTTTGAGGAGGAGTCCAGGCGCATCGTCTTCCGTTCCAAGGTGGAGAACCTGGAAAAGTGTGAGAAATGTAACTCTTTCTTTTTCAGAAAACTCCACTCCGACCACATGCCCCTGACTGAGCTGCGGGACGAGACCGGCATTCCCAAAAAGGGGAAAGAGGGCGTCATGGGAGTAGTCAACAGACTACTACAGCAACCTCTACTCCCCTAAGACCATCAACACTGATGCTTCTGAATCGTTCCTGTCAGGTAAAGAAGCCACGGACGCCCCCCGACGTTGGGGGAGCTGCACTCTGCCGCTAGATCCTTTAGGCCAGGTAGGACCCAGGGCAGTAGCGGTCTCCCAGTGTAGCTCTATGTAGCGCTGTGGGACCTCATTGGCCCGAACCTGCTAGAGCTGTATGAGGAGATGGTGGTGGAGGGCAGAATGCCTCCTACTCTGACAGGGACTGATCACGATCCTGTAGTGCAAGGGGGAGAGATGTGACCTTAAAAATTGGCGGCCCAGCTCTCTCCTGAACGTGGACTACAAGATCCTCGCCAAGGTACTAGTCAACAGGCTAAAGGTTGTCATTGGGCAAATTGTTCATCCGTATCGGACTTGTGGCATTCCTCATCGCAGGATTGCAGGCAGCCCTGCGCAGCTGAGGGACACGGTCCATTACATCAAAGATCGTCATGCACACGTGATCCTGGTCAGTCTTGATCAGGAGAAGGCCTTTGATTGTGTTTCTCATTATTTTATGCATAGGGTATTGTGGAGGTTTGTCTTGGGTGATATGTTTTGTTTTTATGTTAACCTGATGTACCTTGACATTTACAGCTCGGTGTTGGTGAATGGCTGGAAGACTAACCCCTTTTCCGTACTGTCTGGGATCAGACAAGGCTGCCCTCTTTCACCCTTCTTTTTGTTTGTTGTACAGAGCTCTTCTCAATGTGCATCAGGCGGAATCCAGAGATAAGAGGCATCACTGAACCGGGTGTTCGCTCTACATGGACGATGTCACTGTTTTCTGCGCTGACCAGTGTTCGGAGACAGCACTCGTTCAGACCTGTGAGTACTTCAGCCGAGCTTCAGGTGAAAAAGTCAACTGCAGGAAGTCAGACAAGTGGGACAGCTCCTTCCCTTACAACTGGACTACAACTTGCTTTTACCTGGATGTTGGACAATTTTTGAAAAAGCACCATCTGGAGGGACTTAAACCAGAGTTGTGGAAGCCAAAAACTGTCCACAAGCTCATCAGAGCGAAAGACATTATGGAGTCTGTTCCAGGGCTCCTTGTTGCTACAGCAAAACATGTGTGGGGAAAATGTGGCCTCTAAGAGGCTTACTAATAGACACAAAGACATTGCATGGATGGCTATCAAGGGGGATCTGCCTCTCAGGACATTCATGCACTCCCGGAACCTGTGCAGATATGTTCACTGCCCATTTTGTATCACCAGAAGGGAAACAGCACAGCATATTTTTTGGGACTGCCCCACTGTACAGGCACTGTTGGATGTCTTGGAACATGAACTTAAGGACAGTGTGCCCAGGACTTGTCTTTCATACCATTCGGTATTTTATTATTTCCACACCATTAGGGCAATCCAGGAGGCCTGGCGCCTTATGAACTGTTTTAAGGACGCTATGTGGCTTGCCAGGAATTGCCTTATTCCTGGATGACCATCCAAGACTGTTGCAGGCTGATCCACAGCCTGCTAAGAGACCAGAACACTCTTGACAGTCCTAAAGAAGTTGATTGATTGTTGTCTCCCTCTTCTCCTTCTCCCCCCTATGTGTCTGGTTTTTTTTTTCATTAAAGCCTTGGGCTTGTGTTTTCCCTCCCTTGCCCTCTCCAACCCATTCCCCCATCACTGTTTGAAGTGTTATTGAATGTCATGCCTCATTTATGCACCCTTCCCATATTTGTGTCTGTCCTCAATAAAGCTTCGGGCCTGTGATCCCATCCTACCCCTCTCCCCTACCGTCCCGTCACATCCATTGCTTTTTTGAAATGTTATATTGATTAAGTTTGTATGGTTAGTGCAGTACTTGATGTGTAGTGTAGGATGTTATATCTTGTACTTTATGCCTCGTATTGTACTAAAATGTATGAATGATTATGTTTCACGGTGAACTGCATACACTTGAATGTAATGAATCGTGTGTTTTTTGTACCTTTATACAAATAAAGTTACTTTTTCAATCAAAAAAGGAGTGTGGTGCTTGGCTATTATTTCAGTCGAGCACAACTTTCGCATTGAGAGGAGCCGAGGATGCCGCCCCCTCCTCCCACTTGCCAAAGTCTGAAGAAGTGGGGATGGGAGTACAATGCCTGAGGGGGGTGATTCTTCCTAGGGCTCTCCCAGGGCATGAGACCACCCAATACGTATGTAAAAAAGCAATTTTCTAATCAATGAATTGAAGACATGCCTTGCTAATTGTGGATGAAATCCTTGAGCATGCCTAGCTTTTCACTGAACTGCAGAGATGAGATTTAATTTTGTTAAAGGAATTATTTAAATGAGTGGAGGTGGAGAGGACACATATACATGTGTATTCCCTGCCTTGCAGGAGGACGTACAGCTTTTTTCTAGCCAAAAAAGGACCTGAATGCTCTGCCTTCATATGTCTTGGAGATTGGGTCTTGTCCCTATACAAATTTTGTGGAAAAGCTTTTTTGTAGACATATTTCGACCAGTTTAGTAAAAAACATCAAACACACAAAAGTGACAAATGTAATGAAGACAGGCCTGATGTCCACTCACTTCTGGGGTTAATTTAAGTCATATATGGGCTAAACAGGGCAGTATTTTATGAGGAAACAGAAACATTTAAAGGAATAAAGTGGGTTCATAATAGTGGTAGTAGTACATTTTCTGGGGCCTCCACCATCCTTCAAAACCATATGCAGATTGCTATTACAGGCATATTTTCAAAGACGGTGAAATGAGTGTACAGAGTGAAATGCACTTTGCTTCTTTCTGTATGGAAGCTTGTGAGTCTGCAGATTTTGCTGTTCCTGAATGATCCTCACTGTCTTAAGTAGCATTTTTTTAGGTCTTATAATATATATTAATAGCACAAAAACAGTGTTTAAAGCAAATTTCTTGATTCTTCAAATTGTTACTAAATTACTCCATATTATAAAAAGGGTCTTTTAAATGTGCTACTTTCTTAATACAAAAATAGCTTTTAAAGTCATTGATTAACCTTTGATTCAATAGAATTAATGCTATACATGCTAAAACATTACAATTAATAGTCTGACTACAAACTAACCCTCTCTAATTTTAACATAGGAAAGATAATGAGCAAAAGTTAGATTACGCAAATAATGAATTTTTAATAAATCACAGAGGATAATGTTAATACAAGTTTGTCATATTAAGAATGACTTACTGTGTGCACTATTGGGTAAAAAAACAGCAGGCAAAATTAATTAAATAACATTGTAAGATTTGTAAACACTGATGAGGACATTTATAATCAATTGTGAGATACACAGAAAGAAAAATGTTATCCAAGTATCCTCATGAAGCACATTTAAAATCGATTGTTGCTTTTTGGTTTTTTGTTTTTTTTTAAGCACATTTTTCTTTTTGATACACTTTTTCTTTTTATATTGCACTGCTTTTTATTACTCAATGTTTGGTGGAATGCGAAATAAATTTTATAGCATATAAATAAGGTTAATGCAATTTTAATATTTTGTTCATTGTGCACCTTCCCTGAGACACCCGCTTAATCTTCTTTGTGTGTATTCAGGTGGAAGTCACCCTGACCAGGCAACCTCAAAACAGCAAGGAAGAGGACAGTGCTGTCAACTGCACCAAGGAGAGATGGTTGTACTTGTTTCCAGGGATAGCCTATATATAAGTAAGTAACTTAAAGCTGGATGAAGAGCCCATTAAGGAATGAGAAGGCTACAATTTAATTTTCTGCCTCAGGCAATAGAATGGATAGATACACACAGATGTGTAACTTACAAACCAAAAATAAAACCTCCAGGATTTGACAAGCACAAAGATAAAGAATAATCAGTTTATTAAACACTCAGATTGAGACACTTTGCATGCCTGTATTGATAACTCTAGGACTGGTCTATTGGGTACATTATTTATACATTCTGAAACATATTTATACCTCAAGTACTTGTGTGTATATACACAAAGAGACTTACCTCTATGATGCATGGTATAGTATCATTTGAAACACACATTTTAGGCATTAATAATGGGTGCCAGCAGAACAGGGTCCAGAATGAACTGGACTAGATATATACAGTAAGACCTTCCTATAGGCATAGGTATATATACCATAGGTAAAGGTATATATAAACAGTCTTTGTATACCTGTAGGTACAGTACCACTGAGGATACCAAAATAAATACAAAGAGAAAATAAATAACAATTCAAACTGCAATAAATAAATATGTACATACAAAGAAGGGTGAGGGCTAATAACACACACAACACACATACATATACAAATGTAGAGCCAATCAGCCTTAATGAACTGTACCTAGGGCAAACTTATCAATGCAGCTCTTAAAGGGTAAGGATCACCTCCTTAAAGTTGATGGCTATTTGTAATGGTGACCAGCCAGGAAACAGTTGAGAGCTGGGAAAGGAGGCACATAATGGATTAGCTGTAGCTCTCATTCAATCAACCGCCTGCCCTGCACATTTCAATTGTCCAGGCCAATCTCTGTCAAATATAGTGATCGGCTTAAAAGCAAGGGAGTGATCCAACCCTTATAAATCTCATGTAATAATATGGTGCAGATAGCACATTTGTACAAACCCATAACAACCAACTTAGCTCTCTTTAGTATGTCTTGCATTAGACTGGACAGTAATATCCGCTTGGTTCCTGTTGGTAACAGAACACTTGTGCTATTTGCAACATTTTATTAAATGCATCTTCTGACATGTTTATGAAAAGATGTAAAGTACTAGCTAGGTATTGATTGTGCTAATATTTTCAATATTGCACTTTAAAATCTAACTGGACCACTAAATCTAAATACAAGCTGCCCTATATAAAAGTATTACTAATAACATTCAAAAATATGCAGGTGTATGTAAAAGCATCAGGAGATTATTAGAACTAAACCTAGTTGAGATAAAATTGTGACTCTCTCTCAAAATGTCTATTGAAGGGCTCTCTTATGCTGTCCACAGACTGCAATAGGTCCCAGAGTGTTTGGCCCCCAAATAAACAATGTCTGATAATAATGAATTGAAATTAGATGATTAGACATGTTGGTAAATCATCTTCCAACCCCACTAGCAGAACCCAGTGATGGCAGAACAGATCCATATGTTTGGGCCGTGAGCCTAACAGGTACCTCTCATCTAGTGCAGCCGCCTTCTTGTGGACGAGCGTCCATCTATTATATTTATATATATATTTCTGATTGTTATTAGAAGTTCTTTTATATGGCTTGTATTTTTGTAGTCCATTTAATCAGGCTGTTCTAGTTTTGCAGCAGAATGAGCACTAGCAATACATTATTACACAGGAAAATCAACAAATAGGTTATTTGTATATACAAAAATGACAACTATTTTACATATACAGAACTTGTACATATGATAAAGGCACTTGAAGACAGATGCAAAATATTACTTACAAAGAATATGGCAACAGCCGCAAAGGTAATGATATTTTTGTAAGTAGCACTTTGACCCTTTCTGCTACATTTTATTTAATAACCCTAAATTACTTAAATGATGAATGGAATCTTTACAATATGTATTATGACTTGGCAGGGTACTCAACATCAGCAAAGCATACCTGTTTAAGGAGGGCATGCTTGGGTAGAATTACGACCTCCAAATCTGGGGGACCAGGTACATCCCACTGCTACAGAGTTCCCCATCCAATAAATATGGTCATGCCGGCATCATGGTACACTTCTGGGACATACAAGCCAACAATGGTATTTGATAAATAGAAAGTGCACTGATAACATATCTGATTTTATAAGTGCACTACACCTACAACTGTAGAGGTACCCTTCCACAGGCGGAACTGGGCGACATATAGCAAGATCAGTGTTAAATGTGGACATACATGTATGTGGCCAACTATAAAAGATTGAGCTTTTCAGTGCTTCCAACAGCCAGATTTTGTACACCATTAGATTTGTATACCATTAAATTTACCGGCCGTCTTTTTGGGCCGATACACTCTGTTATATACAGTCAATTAGAACTAAAACGGTCTAATTCACCATTAAAATCCTGTGTATGGGCAAGTTATGTCTGATTAACTTAAAAAAGAAACTGTCATCAAAATGCATTTATGCTGTATTTCATAGAATTGAATTTTGACCATTTTTGTATCAAAAATACAGATACTAGCTTTTGGTTAGTTCTGTTATTCTGCTCCTCTTTACTTTATAAGTCTGTGATTAGATTGGTGGATAATTCATGATGAGCAGGCTCATTTTATAAGTTGTAGTATCTTTGGGCCTGTTTCGTGCACTGGCACTAATGCAATATTAAATGGTGGCTTTGTTGGTATGCACCAAATTTAAGTTGCCGGTGAGGCATGCTGTTAATATCAATTGGCAGGAGTTATTTTGTGCCCAGTGTAGTGCAAAACCACAACCACAAATATTTAAATTGATTATAGAGGTGTTGAATGGGCAAAGTTGGAGGTTGATCTGTATTTGTAGAGTGGTACAAAACTTTTATAGCACAAGGACAGGCTGTATTATTTTGCTACCTTGAGGATGTTTAAACTCAGATTATTCAGAGGAAAGCTGTGTAAGCCTCTAGAAGCAAACAGGTGTGTACCGTTGTACACACTGTAAAGAAATGTAATAATAAACTTAAAATGGTAGGGTTCTGCAAAGGGTCACAATACCATATCAGGACTCAGTGTTGGTTTATTCTCTTTGTAAGCATGCTCATATGTATGTGCAGAGTGCAAAAGATAAAATACATTTTGCATTAGCACTTGCAAGTTGCAGTCTCATTGTATCCAACACTAAGGGGCCTATTAATTATTGTGTGGCAATAAGGCTTATTTGCAATCGTTGCTTATTGATTGATAAGATAAAAAATTACTTATCAATGAAATGTATCAATAAAATATTGCCAAGTCAGCTGTGCAAGGATTGTGGTGGTACTCTTACTGTCGCAATTGTTGCTACATAGACTTGGGGAAGATATCTGCAGAGAAACCTGGCAAATCTTATCACTGGCAGTATCCCTTTTATGGCAAAGACCTATCACTAGAGAAAACACCTATTTTAAGTGGTCATAAGTCTGTTCACCTTTTAGTAAATAGACCCCTAAGCCTCTTCTTAACAGTTGTGGCAGAACGTGACTTCTGCAGGCTGTAGAGACACTACATTACACTGCATACTGAAAGAGGAGCATAACAACAAATATACAAAGTTAAATTATCTCTCAATATTGACTGTAGTTTATTGTTTACTAGTCTTATTTTAAATAAATGTGTGTTTGACGTTATCAAACTACTATGATTGATGTTGTGATTAAGTGTATAAACTTAGGAATTAGCCAACATAACACATATCATTCTTTTATCAATGATATCAGCTTATAGACCAGTTTTTACATACCAGTAAAGTACCCAATAGAAAAAAAAACATTTTTTGGGTGGGGGCCCAGCAATGCTGTTCCATCTGCTTCTAATGCACTCTGCTCTTCACAGCCTGCATGGGCAGTCACTCTATGGGCTTTCGTTTCTGGTTCATCTGCTGCTGAGGCTCCTGCAGCCTCCGTAGCAGCGGACTCTGGAGCAGATAGAGTAGAGCTACATCACTGCTTGTAACTAAAAACTTCCAATGTCAAGGTCTGCTGTTAAACAAAATGGCTGCACAATACCTGCACTAATCAACAACTATGCTCATACAAAATCTTGGCACTAGAAACTGCACATTATTCAAGGTTGGACAACTGGGCCTAGCTCCCGTTAAACAACTTTGGCATAGAAATTTGTAAAAATAAACTGGGAATATAAACAACAAAGTTTTCTCTTACTCGTAAAGCTATACTATTAAAGTGGTTGTTCACCTCATTATAAAGCCCTTTTTAACTGTAAAGTAACCTAAAAATTGTACATTGTCACGTGAAGTCTATTACCAAATGCCTCAAGGCATCTTCATTTTTTTCACTGATGGGTCATATAATGGGAGTGTTCCCATTTGGCTAACAACCTTTTCCCTCAGTTACATGTGTTTTCTCTTGCAGGTAAAACAAGCCACAAAGGCTCTGAAAATAGAAATCTAAGCCGGCATCTTCCTGTGACCATGGCTTTGACTCCTGGTGAATGGTAAATTTTAAATAATCTTCTTTACATCAATTGTCTCTTTGGCAAGAACACCCAGCAGATCATGGAGCATCTTTGTAAATTACTCTGCTTATGCAGTACTCTTCCCTTTGTCACTGTTTAAATCATAAGCTCATACTATACATCTTTTGCATCCTCCACAATGCTTCAGTAGCCACGGGAATCCATTCGGAAAGATACAACAGCCGGTACTTTCCTTTTTAACCGGTTAAAGTCCTTTGCTGACCTCCAGAGCCAAATCTGCAACTCTTTCAGTAGCCAGAAGTCCTCCATCTTGCGTAGAAAGTCATTTCCCCTCCCAAATCCCAAAGCTGGTGGCGGAGAAGAAGTAGCCAGTTCCTGTGGTGGCTTGTAGCCCAGTGAAGACATGACCCCGGCAATGCTGACGACCAAACCCTGCAAGCTGGTGCAAAAGCGCCCCAAACTCCTTCGTAGTTCAGTTCGCGCCACTTCACTATCAATGGAACGCAAGTAGCAGAGAAGCAGGCTATATGCCCGGTGGTTTTCTGCCAAACGTAGACCATCATTTAGATTCCGCCACATGTGAAAGTCCACTGAGGCACTAGGGATAGTTTCCTGTCCCCCAGCACGTGGAGGGTTAAAGTCTGGGTCGTTGAAAGGTGGGCCAAGATAGTTTAGCTGATGGTAGAAAAAAGAAATACTTTTGAGTTTGTTTGAGACAGTACAACTATATATCATATACATACGTTTGACATAAGGGTTAAATATATCTTGCTATGAACAATCACTTAAAACATAAAACTTATTCTGCACAAAGAGCCTCATATTTCTGCATATTGAAAATGATTAGTATGAATAAAGCTGATATACTGTTAAAATAAAATGTCTCTTAGCAGTGACTGAAGGTAAGGTAGTGTGGCCCGGAGGTGAGGGGCCTCAGCAATTCTGGACCTTCACATGCTAAGACCCACATTCTGCTCTTTTGAGAGCAGAGCAGTGGCCTGGGAGGCTAGAGTGGTATTGCCTGTGCCCAGGGGCAGGCTGGGCTGGGGGCTGGTCCCATAGTGGGTTACTTTGGGCTGGGTAACTGGGCCATCTACATTTTTTTTCCTTTAAAATGTTCCTAATAGGCTGCTGAGTTGAGTCTTGGCTAAAATTTGCCAACCCTTCCCTACTATGGGGCGATTCAATTATACTACTCTTCTTCTTCCTCCAATCTAACTATTAGCTTTAGACCTTCCACTCCTCATATCAGAGCACTGTCTCTGTTACACACAGCCCTGTCCTCACTAACATAATTACAAAAGCTTTCCTCTCACAAGATCAGCACAATCCTTTCCTGAAATATCCTGTGCTGCTGTGAGCATTGTGATGATCTGATTGGCTATAAGTTGTCATTTAGTCCTACCTATTGCCAAGCAATTACTTACTCACAATGCATCTATTAGACTGGACAACTGCTTAACCTGAAAAAAATATTTCTAAAGCAGATACTTCCGTTTAGGAGACATGTGGTGATCAAATATTGTTGCTTGGTCAATGCAATTCAGCGTTATATCCTTTTTCCCTTACAATATGACTGCTAGAGTCACTTTACTACTAGAGCCACAACAAAGGATCTACCTGTACCTGTCACCTATTCACAATGGAAACAGTCATTTTGAGGTATTAACCAGAGTAGGGTTCCATGTGTCTGATTTTCATAGGACAGTCCCCATATTTTCCATCCAAAATCCTTACTGTACAATACTTATTTTACCATAATTAAAGCTACTAAGGACAAGTTGAGCTAGGTTTCTATACCTGTGTTACCTAATTCGGGACCTAAAAGAAAGTATGGGATAGATTTTATGGCCTGAGAAAACTTGAGGTATTTAAAAAATGCCGAGAACACTAATCATGAGGTACAATCCTAAAAGACTGTGTGAATATAATGCATGTGTTGTATTTTCCACATCTATCAAACTCCAACAGCATACCTGTCTTGTTCTGTCTACTTATATAACACAATGTTGTCAGCCTGTTTATTTGCATGTTATGTAAGTACATGGCAATGTATACATCACTAAGAGTTACTAGTTTTGCAATCAAGCCCCAAGGGAAGCATGCAGTGTGTTTTTGGTAGCGTACAGAGAGGAGCCGAATAGGAGAGGAAAATTAGTCAGCGAACAGAGGAAGGGGGGAGACCTTGAAGAGATAATTATATGTGAATGTGTGTGTATATACAGCAGAGAGTGTTTATGTCAGAGTATACATAGATACATGGATCCGATGACACCTTGTGCCTACCCTGTGTATACAAATTGCTGATTATTGCCTTAGGGGAATCTGTAGTTGTGTAAGTGTATCTGTGTGTGTACACACAGAGTATATGTATATCTACTGACTGATCCCATGTGTTTATGTACTGACATTCCTGGAACAAATAAACACAGGGATCAGTCTCATCACAGACTGCACTCTCCTGCTCAGTACAAATAGGAGTCTCGTGCTGGCAATCTCTGATGCGGTTTTAAATACCAAATTAAGACTCTGCTAGGCCCAAGGCACGGTACCATTTCTGGGCCCCGAACATTTTGTTTTCATTCTGAGCTAGACTTGTAAGCACTTCTGGGAACTTAAAGAAGCAGACCTTGAAATACTTTACAACATAAAGGCTTTTCAAAAAAAGCTCTAAGATAAATCAGAGGTAAAAATAAAACCGATCTTAAAATGGCTCAATGTTAAAATTTTATTAAATTAGGGAGGGGGATTTATTGTTAATTTTGTTATTATAAAGCAAGTAACATATTTTGGTGCCATCTATATTAAAGTGGGCAGCACAGTGACGTAGTGGTTAGCACTTCTGCCTCACAGCACTGGGGTCATGAGTTCAATTCCCGACCATGGCCTTATCTGTGAGGAGTTTGTATGTTCTCCCCGTGTTTGCATGGGTTTCCTCCGGGTGCTCCGGTTTCCTCCCACACTCCAAAAACATACTGGTAGGTTAATTGGCTGCTAACAAATTGACCCTAGTCTGTCTGTGTGTGTTAGGGAATTTAGACTGTAAGCTCCAATGGGGCAGGGACTGATGTGAGTTCTCTGTACAGCGCTGCGGAATTAGTGGCGCTATAATAAATAAATGGTGATGATGATGATGATGAAGTATTTTAATAAATAAAACTGAAATAATAAAAACCACAAGAAACCAGGGCAAATCTTATCAATTTCTTTCATGCTTCAATTAAAATATATTTTGCATTTCATTTCCATTGTATATAAACATTTTTTTCCTTACCCTGCTTAAATTCTTGTGCCTAGAAACGTGATAGCAAACAAGTCCTGACACAATATTAACCTAAATAATATACCAGAAAGAACTGTTATATTTAAACTTAAAGAACTCCACCCAGTACTTTAAATTTAGTTTTGGATGGAGTTCACTATATGAAGATAACACACAGCATTTTACATATCGAGGGTGCAACAATCTCCTGAATTGGTGGGATCCTTGATGATTTACTTGCACCATTACCGCTTCCCTGTCTGAAATAAGCCAGTTTTTAGCAGCACCAAACCATTGAAGGCATTGGGCAACCCACTGGATCAGGGGAACGTCACACCTCAGGTAAGTAAATCTTACAATAATGTGATGAGAAGGGTAATAATATAATGTGCTTTCTATACATGATATTGCAGTGCTCAAGTATTTCATAATACAGAAAAATATTCCATTTAGGTATTTGTAGTTACATTTGTACTAAAATTGTATAGCATTTTCATTTTTTATTATTTCTATATGCATTCCTAAGCTGCTTAACTTCTTATCACAATACACTTTAAGGCATACTTGCCAACTTCCGCGGAATTTCCAGAAGACTCAAATTCCAGCTAGGTATCCTGGGAGAGCAGGCCATTCACCCTCATCCTGCCCTCCATGGCGCAATTCATATACACTGCACTTGTTAGAGATTTGTTGATCATTACAGAAACCTGTTGCACTTTATAGTTTAGTGGTTTCCTAATCAGCAATCTATGACTGTACTAATAAAAGACATGTACGTTCTTAGCCAATTTAACACATTTGATTTAAATGGAGACTGCTCTAACTAGCAAAGTCTTTGAGAGATCCAACTTCCTTGATCGAAATAACTCATTAGTGCTAAATCACTGTATAAAGAAGGAAACTAATTGTTTATTGTGATAGCTTTGCTTTCTCTAATCAGACATAATATTTAAGTATTTCCGCTTCCGAATCTTTCAGAACCCATTACAAAGAAGCAACAACGAAGTCTAGGTACACACTGAAGAATTTTCTAACCGACGTAATGTCTACGACAGAAGGTCCAATCGCTCGGACGATTAATGCGTACACACTAGTCACGTTTTAGACGATTCACAAAAGACTGACCGTCCAGGCAATGACTTTTCACACCCATATTGTAGTGAGCAAAGATTAGAATGCTGAAATGACTTAAGAGGTCCATGTAACGATATGCCCAAGAAATTTAAATAAAGAGCAGAGTGACCTGGGTAGACCGCCAGATGAGGACACATGGGAGACAATTAGAGAGAGGGTCTCCAAGACTTCCATCTCATCTCTTGTTAAAAAAAATGCAAGTATCTGGTTCCTACCCGTCTGAACAAAATCTATGGGTCCACTTCCGTCTTATGTTGGAGGGCCTCTGGGGAACATGGGTCCACATCTGGTGGTCTTGCCCAGGAATAGCCTGTTTCTGGGATGATGTGGCGGCTATGATTAGCGCTGTCACTACCGTCCAAGTTACAAAATGCCCATGGTCCTTTCTTCTTGGCTCCCCCATAGAGGTCCTATACAAACACTCAGAGAAATTGTCTGTTCAGATCCTCAACATGGCCAGATGCCTTGTTGCGAAACATTGAAAAAATCCAAACCCTTCCCCCAGACAACAACTTCTTAATAAATTCTGGCATTTAGCATTCATGGAGAAAATTTCAGCATACCTTAATAAGAAAACCCATAAATTCTCCCAAATTTGGGGTGATTGGTTCATCTACAATGGTCTCTTCAGTTAAAATCCAGAACCTGATCAAGCCCAAAATATCTCCGCCCTATTCCTGTGAATAGCTCTGTCTAGGGAGCTGGTCGCATATTGCTCTATTTGGTTTGACCTCTGGGCGCTGGGGAGCCCAGACCTGGTCTTAAACCATCCTCCATCTCCCCCACTCCCACCTCTCCCCTTTTCCATGTTCTCAATATTGCATACAACACCACACTCCACAACATCCCTTTAAGGTTCTGCATTGGAATTTTGTTGCGAAATTCTTCTTCCTGTTTATGTTTTGTAACCGGCCCAAGGGGACTTGTTTTTTTTTTCTGTACACATTAATGCAATAGACACCTGCTATTGCTTTACTGCTAGAAGCACCTAATTACCAAATGAGTGATGTACAGACACTTCACCACATGGAACTGGTACAGACATAAGAAATTAACATACACATGCCCCCAAAGGAGTTGCATCTCGGGGAACTATCAGCAGTTGCTCAAGGATCGATCGAAAATTTATACATACTACATAATCATTAGGTGTTTTGGTCGGAAAATATTAAACAGTACGACCAATCAAATGAGAAGACAATCGACACTTTGTAACGACTTTTGACCATCGTGTCACTAACCCGGCTTGCGACTGAACAGTTGTATGTCAGCTGATTTGCCCGATTATTGGACGTAAATGTTCCAGTGTGCATCCAGGCAAAGTGTCAATTGAATCAGACTTACACTGTGTTTCATGCTTTTTTTTATCCTCCACACTGCTGTTTAAAGAAAGCTAAAAGTAATTCTAAGTTGCCAGTTTTAGCTTGAAATTTATATTTGTAGTGACGCAGGTGCTGTTATTCTGTGATAAATTCAAATTCTACAATATGTGATCTATGTTTTATTAGAATGCCTGCTGAATCTATGTCATCTCTCTTCTTTGAATATTTTGCTAGCAGCAATGAGGAAAATCACACAAAGAAGTAGAAGGAAGCTGATAAACAATCAAAAATATACTATACTATTTTACATCTTCTACCAAGAGGATGTTTACAAACACTAATAGGAGAGAAATATCTGTGCGCTGTCATTTATGGGTCCCCGCGGTCAATGATACATTTTGGGTTTGGTGAGAGGTCCAAGAACTGTTCCATTTCTGGTATTTTGCCATTTCTTAGTGAAATGAGTGTTGCATACAGCTACTGCTGAGTGATAGGCGCTATTGCATTAGAACAGATAATATTCAGTGATGTCCTTACTGTTTATCTATTGTAAGCAACACTTGGGATGTCTTTTCTGACAGACAACTGTAACAGATCTATGGAATATGGGTTTATTAGAAGTTGTCCTATATGCTACAAATAGATACATTATACATTGATTCTGTTAGAGTGGACAATAGAGAAGATCTAAAGAGGTGTCATGTTAAACTGGCTGTACGAACAGAGGGAGTGGTCCAATTATCTCTTTGATAAATCTAATCGGAAAAGGCTTTTGTCTAGGCACAATCAGTATTTCTAGGCAGATATGGGTGGTAGATACTTTGCTTGCCTTGTCAGGGATGAAATGTTTAACAGGACGATCCCAGGACGATCATCATTGTAGATTGCCACCACACAAAGTATTATGTGGGACATAAAATCGCAAATGATTTCTTTGATTTATATAAACAATTGCATATGTCACAAGTTTCATATATGGTTTCTTAGCGGACAAACTACCTAAAGTCAAGATGTCCTGACTTTCATTGGATACTGCTGAGTTTTTGAGTTCTCACATTATGGAGGAAGAAATAGATCAGGCTATAACCACAATTCCTAACAGAAACGTCCCAGGGGTTGATGGTATTGCAATTGAGGTCTATAAAACGTTTATGCAGTTTCTTATACCTAAACTACAGGATAATATCGTCCTCCTTCTAGAAAACGGGAACCTGCCCTCCTCTATGTCCAAGCCCCTTATAATAATGATCCTTAAAGAGTGTAAGGATCCTCTATATCCAGATTTGTACAGCCCATATCTCTCATCACCACAGATATCAAAATTTTAGCTAAAATTGTATCCATTAGACTTAATAAGGTTAAACCAACAAATCAATATTTGTGTAATTCTCAAAACTTTCACCATGACTGTACACTCATCTACAGATGACCCAGAAGATGGATGACAGATCCATGGTGGAGTCCTTAGTTAGTGCCAAGGCCTTTGACTCGAATGGGAATATCTGTGGCAGGCACTGGCTCCTTTTGGTGTGGGAGACAGTTTCATCTGCTTGTTGAAGCTAATTACTCTGTGCCAGCGACCAGAATATGTCGGCTGTCCTTTTTGTCCTGGCCATAGAACTGCTTAATTGTCACATACTTTTCCACCAAAATATTAAGAGTCTTCGTATGGTGAAGTCACTGATAATATAGCGATTTATGATGATAATATGTTATCTTTTTCTGGTGGATCCTGACAACTCTGTGACTAACCTTCTCGAGATGGTAAATGCATTTGGCAATTTTTCTGGTCTCAGAATAAACTGGACCAAATCCAATATTTTTCCTATAGGTTGGACTGTCCCAGATGGTAATATTACATCTTTGAGACACTTTTTGGGATGAGCGACAGACCCCTCACAGGGGCCATTGCATATACTCTTGGTAAGGCATAAGTCTCATGAAGTAGCTCTCATTAGAATACGTTTGGTCAGTGGACCATAAGCTTATGGGGGACGAAGGCCACGATCCGGATACTCCTCTCTGATTTAACAATTGGCTCAGGGAATTGACAAAGCTCACTAAAGACATAATGTTGCAGAGAATGGGGATCCATACCCTTTGCCAGGTTTATATAAATAACTAAAATCTTTCAAGCAGTTGAGATCCGAGTTTTCACTACCCAACCTATACTTCTTTAGACATTTACAACTGCGCCACGTCTTTAGATCCCAATTTGGTGAGGTTGCTCCTCAACTTGTTGTCTTGCGCAAGGTGGGATCACGTAAGGTGATATCTGCTCTTTATGCACTCCTATTGCCTCACGTGCCACCTGAAGCTCTTGATCCTCTTCGACTTAAGTGGGCAGAAGATTTGGGTGAAATTTCAGATGAAGACAGGAGTTTGATGATCCGTAGCACAAAAGAGGCTACCTCCTGCTTAAGGTTTCAACAAGTGCATTCCTATATTTTTCATAGGGTTTACCCTATCCATTTTGGTATTGTTTGGCACATGGCCTGGAGCTTGCCTGTTGTGCATAGATTTTGGTAAGAGGTGTGGAAATGTATATGTTCCACAGTGGTAGCAACCCCTGCCTTTTGCCCTAACATTTACCTCTTTGGCCTTATTTTGGAGGAGTGTTTTAGTAAACAATTATTTAAATATATTTGTAATTGACAACACTGGCTAGGGTCATACTCGCTAGATGTTGGATGGCACCTGAGGCACCTAACATTCACAATTGATTGCATTGGTTAATGATATATGAAAGCATGAACAACTTATGTACGAGAGTAGAGAAGCTCTGCATAAATACCTCAAAGGGGTCTATTTACTAAGCTGCGAGGAGCCAAAAATCTGGAAAAAAACAGTTGCTTTCTCCAGAGAATGGCTATCACAGCTTTTCTTTTAATATATCAAGGGGTTAAAGCAGGAGAAATCAAAGATGACTTAACATGTCTAACACTGATCACTGCAGTCTCCATAGATTTCTGTTATCCAATTTAACAAGCCTATCATCTCTATTGGATAAGCGCGCGCCTCTATGTGAAAACTTTCAATAGAAATACTCGATTTAAAAAAACAAGAGAAAAACAAAACAAGGGAGGTCTCATGTGAATGCAATAATAAAAAAAAATAAAGCTAAAAAACATACTACTGTTTGTGGTGCTGAGACTGCATGAAAAGCATATTTGGTAACCCTAAATTTGGGAAAAGTAAGAAATTTTTAGGTAAAATAAAACAGCACACTAATTTTAGAGCTATCTGTGATATGTTATCCTGGACTCAATTCAATAGGAGAATGCTGCTAGAACACTTTGCAAATAGTGATCTAAATAACAAGAGGAAGGACTGTACAACATAACAAAATGATACCGACATTATTCCCTTGCGGTAATCTCTATTCTACATATATTATTGTAGTCCGTGTGGACAGCATACACGACATGTCAGAGATCAATCCTGCCCTATTCCCAAAGACTTTTTTGCATTACATCCAGTTTGGATCACCACAAGAGAAAAATATCACTGGTGATTGTTTCCTTTGTTTCTCCTACGTTGCAGGCTACGAGCTTCCAGAATTCACCATATTTTCGCAACAATGATAGGTTGTTCCTGCACCTTGCAGTGGCAGAGTGTCTGTTTTCGAGAATGGTCAATCTGTGCTGTCGGTACTAGGTAAAAATCTGGGGACATCCCCAAGCTGATGACAGCCCTAATTTTAATCCCCAACATTTTAAAAATGAAAATTAGGACAACATAAAGTTCATCTATGATCTTACCAAGCAATGCCCACATCTACTTTCACTGTCTGTTAGGACACTCCCCTTCCCGGTGTTGGTTATACCTTTTGATGTTGATAAAGGTGTTCAGCGGTGTTAATGTGGATGTTAAGCCACAACGCTTTTGCAACTTAAACAGGTTTCTGTTTATTAAAGTGGATAACAACAGAAAGCAGGTACTCACAACGGTTGACTTGTAGTACAGCAGGCAATATACACTTTTGGCAGTACAGGTCCCTGTATGCAGATATTTATGCAGGCTTATGCACTCATATATGTGGATGCAGATATACATATGATGCAGGATTAACACAGTGCACTACCGTGCAGGTACTTGTGGCAGACTCCTCTAATATATATATATATATGTGGCACGCAGCTAACTCCGATTCAACTTGTCCCCTTCAGTGTCTGACTGAAAGTAACGGCGCGAAAAGCCAAACTTCCGGTTTGCGGGATCTGGGCATGCGCAATAGCACAAAGCAGACATTGGAGTCCTGCCCCTCTTCTGTTTTCTTCCTAGCCCACTGGGGATTACAGAGGTTGCCACTTTTTCCAAGTGTGTTTTGTTGCCTCCAACCATCCTTACAGTCTGCTCTTCTACAGTCCACTATTACAGTATTTATAGCATAAGAACGATAAGATTACTATATAAAAATGAACTGTTCCTATTGACTGTCTCACTGTCATGGTGTACACTTTTTCTAATATCACTTATAGAGTCTGATTTATATTGCAAGAAATAAATAAAAACTACATAGCACTGATAAGAATGCATTTTACAAAGGCTGAATTAAAATGCCCATATTAGTTATAGTCAAAATGTGGACGACACTGTTAAAACATTGGTGCTACAGACACTCATCACCGGAAACTTTCAGAGATAATATATACTATATGGGCAGCATGCTAACAGTGTTCTTTTAAACAGCTAAATTCCGACCAGGAAACTATTCGTGTGCAGTTTGTATGTTCTCCCCATGTTTGTGTGGGTTTCCTGTGGGTGCCCTGGTTTCCTCCCACAGTCCAAAAATCTACTGGTAGATTAATTGGACACGAGTGTGTGTGGTTGAGAATTTATGGCTCTATTTAACAAAAAGCAGTGATAGAAAGTCTTCTAGCACTGCTAATTATCATTAAAAGGCCGCCAGTGCAGCTGAACGATAATCAGCTCCTCGGCAATGAGCAAAGACTTACCTCTTCACTGACCAGTAGGGGAGCTGTTCTGTGCATGCGTGGCCCTGCACTGCCAGGTCACACTGCACTAGAGGCTTGATCATAGGCTTCCAGTAGCAGATTCAAAGAAAATTTTCAATATAGTTAAAAAATTGAAAGGAAAAAAATAATGAACAATTTTAAAATAATTTAAATGGAAAAATGCTTTATTTCATTAAATAAAGCATATTTTCCTCTATTGCTGATGCAATCGCCGTCATGAGATGGCAATTGCAAACAGTAGATTGCAGCGGTACAGGTACCAATGCAGTCCTTCTTACATAGGTTCCCCATGCAAAGCCTATCACAGGAGGCACTGGCAAAGGCAACCGTCGGCGATAGCTATGTTGGTAAACATAAAGAAGCCCTATCTCAGGTGAAAAGGATTTATGGCTCTTCCCCCTATGATAATCTCCCTATGACAAATAGATTGCTTAGTCTCTAAGCTCAGAGGAGCTATATCAATATCCGATGATAAACAATAAACAAATACTATTCATCTTTACAAGAAAATTCATTTTTTCCTGAACCTGTGCCTAACATTAGAATTTTTGTACACTATATCTCAATTAAATATACAGATAAATTAAACCGTTATTTCCTTTTTTAGATTATAAGTATGGAAATAACCAATAAGTTCTTAAAGCTGCCAGAAATTGTAAAGCATAGAATATGTAACATCAACGGCAAAAAGACATTGTTATGTTTGTTGTAAAGGCCCATTTGCTGAATGACCCTGAGATGTAACTAAAAGCCCAGAGTTTCAGGATCAGAGCTGAGAGTTCCCTCTTTCCAGGTATGAAAGATACTGTGACAATCGCTTTTGCCTCTGCAAGGTCCTACCCCCAGTGAGAATATTCAGATCCCATAATGCAGGATGTTCCTGTAATTTGTACCAAACCCCAGGGCAATACAGATATAATTACATGACAGGAAGGAGCACAGCAGTGTGACAGAAGTGTGTGAGGAAAAAAAAATCCAGGGAGAGGAAGAAAAGGAAAACGTGAGAAACGAGAGAAAGAAATCGGAATAAGGAATAGGGAGAAACAGGCGGTGGGGAGAAGCTGAAGAAGGGGGAGGATGGAAAGAGAGAGAGAGCCAAGTTGGAGAGGTCCGTGAAGAGAGACAGATAGGGAGCGCTGCCTTTAATCACACAAAGTTTACACAGTGTGTAGAAAGCGAGACCGCTGCCATGTCTCATATTATAACCAGGCGCTCTCTCAGCAAAAACACAGCCGCTTTTTACTTCAATCTTACTCTCATAACCCTTTGCCTGTTTGATTTCTTCCTGTATATTTACCTCAGACCTTTTCTTTTCTACACTGTGTGGCTTCATTCGCTCTTTTTTGTACATCTCGCCATGGATTCCCCCTCTTCTTTTTTGCTTTTAAATCTCTATCTTACTCTGTACACATCTGTCTCTCTGTTTCTCGCCCTCTTTTGGCTCAGTGTAACGGAAGCGGTCTCATTTTAGACCGCACTGAGCCAAACATCTTGAGAACTGGAGAGAGTGAAAAGCGTGGAGACGAGAGGGTCTTATAAAGCAATGTATACTGATCTGCACCTGTGTTTATGTGTATACACCACTGAGGACGTGTATGCCCCTCCCACCCCTTTATATAACCGACCCGCATATTTCCTGGTATTTTCTAATAAAACCTTTCCACGTCTATCTTTTTAATTCTCTAAATAGCTTTTCCATATATAATCCCTGGTAGCGTGTAAAAAAGTATTTAACCATATCTAGCCTATGCCTATTACTACTTAAAAATATATTATTTTAGTGCATTACCACCCAAGATACAAAGCGGATACATGCATGAGACAACCAGTCCTGCAGCTGCAGATCATGTTATTGTTCTTCTTACATATTTCTTTATTGATCAGCACTGGAACCCATCACTATTACTGGTCCAGCTAATGAAGATAAACCATGTCAGACCTTTTTTCACCCTTAATGTGACCTTGCAACCAATAAACAAATAGGAGAGTTTTGTTGGGAAAAAGGAGTGGAAACTACAATTGTGCACACCACTAAACTAATGCTTTATGGAAGCATATTTTGCTTTTATTATAGCACTAAGAATAAGCCTCTGTCAACTTCGCACACCTTTGGGTAAATATATAAAAAAAGTGATTTTTGCAAATCGACGATATCAGGCGACTTTGCTTGGTAAATTTAAAGTGCCAACAGCTTTAAAGGCAAAAGTAGCCTTTAAAGCTATTGCCACTTTAAATTTACCATGCAAAGTCGTCGGATATCGGCAATTTGCAAAAAAATCGCTATTTGATACATTTAACCCCTGGACTTTGCAATTCTATACCACTCTTCCCTTAAAAAATATTCAAGGTCCATCAAATTGTGAGGGGACCAAAATGTCAACATCCACGAGAGGGAAAAAGCTTGCACCGCTGATAGGTAAAAGATTGGGTAGTTAAGTGAGAATAAGGCGCACAAGTGCTCCCAGGCTTCAATTTGCAGAATGGAATTATTGAGCTGGCGTAATAAATACATTCCCGATGTCCCAGCACTCTCATGAATGAGGCTAAGCAGGGGAGTATTTTAGGAGAAAAATGTTATGCAAGTTGATGACATGCATGAAGAAGGAGTCTTAAAGTGGACATAAGTTAGGCTTTGTAGTGGTTCCACCATACACATTTTCAGGAGTATCCGCAAACCTCAAAATGAAGGCACATGTCAATTTTACTGGGTAGTTCATGTATACCTTAAAATGTTCCAATCAGCTATAAATAAAAAAGCATTTTCTTTGCAGTTCGTAAATAACCTGTACAGAGTTGCGTAACCTGTGCGTTGAATATGCAAATGCTGAGTCCCTCTGGGTTCAATGGCTGAATGGATGTTGGGGAAACTCAATGATGTCATTATTATGTCACTAGGCATTACCTGACTTGCAGAGAGCCTTATGGGATTGCAGGGTACAGCCATACTAGATCTTCCCTGTAAACAGCCACAGTATATCATCAGAACAAAATATTTTAAATCTATAAAGCATAGTTTTATTAGTAAAATTACAAACATATTTTGACATAATAACAGTTATTTTATATTATGGCAGATTGCAGCTAACTTCACCTCCTTCATCTTTGAATAGAGCCCATATACAGTAACTAACTCCCAACAGAAGATTAAGTGATGGTGATTTGGTTAGGATGGGTAAGTAGAGACAAATCTACAGGGTCTGCTCTTTCAAAGAGGTTGGATATTGTTTTTGGTGAAGCCTAAAGTCAAATTACATGTATAAAATAATATTTTATTGAAAGCCCAAGATCAGAGCTTTCGTGCCCCAAGTGCAAATAAAAGGTGCAAAAACCAAAAAGTGCTAAACGGTGCAGAAAATTCAGGCCCTCCCTCTATCCCTGTGAAGAATCATTCACTACAGATCGCAAAATATTTCACATATTTTGAAAAAATAATTTTAAATTTAAGACAATTTGTCTTGTGGAAAGAAAAAAAAATCTTATAATAAAACAAACATGACAAAACCCCTAAAAAAATAATATTCAAATATCAGGAGCCTTCAGGCACCTTCCATTTGTCTCTAAAAGCCTCAACCATCCCAGTTACAGCCCTTGCATTAACATGTAGTCTTTTACCACACCCATTGCAACACTCAGTAAATATGCTGCCATAATTCATCTCTGCATGTTGTACATTACCAAGTAATACAATTAACGTTAAATCAAAATAAGGAAAAAAATCTATGTTAAGCAGCATGGAAAAGCCGATTTTCATCTTGAGCTGTCCATAGACTTGTACCTAATGACATATGCAGCCCTTCTCAGAGGCTTGTATATATATATTTATCTTAGAAGAATGATATAATAGACACTTTAATATTCTCAGAGGACTCACAATGAAACTTTAAAGAGGTATTCATAAGAGTAAGCATTACTGAAAAGGAACTAGGGAGAAGCTGTCATGGATCACCATTCACTGCAATAAGCTCTGCTCCAACTGTATGTGTTTGTCCGCATTTACACACTATAAAGTAGCTTTATTTCCTTAGTCATGGCCAATTCTGCATGGGTTGGGGGAGTTTTTCTAAATGACTCCCAAAGTAATTAGCAAAATCATCCTATAACATGCAAAGCAATATAACGCCAAGTGAATGCAAATGTCAAGTATACACCACGGTTATCATGTAATCCTATATATAACATGTTATTATGAGTCACAGTGCAGATTAATGCACATGAAAAGTCTATGGAGGAATATTAAAACAATGTAGCACTGAGATGGCCCAAAATAAGTTTTGACTATTGAAGAGACTTTCGCCCTCTACTGGCCTTGAAGCTACAAAACCGAGGTCGTAAAACAACCAAGGTTCAGCACAGTGCTTCTTGATCTGCAGAGGTGCATCTAGCTGTTGGGTTTGCAGAGCAGGAAGGCAGCGTTTGCAGAGGAGCAGAAGTTTGCACCAGCCAGTAGCAGGACTTGGGAGGAGCGATGGCGTTCCTTGTAAAGTATGGATTAGGCGCACAGGTTTTTATTCTTTATTTTTAATAGGAGCAGCTGCTAGAGTATATTTTTAGGCACAATTTTTCAAAAGTAAAGAAAATCTTCAAACACACAAAAGTGACACGTGTAATAAGGACAGTTCTGATTTCCCCTAGCTCGCATAAATATTATAAACTAAGCAGTATTTTAGTAGATAAATGGAAACATTTTATTTAATGAAAAAGGGAGTTCTAAAGTTGTTAAAGTTGTAGGAAGTTGGACTTTTTGCAAAGTGCACCTCTTCATCCTTTTCTGCAATCTTAGGCACACTTGTAGTTTGCAGAAGCACCTCCTGTGAGAGGAGAATAGCATGTACTTGGTGCGCATGAGATAAAATCTGCACATCACATCTAAATAAGCTATGGCTAGCACAAGGGGGACAGTCCATCTCCCGAGTTAACTTATGCTGTTTTTATGACCTTTTCCAAATATAGCAGCTTTTGTTGTCTGTAGATCAGTGACTGACACATTAAAGGAGGAATTCCAGTGACACATATAGATAAATGGTCCCATAAGTATTTATAACTGATAACGACAGGCATTGGATGTCAGCACAAAATACTGACATTAATTGGGTATGCTAAATATTAAATTAATACATTCTGAGGGAATGTACTGTATCCTTCTTATTTTACATTAAATGCCGCAGCAACAAGAATTAGTGCTTTGCTTGAGCCTATTTTATTAACAGATTGAGTCTGTGGGGCAGATTCAATTCCCCACGCACTATAACCGTTAATATGGTAATTTCTCTGCTGATTTTTCCTCACTGCTCTGTGAGCCGTGAGCAAAAATCTGCGTTAAAATGACCCTAGTAGCCGTAATAGTGTGCAATCCGTGTTGTTCTAAAGAACAAAGCAGGGAATTTAATCTGCCCCTGTATGTCTTAGAAAAAAAATCCCTAAGGTCAAAGCCACTAATGAGGGGTTTAAATACTGACCTCACACTGCCCCCATCCAAGCCTTTTACATTTTTTTCTTCTCAGCTTAAAACTAACATTGTTCCTTTTTCACACCTGTGTGTTTTCACTAAGATGTGGCCCAGGTTGTATGAAAAATTGGTTCTAGGTAGTTGAACAGAGTGGCTCAGGGCAATACAAGGTGCAGCAACTAAATATTTCTTATGGCATATAGGAATAATAAAAGATTCATGCACTTTACTATCGACTTATCCCATTGCTGCATACAGAACACTACATCTATATCAGTTTATGTGCAATCAGTTCTTATATAACTTGGGACTCTTTTTTATACATCAGTTAACTATAATTAAGAGGATGAGTACAGACCTTTTTTATTCTAAAATGCCACCGTAATGTATGTTGGTCAATGCAGCTATACAGGAAGAGGCATAGGGGCTCATTTAGAGGTGGACATAAGTCCATTTCTGGGGCGTAATTATGTGCATTTCCTTATTGCGTATACACACCAAAGTGTGTCTGTATTTAAACTTTATTGTATTTTTGTCTGAGGCCCCTTACATCTGGAGAGGCGGATCAGGACGGGCAAGCGTATGTTGAATAGAGTAAGATACGCAACCTAATGAGACTTGGACGTATCCCCAGATACGTTTCCTAGGAGGCATATCTTTGCTGGGTACTGGAGGCCTGGTGTAAAGATATGTTGCTGGCATCTATTCGGATTTATTATTTGTAATTTTCTTCTGGACTATAAAAGAAGATTCCCATGTGAAAGGACCCTCTTCACTGTAACAATATACAAATTTTCTTGTACAGTGCTAAACAATACATTGTCACTGTGCTCAGGGATGCAATTAGGTTTTAATTCCTATGGGAATGTGTACATGTGGCACTAGTTTTACGAGTGTCTCTAAATTCCTGCAGTATCCCACTCTGTTCCAACTATTCCTTGACAACCTACATACAGAAGACCCTAGAACAAGCAAAGATTAGTGGAAGAACATGACTGAGATAGAAATTATAATGGGAATATATGAATTGCAGGGTAAAGAGATTGGTTGGTTAAGTAGCTAGGGAGAGAGTTTAGTTGAAGAGTGGAGCTATGTACAGAGAGAAGGGGATGTGTGTTTTCAGACAGTAGTAGCAACGTCTCCCGCCCTCCCAAACTAGCCTGGTGTGGAGAAAAGTAGTTTCATGCAAAATTATATGTCACAGCATGGTTTGTGTGAGTCGTAATTTATGTGGGTTACCCCTACATTGGTAAAGGAGTCTAGTGGTATGGAACAGGCAAGGGCCAGAGGGGGTGATAGTGTTTGGTGTGGCTGATCTTTTTAACCAGATCTTCAAGGCCACTGCATGTGTGATGCAGCTAGTGGTAACAAAAGAAATTAGATAGATATGGGTGTATATATAGCCTAGATATATAATTGCAGATAAAAATATGTGTTAACAGCATTCTCTGCTTATGAAATCTACAAATAAAGCGGCCAACTTGCATCCTAACAAGTGTCTGTGTCAGTTCTTGATGAGCTACAAGTAAGTCATTGTGCGAGCGTTAGAGGAGGGCAGAATTGACACTGCACATTCATAATATATTCTGCAGAAGATCCAGAATAGACTTGTATTGTACGGTGGTATCAGCAACAAAACCCAACAAACTAATGTACTAAACTTCCAATTTTCCTGCTGCAGAAACTTACCTTTTTGTCAATAGTGATGAAACATCAATACAGCATACACCACACTGATACAAATGTTTATGGCGCCATTAGTCAATTATGTCCGCTGTTTATGGGCTGAGAAGGGCCCCATTTCTATTGCTGTCTCATGCCGCTCACCCATTGGAACATATCATATTTTGCAATCAGGAATATGCCATAAAACTACATTTATTTTAATCCCTTGCGTTCTGAACATATGTAGTTCTTATTTGAACCTGATTCCTACAAACAACCTTTTACAGGAATTCCACTTGCTTCCACTGCCTTGCCCCAGTGTTTGTAAATAAATGGAAAATAGCATACAATTAATCTTATTTTTGTGAAAGCTTTTTGATGATTAACAAACATACTAGACTACATACTAGACATACTGGTGTCACATAACATAAGAGAAACAAAGGTAGTAGAAGAGCATGATACTCACGTATGGCCCAGCCAGAGAGCGCAGTTGGTGTTCCAGATATTTTGTGAGATCGTAGCTTTTTTGAATTGAGCTTCGAGCGAGAGGGTCTGTTACATTTAAAGCATCGATAGAAACCGCGTGCAAGAGAGACATCAGCATAGCACATAGGACTCTTTTGGAGCCCTCTTCAGACACAGGCAGTGACCAGTTTGTATGGGAGGAAAAAGAGAGAGAGAGAGAGAGAAAAGAGAGAGTACATGGGAAAAGAGTGTAAAAAGAGGGGAAGAAAGAGAAAGTTTAAGAGAAAGAGAGAGACAGGTGCAGGGACAAAGTAGGAAACAAAGTAAGAGTTGGAAACAGCAGAAAAAAAAGAGGAGGAAAAAGGAAAATATCAGTATAAAAGTAACATTTGCCAATAGCTGCATATACCATATTAAGCACAAAATATAACAGACATGTCACAATTAGATGATCTATTCACAGAATGTCCAGGTATTACCCATTGTATATGTCTAATATAAAGGCACACAATAATTTCACAAATAAAAGCCTACTAAACTTGATGATGGAATTTCTGATGGGCATTTTAAACAAGCAATTTTCAACAAAGTTGTTGAAACGTTTCACAATCACTCCCCCTTCTTAATTATAGACCAGCAGAGACAAAAGATCGCAGGACAGTTTTTGGTGCACTTCCCTACTGCATGATTTTTAGTTTCCGCTCCTTAGCTAGATGTATGATTAATTTTTACAAAAAAAAATGTATCTGCAATTATATTCTTAAATACTTGTTTCCAGGGATGGAAAGTCCTATACGCCCGGGAATAAACATAACTGCCAAGCGTTGGCGTATTATTTTCTAATGATCAATTCAGACATTGTGCATAGTTTCACTGATACAAAATTGATTGGACAAAATCACATTTTTCTACGGCCGTTTAATAACAGTTAAAATATTATGTGTACAAATCTAAATATGCAGAAACATAGCAGGGCTTATCTGGAAAACTCCTGTAATATATTAAAAATATATACAATTTATACTAACGATATCCAATTTATCTAAAAGAGCTTTCTGTTCTGCAAAGTCCCCTCCACAATTACACCATACCTCTAAATCAATATTTCAACATTTACAATTGATTTACATCAGATTTATTGTTTACTCTCTAAAACAGATTATAACCCTCAAAAAAAATTAATCTCCGTATTTATTATAGTTGGACGTCATAATCCTATATTTTGAATAACTAGTCTATACTGCCAAGTAATAAAACTTTAAAGATTTTCTATATTTACATATCATTATTTTGCTCAAGCACCTAACTGGTAGTTGTAGTTTAATAACAACCCTTATACTTTAAATGAAGACAAGGGTAAATGAATATATTATTAATTGAAAATGGAACAATGCTTAAGAACAGAGGATCTTTGGTGCGCCCGAAAAATATTTGTACTCGAGAGTACAAGTAGGTTTTGTTCTTATGGGAACTGAACATATTGGTCTTTACACCTTTACTATCCAAAAACTAATAGCTCTTCTTTGCAGAGCATTTCTTTTACTTCTTGTACCACTAATTCACCAACCTGTTCCAACTACACATTCCTGGATGTATATTTATGTATTCTGCAGAACATTTCATAGTTGAAACCAAAAAGAGGATACAACTAAGAGGCATGTTTACACTTGAAGAGCTGTAAAACATTCTCTATATTTTTGAAGAGCTATACCTGGCCCACAGCCCGCCCACTGAAAGCACTGTTCCCTGAAGAACCGTCTGACTGCACACACACAGAAAACCTACGTATCTAGCGCTGCTGGCAAACAGCGGCAAATTTGTGTGAAAACAGAAAATTGTATGAGGTCACCGAGTTGGAATTCTGAAAATAATTAAAAATAAATAAATCCATAGACCTGTTTTCTCATTTCTTGCTCTCATATTTTGACACCTCTATCTCTATTTTGGTTCCTCACTCTGTTTTTACATGTAATGGGAAGCATATGTGAGCCTTGCAGAAATGAGAGGAAGCAGGCAGAAAAGAGGGACAAAAAGTAAAAAAAGTGTAAGAAGGAACAAGATACTAGAAACGTACAGTAGATGACAATATAGGAGAGCAGACCAAGAGGTATAGAAAAGATTGCAATCAAAGAAACCTGTCTACAACTATGTACTAGGATATTATATGGAAAACACGACATAGGGTATAGGAAAACTCCATAACTCCAAAACATTTTTATCCTCAGTATTGAAAGAGTTCAGGAACCTTTGTTGCAACTTCCTAAAAAATGCCAGATTTTTTTTGTACCCCGGAAATTAGTGGAAAAAGAAGACAAAAAGTACAAAAAAAAAAAAGACGAAAACAGTAGAGGAGATAAACCAAATATAAATAGTTAAAAAAACCAAAAACAACAAAGCTAAGAAAACAAATTAATTTGTGAACGGTATTCCAGATTCTTTTCGGACAAAAATATGAAATTAGAGATGGGTCCAGCACATCTTCTTTAACAACTTTCCTTCCTTAAAGTCCTTGAACATTTCCAGGACTATTTATTTATTCCAATAAAAAATGGTCATTGGGAGGACATGAGATAATATTTAAAAAGAGGTTAATAAAGCAAAATACATATAAGAATGTGAAACAGCGTGTAAGTCACTTAAAAAGCTAATGTCAAATAAAACACAATAAAAGAAAAACAAAGAGAAAGAAAAACATAACAAAGATATGACGATGTCAAACAGATGAACAATGCAGAGACTGAGGGCTCTTGATGGAGAAAAAAAAAACAGAGAAGAGCAAACAAGTAACAAAAATGAGGAAAACAGATATTTTGAGGTCAAGATACAAAAATTGGCATATTTAGGACAAGAAAGACAGTTTTAAAGGAGAAAAAAAATAATTAAGCAAAATGTGAATTGGACAGAGAAAAAGAGAATATATAAAGGATTCAGAAAAGCAAAATAGTAACTGGAGAAGATATCAGCAAGACACAGGAAGATACAACAGAGAAAAGTGTAGCTGAGATGTTGAAGAGCTGTTACAAGCAGGATTTCTCAAGGATGAGGAAGAAATTATAAAATTAGTGTAGAATCATGAAGAGAAGGCAGAGGTATATTTGGAGAAGAGAATGAGGAGAGAGTTGAAGAGTATATTAGAGTACTAGAGTCAGAAATGAGGACCAGTGCTGGAGAATGAGAGATGGACAGATGCAGTGAAACAGCGACATGGAGAGGACCAAGGTGTGAAAATATTTAGAAGATTAGAAACATCAGAACAGATTGAAGGAAGCTGTGTGAGACAGGGCGGTGAGCCCAGCAAGTTAGACAAGCTGCGTGTTAGAGTGCTGCTTGTCAGTGCTCTGGGTGGGGAACTTTGAGAGATGTCACAATCTGTCTTTGATATTGACACTCTTATACAAGTGTCTGTCTCAAGGGCCCCTCTCATGTTTCACCCTTAAATGACACAGACGCTGTGGCTACCTATCTCCTAAGCACACCTCTTAGTTTTCCTGTTGACTTTAGCCACCTCAGTTTATCTAGTTTTTGCCAATTTTCCATGCTTCACTCCATTCTGAAAGGTGTGTACTATACAGCATTCATTTTTTTTTGAGAAAGAAGGAAAAGCCAACTTTGACAACAAGCATGGGGATACAGTCACGCTAAGAATGATGGCTGGCAGTCAGTGAACGAAAAAGAGGACATATTTCAAAATAAGTGAATGTAAGCAAGCAAAAAGTCAGTGGCAACTTACAAAGCATGATGAAGTTTGACACTGCAGGAAAGATAGACAGTGAACTAATGTAGATGAAGGAATAAGGGGGAGTGAAAGACAGTTTAGGACAGAGAAAGGAGGAATAAGTCAGAGAGCATTGTGATTGTGATGGAGGTGAAGAGTGAAGCGGCCCAGCCAGATGGACAGCAAGGAAAAAACAGAGATGGATGTAAAACTTTGTAGAAGCTGGGTACCTGTGATAAGCAGCATGTCGAGGCCCCAGGAAAGTTAGTGGCTACTGTCTGCTGGTAGCCCAGCTGTGTCTTTTCTAGCCAGGGCAGAGAGTGCCATTTCTCACTCCTACCTTCCTTTAAAACCAGACTGGGTGATCTGTGGGAGGGGGGAGGGAGAGGAGGAGAGAGCGAGGGGAAGAAAAAGGAGGGGGGAGCAGGAATTTTTGGGAGGGAGAGAGAATTGGAGCCTCTCCCCTGACGTCATATGAGTAACCACAGAGAAAAAGAGAGAGAGAGAGGAAGTGAAAAGAAAGAAAGGGAGGGAGAGAGCGAGAGAGAAAAAGTTATCAGGCTCAAAGAGGGTGAGAGATGAAGAGAAGGATAAGGTGAGAGAGGCAGGGTGGTTCACTCCGAGGACGTTTTCTGTTCCTTTCGCAAACTCACTACAAGGATTCATATTTTCCCTTACATTATCTATTATTCACATAAAATTACACTTTCATGAAGAAAGAGATATATGTATTACATCCACCTAATTGTCACTTCTAGAAACAAGTACATTAATTAGCTTGTTCTGTTATATGGACATGAAGACATGAGGGGTGGACATTAGATCTCCTACTATGCAGACATCAAAATATGGATCTCTCACCTCTTCCTAAAACACAAACATCAGAACCTGGACATCACACATCCTCCTTATACATAGACATCTGAATCAGGACCATCCACCTCCTATAACACAGACATCACTACTTGGACCTCTCACCTCCTCTTAATACACTGATATCAAAATATGTACATATCACCTCCCCCTAATACACAGATGTAAGAAACTGGACTTTTCACCTCCTTCTAATACACAGACATCTGACCTTTCACTTCCTACTAATGCACAGACATCAAAACAGGTATCTCTCACCTCCTTTTAATACACAGACATCAGAACCTGCACCTCTCACCTCCTCAGAACACACTGACATCAGAACCTGAACCTCTCACCTTCTTCTAATAAACAGGCATCAGAACCTGAACCTCTCACCTTGTCCTAAAACACAGCTATCAGAACATTGACCTCTCACCTCCTACAAATGCACAGACATCAGAACCTGAACCTCTCACCTCCTCCTAATACACAGACATCAGAACATGCACCTCTCACCTCTTCCTAATACACAGAGATTAGAACATGAACCTCTCACGTCCTCCTAATACACAGGCATAAGAAATTGGACCTATCACTTCCTTCTTATACGCTAACATCAGACCTGAACCTCTCACCTCCTCCTAATACACATACATCACAAGATGATCTTCTCAACTCCTCACAATACACAGACATCAGAATGTGGCCCTCTTATCTCCACTTAATACACATATGTCAAAATATGTACCTCTCAGTTTCCTCTAATACACAGACATAAGTAACTGGACTTCTCACTTCCTTTTTATACACAGACATCAGAATCTGAACCTCTCACCTCCTCCTAAAACACTAACATCAGAACCTAAACCACTCACCTCCTCCTAAAACACTGACATCAGAACCTGAACCTCTCACCTCCTCCTAAAACACTGACATCAGAACCTGAACCACTCACCTCCTCCTAAAACACTGACATCAGAACCTGAACCTCTCACCTCCTCCTAAAACACTGACATCACAACCTGAACCTTTCACCTCCTCCTAATACACAGGCATCAGAAGCTGAACCTTTCACCTTCTCTCAATACAAAGATATCAGAACCTGAACCTCTCACCTACTCCTAATACACAGGCATCAGAACCTGAACCTCTCACCTACTCCTAATACACAGGCATCAGAACCTGAACCTCTCACCTACTCCTAATACACTGGCATCAGAACCTGAACCTCTCACCTACTCCTAATACACAAACAACAGAACATGTAGCATTCATCTCCTTCTAATACACAAACAACAGAACATGTAGTATTCATCTCCTTCTAATGCCCAGACATCAGAACCTGGGCCTCTTGTCACCGACTAATACACAGACACATACTTCATAAGATGGATGTCTTGTCTCCTAGTTTAGACATTAGAACAAGCTCCATTCCACTCTTCCTAATAGATAGACAACAGAACCTAGGCCTCTTATCTCCTACTAATACACAGACAACAGAACATGGAAGCTCACCTTCTTCTAATACACAAACATCACAAGATGGATGTCTTTTCGCCTTCTAGTACTGACATCAGAACTAGCTCCATTTACCTCCTACTAATAGACAGACAACAGAACATGGACATCCCATCTACTCTTCTAAATACAACATGAACCTCTCACCTGCACCTAGTACATAGACATCAGAACAAGTACCATTTACCTCCTAATACAAAAATAGCAGAAAATGGACCTAAAACCCAGGGGTGGAAAAGTTAATCACTGGGCCTCATAGCAAAATGTGGGGGAGGGCCCTGCAATGCTGCTTCAGCCTCCTTGGCCCCAGATCGGCTCTTTTGATGCTCTCATCTAACCATGTTCGAAGCATTCGCAATAAAGTAATGACTGGGCCAGAGCGTGGCCCAAGGAGGGGGGACCACCTATGGGCAGCAGCACGTCCTGCAGTGGTGGTAGTTCCACCATTGCTAACACCACCTACTAATACAAAGACATCTAAACATGGACCTATCATCTCCTGTTAATAAACAGGTAACCAGATAAACAGACAACCGCACCAAGACAATCATACTCTTTCCAATACACAGGCATCAAGGAACTGATGTCTGACCTAGTAAGACACAATTATCAGGACACAAACCTCTGACTGATATACTGGTAGATCACTAATGTGCTTCCACAGAGATGCCCCTGAATCAGAATCAGTTAAGGTATGGAAGGATCCATATGAAGCACTGCTTCAAGTATTTTAAGTTATTGGGCCTCATTTGGTTGGTTGTAAATCCACCTGGTGGTGCAATTTTGGACCTTGGCAAAACTATGTTGTGTTGTGCTGTGGGGAAAAGGGGATTTTGAAATGTTTGGACAGATGTAGAATGATGGGGGCGCATCCTAGGTCAACATTAACTCACAGGTCTCAGTTTACTGCTGTTAAAAAGGACTATTGAGGTGAAAAAGGGTGTTTTTCGCTGGCAATAAGGCCTTTGTTGCTCCACCCTATACAGAAAAGGGTAGCTGCCAGTGAAAGCACTGCCAGTGATGGCTTCTGTATGCCTCTGCAAGGGGGAAACTTATTTTACAAATATCATGATGGTACTTGTACCTCCTCAATGACTGTTCTGTTATCGCTATCTCAGTATGTGCATATTCACTGAGACTGGCCCAGTGAAGCAGTATTGCTCAGCTGTCTCAGCAAAATACATTTTTTGATAAAGTGTAAAAATAAAGCTTGTCTGCTACATGCAAAACAGGCAGTATTTTACCTGCATGCAATAAAACATGTAATTTGTACCCCTTGCATCGCACTATTGTTTGTCTATTTAGCTGGATTTGCTCCTAACTCAAAATGAGGCCTACTCTGTGCAAAGCCCGTTATCCTGTCTCAGATCAGTATTCAAATGCTCAATTTATTGTACATAGGTTGCAATTGATAAATATGTACCTATTTTCTACATTCTAGCAGTATTGATCCAGAGGAAAGCAAAACCCCACAGAGGAAGCTGACAATGTATTTTCACAGTGCAGTGTTCTCCCCAGAAAATGTTGCCAGCCGGGTGGCATTAAGATGTAGCCGTGTGGGGGCAGTTGTAATATTTTGTAATAATATTGAAAAATGTTGGTGGTTATTGCCCACACCTGCCACTACCAGGATTAGTGGCCAAACATACACTGCTGCATGTAGTACCTGTTTTAACAGGAGAAACAATGGTTTATTCTATTATAATAGGACTCTGTTGGACTTCAAGAGCCGGATGGAGCACCCGGGATTAGGTGCTGGGGAGAACACTGCGTTGGTAGGAAGGAAACCTTTCTGTCCCCAAAAATACAGTAACATTCAGAAAAATTATCCCTAATCATCCCAATAACTTCTAATAATTACAGCCATGCACACAAAAAGTCATTCAATTTGATTAGCAGTGTATTGCTCCCTTTCATTTTTGTATTCAGAAAATGTTTTTGGTAAAGTAAAAATGCGGTCAGGAAATAGTCTGTCCAAATGACAGGTAAAGTGTTAAGCAAAATGTTGTGTGTGACTTTATTTGTCTATATCCATCATATTATATTCAGTACTCTTTTGAACCCACCAGTGTATTGCATATCATAATAAGGAGTACCAGGAAACTATACCTACAAGTGTCCAATATTGTATATCCAGAAGTGCAGGTATATTGCAGCTATCAGTACACAGCATATTATAATGAGGTCCAAACACTGTGTCTTTCAAAGCCAAACACATTGTCCCCAGGGCCAATGTTGTTGTACACACTATTGCCCAGTATATTACATTCAGGAGTACTAATACATTGTACCAATCAGTGTCCATTGTATTATATTGTAGCCAGAGCCGTAAGTTAGAATTCTAGCGCCTGGGGCGAGAAAGACAAATGCCGCCCCCCTAGACCTCCATTTTAACTAAATAAACCTAAAATATTCCTAAACTGCACCCCCCTCCAGCGTTGCGCCATGGGCGCTCGCCCCTATCACACAGCCCTAGTTACGGCCCTGATTGTAGCCATTGGAAAATAGTAAAACAATATAGATTGTTTGGCCAAGGCAATCTCCAAAAGCAAAGAAAGTTGAACACCAGCACTATAAGACATCAAAACGGAGACTAATTAAAATGTTATTCCTTTATTAACATATTTATATTAAGCGGGGGTTAAGGGGGCAAGACTCAACTCAGCAGCCTATTTTAAAGTAAAAAAAAAAATGCAGGTAATCCAGCCCAAGGTAGCCCACTATGGGACCGGCCCAGGGGCCAGATACCCCCATCTCATCCTGTCCCTGCTCAGCAGTGTTCAAAAGTAACAAAAGAAAATATTCAATTAAAAAAAAATAAGTGAAACAATATAGCATTACATAGTAGTGCCCAACGATCGTTTCAATAAAATATATATTCACTGATAACAAGATACCACTATTGAAGTATACACATTAACATAACAGCTGTCAATATTTGGTGTTGGGGCAAATACAAGTCATTGGCCCATGCAGCAGTATTCAAGACTTTTAACAATATAAAGATATGCAGGTCTCTCAGATTTAACTGTAAAAACGAGGATGGCTCAGGGGCAATTGCCCTCCTATCATAATTTACAGATTAAGTCATGTTCCTCACCATTAGGTGTTCATGTATCAGGAATACATTTACTTCCTTCGTAAAGAACGAGTTACAAACACATATTGTGCTCCATAACAGCAATAGATTACTCTGCGGCCAGGAGCCGATGACAGACGAACATGCGGTGAGACAGCGCACACACAGAGACACACAGAGAGACATGCACGGAGACAATAGCCGGATAATGAGTAACAAGGCAATGATTACACCGCCTTCTGTGTGGATGGTGAGAGAGGTCGTGTTTCCTGGACTTTCATTCAGACATTGACCTGGTAACCTGTTAGTCATGTGACCCGGAGGATGGCACGGGTGAAAGGGGTGTGAGGCCCATTGATAAATATTCCCTCAGCCGCCCTGACTCAGCGGAGAGCGGGAATCTGGCAGACTTTCCATTCAGTCACACTGCTGCTGCATTCTTTGTCACCACACCAGCCTTTAGCAACTTCTTTCTCCCAATGACCAATGGAATTCTTTCATTGTTTATAATATAGGTTTGAACATTTAAAAAAAAATATATATATATTTTTTTAGTAAACGTGATACACATAAAGCAAGGACTGGCAACCAGTCCTAAAACACATTACCAGTTTTAAAGATTTGTCGTTGTAGTTGTACAGTACCACTTACACTGTTCTAGTTGTTATACTACTAAATGTGAATATAAACCTAAGAAGCAGCAAAGGTTGTTTACTACGTGCAAAACAATATGAAGTTGCAGCGCTCTGAACTTTATGTGCTTGCATCTATTTGTCTAGCACATAACTAGGTGTATGCCCAATTTACTCTTTGTGAAATGCAAATGCTTTGTGCAACCATTTGCGGGATTGTAGGTCAGGGTGGGACTGCACTAAAGTGAAAATCATTCTTGCCTACTTTTTGGGCCTCCCCTCTGGAAGATCCCCTGAAGTGGGGTTCAAGGGGCAACTTTGGGGGTGTGATAATGTGATTTGTTGAGAAGACTGATATCTGTGCAGTGTTCCACTGTAGTACATTTGTTGGACCATGGAAAGACCAAAATGTAGCTAGTATATGGACCGGCTATACTTATCTTAATTGGAATGGCACATATACCACCTTCATGACTTTGGATTTCACTGTTGTACACATAGGGCCTGAGTCATTAAGGAGAGCAAAGCATAAAAAAGTAGTAACTTTGAATCTGGACAAAACCATGTTGCATTTGAGGGGGAGGTAAATTTAAAATGTAGGCACAGATTTATAGTTGGGGTAGAGCATGTCCTAGATCAGCTTTATATTTCAGTGTAAAAATAAAGCTATCAAATATTTGTGTGTTAGATGAAAAAACCCCAGTATTTTCCTTAAGTGCAAAATAATAAACTAATTTACACCCCTTACATTCTAACATGGTTTGTTTAGGAGCAAACTTTCCTTTTTTTGCTTTACTTTCCTGAATGACTCATCCCCATATAGTTCATGGATAAGCACACACATTCATTTTGTTTCTGCTCTGGTTTTTCTGCTTTTACCCTTTCCAAAAAATGCATCTGTTACCGCATGGTTTAGACAAAATTAAATTAATAGGCTGTTTAACAAAAGCTTAACTCATTGCATTAGGCTAATTATCGCAGAATACCGCAGTCCCCGTAATTCTCAGTGGGGACTGTGGTCTTGTCCTATTTATCAAGAGCCTTTATCTTGAGCCTGACAGCTAACGCCTTCTGAAGATTTCGTAAGCTGTTCTATCCTGTGGGGAGAGCATTGCAAGAGAGGGATCTTCGGATCCTTTCCCGGAAGGTTTCGTGCTCTTTCCCTCCTTCCTATCTCAAATTGTATTCTGAGCATTCGTAGTGCAGAGGCCAGGTCAGAACTTGTAAGTAAAGCAATTGCAATTGCGATCACTTTACTATAGACCAGTATTTACCAAACTGTGCGCCCCTGCTCCCTGGGGTGCCACGGAGATCTAACAAGTGGGGGACTACTTGGTAATTATTTTGACTTAGGGATGCCTTGAGAAAATTATGGAGACCCTAAGGGTGCCTCAAACTCAGTACGCTTGGGATCCACTGCTATAGACCATTAACTGGTGGGACAGGCTTCTATTTTAATAAATAGCAATGTTAAATTATTTCTTATCATTGTGATAAGAAATGATAATTCATCATCTTAATTTATATGACGCCACAGAATCTGCAGTGCCGAACAATCAAGAAAAAAGAAACAGGAGAAAAAATAGATAATAAGGGACAAGAAAAACAATATAATCAGTAAAAATCAATACAAGAGACCATAGATTGTAAGCTTGCGAGCAGGGCCTTCTCACCTTTTTGTCTGTTTTACCCAGTTTGTTTATTAGTTTACTGTGTTTGTCCCCAATTGTAAAGCGCTACGGAATATGTTGGCACTATATAAATAAATGATGATGATAGAGAAAACAACTACATAAGAAGAGGGCCAAACTTGTGAGAGTTAACATTAAGAGGATTAGAGTAGTAAAGAGACGATAGAGGTGGAACATGTGGAGGGATTTGTCTTAGGATGGGGCTGTGTGGGCAAGTGTGGAAAAAAATGAGTTTTGAGGGAGCGTCTAAAATATTCGAGGTTGGGTGCGAGTCTGATTGGGCGGGGAGTTCCAAATATGGGTAGCAGCCCGGGCAAAGTCCTGAAGGCGGGAGTGTGAGGTGATGATAGGTGATGAGGACAGACAAAGGTCATTGACAGAATGTAGATGGCCAGTAGGGGAGTATTTCTTGACAAGGTAAGAGATTTAGGAGGGTGAGGCATTAAATTGGTCTTTGTAAGTGGGGGTAAGCAACTTGCATTTATTCTGGAGGAATGGGTTGTACTGTGATTAAATGTAGAAATCAATTATCAAAGTGACCAGGGCAATATCTGTTAGTATATTCTCCCTGTGTTCGCTACACAGTCCAAAAACATACTAGTAGTTTATTTGGCTTCTGATAAAGTTGACCCTGATATCTGTGTATATGTAATACCCCATTCATACTGCACCAAAATCCCGGGTTTTTCCTGGGTCGAGCTCAAACGACCCGGGTCTTGGTGCAGTATGAATGGTACAAGTGAAAAATCCCGGGTCTAAAAACCCGGATCTTCAACCCGGGATTTATCGAGGGGTAATTCCCGGGTCGGACCCGGGTTGCCTGCACTATGAATGGTGCAACCCGGGTTTTTGCATAGGGGAGGGGGGGGGGGGGGGAAGAGAGAGAGAGAGAGATTGATTTTTTCTTCCATATTACAGCTTTCAGCCAATTAAAAGTGCTCTGGTGATGACTCCCACAAATTGCCAGTGCACAGACTTGTGCAGTATGAATGGGGTCAACCCAGGAAATTCCCGGGTCCAAGGTGCAGTATGGATGGTGTTTCTGAGTCGGGACGCTCCGAGTCCCTGCAAAAACCCGGCTTCAAAAACCCGGGATATTGCAGGGGCGGCAGTATGAAAGTGGTATAAGAGAATTTAGATTGAAAGCCCCACTGGGGCAGGGACTGATTACATTTTCTCCACAAGCACTGTGTAATATGTTGGGCCTATACAAATAAAAGGATGATAATAATAAATACCAATGCTGGGCTTAATTAACACTGTGACTAAAAGGAAAGGAAATATATGTTGCATGCATAACTTTTACATTCTAGTATGTATGTACAATACTTGTGCATGTATACATACATACACACATGAATGCATTCACTTATTTATGTTTTTGTGTTTAAATTACAACTGAATATATTAAAATGCTACAGAATGTTTAGAAACTTCCCCTACTTGTTATTCCAGCTCAAGCTCTGTCCTCAAATAGACACAACTCACAAACATCTGGTATTAACATAATATTAACAGAATTATTTACATTGATGTGTGAAGTATTTATCATTTACAAGCAAACTGTAAAAACACTTTAAATGTTATTTTTATCAATATTGAATATCTTTAGGGAATTACACAGTGGTTTAAAAAAAAACTTTGAAAACTGTATTAATAGTAGCACAGAGTGCATCCATGTAATAATATTGAAAGAAGTACTTTTAACAAAATAAATCAAATTTTGTTTATTATGTGTGTAAATAAGGATTATTTGAATTAAGTATTCACAAAAATCTGTTATGACAGGCCCAGATATAAAAATTACATTTGTAAATTTGCTTTCATGTTTGAAATACATTTCATTGTATGTGATATCAGTGCTGAAAGCAAAATAGTTAAAACATATATTGAAATATATATAATAGTTTTGTGAATTCAGCTATCGACCCCAGGGCCGGATTAACCCGAGGTCTAACTGGGCTATAGCCCAGGGGCCTCGGGCTTCCAGGGGGCCCTTCAAAGTCCTCAGCAGCATTATTGATCGGTCCGGGGGCGGGGGCGCCCCCAGCCCGATCAATGCTGCTGAGCACTGTCACTGTGGTCCTCCGTCCCCACCAACGCTCAGTAATCTGCTTACTGAGGAGATCTCGCGAGTGAACTCTTGCAAGATCTCCTCAGTAAGGAGCTTACAGCGCGCCGGGGACGGAGAACTACAGTGACAGGTAAGCGCTTGGGGGGGGGCTCACGGGGTACAGGGGGGGGCGGCGGGTGGCTCACATTGGGGTCCTCACGGGGGAATGGAGGCGCCCTTAGCCCAGGGGCCTCCATTCCCTTAATCCGGCCCTGATCGTCCCAGATCAGAGAACAGGATGTCTCATTTCAAATGTATCTGTCTGGGATAGTGCAATGCATCACATTCAGGTAGTAAATCATACATTAAGGAATGCTGAGTGCAACTCCTGAGACATAAAAGCAGGCAGTGAAAGCATAGATAATTTTGTGTTGTTTTGTTACTAACGTACTTACTATGAAGTTATGTCGTATTAATAAATCGAGCTGTCAGCGACCAGTTTTCCCTACTCTATAGCTTTAAATGGGCAGTTAGCATAAAAAAACCTGTAAAGAAATTGAACATAAATCAATAACTATTTTCACAACATGCAATTATCTAGTTTTAAACATAGTTGCCGGACTTGTGACTATGTCCTCCGGGAAGACAGGTCATGTGATAGGGGTAGGGGGAGTGTGGTAACGTCTTGCGTCACCATAGCCACTCCCTCACTATTCCACTATATAAAGCCTAAATTCACTGCATTGAATAGTGGGGTGCGGGGCTTAATGACGTGATTAAGCCCCGCCCTCCGATATTCAGCATTTTTTAGGATCCGGGAGGGTTGCCTACTCTCCGATATTCGGGAGCCTCCCAGAAATTCTTGGAGAGTAGGCAAGTATGGTTTTAAATAAATTGTTCCAAATAATTCTCAATTTACTTGATTAAAGATTTCTCCACTCAATTTGTCGCCCATGACAATCTTCCCATTGTTTTTTTCGTTCTGCTACGGATGCTGGTTTGTGGGTCAGTAGGTTGAGAGTAGAAAGAAAATAAATGTAAATTTAAACAGTGTAGAGTAGTGGTAACCAGGTAGAACAGCCTAGGGAGGTTAAGAATGTGTCCTGGGGATTTCATAAACTAGCCTAAAGTGAGTTTTCAAATAATGCTTTAATGTTTGGGGGAAAATCTTGTTGTAAGGAGGGGGCAGCTCTCAAACATCCTGTAACAGGGAATGGGAGCAAGTAATAACTGAAGATGAGATACGCAAATCTTGAGCAGAAAGGAGGTGTCAACTTCGGATATATTTTGAGACAAGGGTGCATTTTTAATAATGGCTTTTTTATATTAGTAGAAGTATTTTATATCGGATTCTGTAAATCTCAGAAAACCAGTGTAGGGACTGACAGTGATAGTGGAGTGGAAGTACAATATTTGGGATGATGTTTAGATAACATGAATAATTAGTCCTGCTGCTGCATTCAGAATGGGTTGTAGGGGTAAAAGTTTGGTTAGGTGATGACCAGCAAGAAGGGAATTGCAAGAGAAAATACATGAGATTATGAGTACAATTCAAGTTTTCCAGTGTCTTGTGTGATATATGTGTGTATTCTGGGGATGTTTGTAACAGGATTTAGATACATGTTGGATGTATGGAACAAAGGACAGTTTCGAGAGGTAGGGTTTACTGTTGTGTGGTAAACAGAAATAGAGAAGTTAGGTAAGAAGCTTCTGTTAACTGTTGGGAAGATGATTGACCAAACAAAAGAAGAGCTCTTATGCAATGCCTGATCACACAAGTTGTATTAAGGCAGCAATACAATGAAAACTAAAATTATGAGTATATAAATAATAATGTAAACTTATTGTAAAAGTATTATTTTAAATTAATTGTGCAATATGTTTTTTAAATATACAGTATTTGTAATTTTAGTTTTCATTGAATCACTGCAGTAATTATTACAGCTAACTTGATCAGACACTGCATTAGTGCTTTTATTGTTTGGTTTGTGTTTTTTTATGACTTTAGCAATTGCAACTTTTATCTGTTTATCTGCTCTACATAACAAGGGACACCCAAGATGAAATAGCAGAAGGTAATGCATAATACTTCTATCAATTTATTAAAAACTTCAATGTTTATTTTTGTTAAATTCCCTATACATCTTGTTCTATTTGAGCATTAATTGAGACTTACAGGGTAACAAGGGCTCCTATATGTCTGGATTTACCCAGAATGGTCTTGGATTTTGCCACTGGAAATCTTAAACACAATATGCTAATTTTCCTGTAACTTAGGCTGCTAGGACCGTTAGATTAACATGGTTAGTGGGAATAGATACCTATAACTTTTTATTACAGCTGGCAGCTAAAAGGAGCGTAGGAAATATTTTTTTTAGCAATGATCACATTGCCCCGGTGTTCTGTTTCCAAATTCTGGGAACCCTAATCATAACATTTAAGATGTAATCCTAGATGTTCCCACTAGATGGAGTGGTTCATCAACTATCTGCACCTAAAGGTATGCAAACTGAATAAGACTGAAACTGGGTACAAACAAACTGCAGGTTTTTTAAACCAATTAGCGTGCCAATAAAACGATAAACGACTGTTAGGGACAATATCGCATTAGTATGTACACTCCCACAATCATGTTTTATCGAACCAAAGCACATCGTATTGTTTGATTTGATTTTATAAACTGACTAAAAATCACTATCAACGATGAAATGATGCTGGACAAATGAGGAAGTGTGTATACACTCACGACCATCAGTGTGAGCAGATCTCTACAGAGTCACAATCTTTCCAGCAGGTGGTTATCACAGATGAAGAGCACAGATCTGACGTTAAACCGTGTAGGTGTGTACACATAAATCTACATGATCATCTGGATTTTCAATCGTTGGTAAAATCATTACAAAAATCACATCAGCAGGGAATTTTTTGTAGCTTGTAACCAACTTGAGAACATAGTTGCCAACCTGTTAAGCAGGTGTATTTAAGCACGCCATGTACTACATGACATGTTTACTAAACTTATCTATAATGTATTTTAAGCGTTTAATATTGTCATCTTTATGAAATATTAAAATATAGATCCCAGAGAATAAGTATAAACCAGTAGCTGGCATGGTGGTATATATATTGGTATGCCATCTCGCCACTTCTCCTACTGCCTTCATTGTAGAACTATAAAATTCCATTCCACTTGACCACTGGTATAGATATTGACAATTGAATGTACAAAATAAGAGGACTTGTACTGAGCAGTTGATCTGATTTAAAAAATGTCCAGAGTCAAATCATTAAAACCTGGGTCTGCTGCCTGTCATTTGGCATTATGAGAATGACCATATTCTTTTTACATTGGATTTGATTTCCAAAGGTGAAATGTTTGTAGAGATCCTATGTTATGTTACACTGGTTACATGCAAATACAGAAATATCAGGTTGTTTTTATACATAGCTGTTAGATTTTGCCTCAGAGATATGCATTAGTGATCATTTCTGGTTTTACAACTCTTATATTATGGGAGAGGGTAGTGGCACACAGGGAGAGGATATGTTGTTTTGTTTGCATTATTATATTGCTCTGAACTTATGTTGCAAAAATGAGATTTATTTCACATAAATAGTATATTGCAAATGACCTATGTATAACGATAGCCATTTGCTCCAAAAATGTTTACTTCTAACAATTTATCATTTTATATCTCCAAGGAGGGAATCGTGCTCCGGGCACATTACCTGTCATACTTATTGAAATTGGATGGTATATATATATATATAAAAGAAAACAGGGATACTCTGCACTCTCCAAACACATAATTAATGCTGTACCAAGTACTGTTCTATATTAAAAACAGGGAATGTTAGTTCCACATATTGCAATATATGTTAAGCTGACCAACTCACGCCAAAGTCTTCCCATTCTGGCCAGTCCTAACATGATCAAATGCTATGCTATTTTATCTGGGCTTAAGGCTTACCTGCACACAGCTTTTAAAGGCAAGTCTTTCCCTAGCACTAGCAGCCATGGGAGACCTGGGACTCACCTGACACAAGTTGGAATTAATTAATGTAAAGAATGGGGTGCAAGAGTCATGGGACTTACATTGTATAAACAAAAACAGACATAGATCCTCTGCACTCACCATGTACAGTCTGGGGTGCAAGAGGGGGTTGCCCACATTGTATAGACAAGAAAACAGGGATACTCTGCACTCTCCAAACACATAATGCTGTACCAAGTACTGTTCTATATTAAAAACAGGGAATGTTAGTTCCACATATTGCAATATATGTTAAGCTGACCAACTCACGCCAAAGTCTTCCCATTCTGGTCAGTCCTAACATGATCAAATGCTATGCTTCTATAAGGGACTTCTTTATCACTTCAATAAGTAACAATAAAAACAACTATGAAGGGCCACTGAAAGAGAGGAGATCTAAGAAGGTCTAAGAAGTTCGGTTCAAATTCAATGATTACTGAAGATTTGCTTATAAGGGTGCAATAAAACTAAAGATATATTCTTTTTTGCAAACTAGGCCCATGATTTTCTAAATTTATGACTGAAAATAAGACAGACTAATAATATGATAATAATGGGTCTGATTCATCTTCAAATGAAAGCTGCACGCAAGTTGCGTTTTTAAAATAAACACGGAAATTCAGCGTATGTTCTCCCATAATCAAGTACAAGTGGATCTAAAGATACATTTTCATTTGAATTTTGGTGTGTGCTCTGCCTAAACAGTACTTGTCATATGTTAATAGTCAATAGAACAAACTGCGTGATCTTCAAATGCATAAGTCCCACCTAAACGCATATAAGAATATATATATATATATATATATATATATATATAAAAGAAATGATCAGCTCATAATACTATAATCATTAATAAAAACGTGCATTTTTTTTTGCATTAAAGTCAGGATGTTCTTAATGTGTACTGTATGTACAATCCAATTTTATAGTTTCTCTTGCTTGCATACATATCTTATGTGCTGTCTAGTGGCATGCATATATGTAGTTTTTAATACAAAGACGATGCCGTGACAGTCACCACTATCAGTCGGCACTTACACCTGCCCTGTAACTGATGCAAATGATATGGCTAAAAAAAACTTATGTATAAGATACCCAGAGCTTGCATCAGCTGCATTCGCATTAGAATGCTCTTAATGTACATTCCTATAGATTGTAAGCTTGCAAGCAGGGCCCTCTTACCTCTCTGTCTTTACGTATTACCCAGTATATTTTTATTACTGTGTTTGTTTTCAATTATGAAGCAATATGGGATTTGCTGGCACTATATACATAAATGATGCTGATGATGATTACCTACCTTTATCCGCCCATTCCCACCCCCGTTCCGCCCTTCATCATAGGCAGTAGTAAGTGTCATTTGCCATTCAGACATAATTTGCATGCAATTGCGTTCATTGGTGTAAAGTCCTTTTCTGAGCATGCACAGAACTATTTCATGCAACATACGGCACACAAAGGTACTTATGTCCGAAGATTTATCAGGCCCAGTATGTTTATTACATGTTTATGTATCCATATATAGTTCTTTTCAACTGTGCTTAAGTTTGGTAAATCATTTAGCTGGAAAACTATAATCTCTTTATATCTGCATAGATTTTAAGGCTGATTTATCAAAATGTTATATTACATAGCAAGGGAGACACATAAAAATGAGTAATGGCATATTCAAGCGTTCACTGAAAACCCACCTCTTCAGACAAGGTTATGATATTCCTCAACCACCATCTTAATTTCCCTAGATTACCTGATTACCACCCTCTACACAGCTAACGCAAGACAACAACCCTCTGACCAACATTGCAACACACACAGCCCTCTCAGTACTTTTACCTTTGCGTTCTAGCTGGTCCATTGTGCAAAATGATGTAGCACATGCCCTTGTGTTTCTAACTCCCATTGTCCTATAGATTGTAAGCTTGCGAGCAGGGTTCTCTTACCTCTCTGTATGTATTACCAGTATTGTCTTATCAATGTTTGTTCCCAATTGTAAAGCACTACGGAATTTGCTGGTGCTATATAAATAAATGTTGATGATGATGATGCTGATGATATACATGCTATTTACATCATCTTTATAAAACAGATTTGTAATCTACACATTAAGGATGAGTAAGTAAAACATCCTCTGCTCCCCCAGAAGCCTTGCCATAGAAATTACGTTTGTCCAAAAATAGGCTGCACCATATTTACTTGTACAGCCAGGTAAGCATGCAATTGCAAGGCTGACACTGCTAGTTCATATTTGCCAACCTTTGGCAAGCTAACGCCGGAAGATCCCAGGCAGGGGGCGTGGTTGGAGGGCGGGAGGGGCGGGGTGCGGTAATTTGTGCCATTTTGGCTCCGCCCCCAGCGGGGAAATGGCAGGTTTTTACGCAGGGCGGAGCCAAAATGGCGCGATTCACTGCAAATCGCGTCATTTTGAGGAAAATGCTGCCATATGCGGGATATTTGCCTGCTCTCCCGGGAGACCTACCCCAATTTCGGAACTCTCCCGGACGTGCTAGTTGCCTACTGCTCTTTTGCTCTGTATACCAGGGACCAATAAATGTCTCATGCAGCTGCTAAGAGGCCCGTTGATAGTGGTCTATACTATCAGGAGGTCCCTGCTCTACTTTTTAAGCATGCATTGGCCTCCACGCATGCACACTTATCACTGATCCTCTCCCCAAATTTTATAATGGAGCACGGTGACTGCTTGTTATGTCTCTGGTGGATATCACTGAGTTATTCGCAGTTGTTTTGTTGCATGCACATGTGTTCCTTAGTTCTCTAGTAGAGTTTACATCACTCTCCCAAGCTGTTTTATAAAAGTTGAATTTATCATTCTAGCACATTTACCCATGTATAACACTCTAATCAGGATTTTTATTTTTGTTTTAAAGCAAAGAAGAGTTGTTGGCCATTGCTCTGCACTGTGGTTAACATGCGCCAGATAGCAACCATTTTGTAGAAATGAAGTATACGAAAGTAGTTGGAGAATATGGCTGTCCTTGTAAATGGACACAGAGCACAACACAACTGTAATTAGTAATTAGCTTTCGAAAAAATCATTTCCATAAAGCATTTGCAAAATGTGTTCATATATTCTACAAAAGCAGAATAGTAACGGTTTCAATTTAGTTCTTGATTTTATGAGAATTTCAAGCTTGGCCAATGTGTCTGGCTCTATATTGGTCTAAATAGGAAATCCAGATGTTCCAGCTGCCTTTACAACTGAAGGGGGGAAAAACAAAACAAATACAGTTTCAGGCTTATACTTTATTGTTAAATCTACATTAGTTTTTCAGCAGTTGTGTTATACTGCCTGTGTACAAAGGTGCCAAGCGCGGCACTTTAGCCTATAAAGAACATGTTGAGCTGATTAACTTGCAAAGTAATATAGTAATTTTCAATCCTCATGTGCCCTACACAGAATTGCCTGCACGGATATTGCTGTCAGAGTACCAGTGAATTTATGTAATTAACTGGACCAGTAATTGTCGCATTTGTTCTCACACAGGAATATCATTAGAACTCGCCGCATTTGTCATAAATTCAGTGGAAATCTGCAGGAGATGCATGCGTTAAACGAATGTTTCATGCTTTTATTTATTCATTTATTATTCATTTTCCATCATATCCCTGACCCCACAGTTTCTGAGATGCTGACCTTATAATTAGAATTTTTCAGGTCTTGCTGTCCGGAGCCTTCAGCTGTAATTGGCATACATTAAAGCAGCAATCCCACATAGATAATAGCTCACAAGTGTTGGATAACACCATCTATTGCTTAGAGACATTTATGTCCATGTGTGCAAGCAACATCAGAAAGGTTAAAGTTGGGGATAAAAGCTATGTAGAGTTGGAATTTTATCTCATATATATTTGTTATATCTTTCTTTGTAAATGAAGCCAGGGTCTAGAATCCTCACATTTGTTGTTCAACAACCATAGTCAAATAAACAAACAAAAAACACCATAATAAAAAAAAGAGTAATAAAGGGAGGAAATAGCAATAGTAAAGGGAGAAAATTATATAAAGAAAACAAGCTAAACAAGAGAATTGGTGGCAAAATTCACAATAGACTTAGTTTCTAAAAGTACAAACATGCCCTCAGTAGGTTTTCTTACTCTAGCTCTTAACAGGTACCTGGCTGATGATGATGACATTATCTACATATTACTTAAAGACAAACACATTGAGCCTAATTCATCAAGGCACACATACTGAGGGCAATGTACGTAAAACGGCCTGCTTACTCCCAAATTCAACAAGGAACGGATATGAAGATATGTGCTGATAAATTCGGGTGTAGATCTGGTCTGTTCTACTACACAAGACACTGCAGGATACGTTCAATGTCTATGTGAAATACAGGCTACATTCGTAAAAGAACGTACAGAAAAAAAAACCCTATTCAATTAATGTCACCTGTTATTAATATAGGTATTAATGACAAAACAGTTAAAAACAAAAAAATATTTTATTTTACGCGAAATACATTTATTTGGATGATCTTAAAGTCTACTGAACATAAAATACATTTTTACAGTTTATCTTAATTACAAACACATGTTATAGCATGCATATAAGAGTGTCATCACTAGTACTCAGGACTTAGACTAGCCCTATAGCTGGAGAAAGTGATAAGGCAGAAAACCAAGTAACTTTGAGATGCCCAAAGCTTAATTTGGACATGGCTGGGTGCGCTCGAATTTGGTACACCGGGCAACGCCCCCTACGGTCTCCTTTCTCTCCCAGAATCATAAACTGTAGTAATGTGCTTTATGTACATAGATGCATTAAACACTGCTTCGTTTAGTTACATATGGGCCGGTTTTGGGCATGCATAGAGTGATTTTGCATGCAATACGCAGCAGATACATGCCTTGAAGAATCAGACCCATTAAGTTCATAGAAATAATTCCACTAATATACGTGTATTATATATCAAACATATACAACAGTTGTAGAAATGGAAGACAAATCGTTTTGTTTTAGAAAAGCGATCAATATGGCAGCACCCATTAACCTTAAAAGAAACCTATTAGCTATCTTAAAATATGATTTAATATTTTGTGTAAACGTAAAAATAGATAGATAGATAAATTGACATATGACCAGTCATTGTGAAATACACAGGACAAATAACACACAAAATAAAAAACAATATGGATACTATGTTGATGGTCCACCTTATATTTGCAGTGTACACTGATATATATTGTACAATAGATTATTTTAAGGAACATTTTAATAGTGTTCCCATGTGATCGAATTTGTCTCAGAAGAGTACAGGCACATGAAGAGTAGCCATGCGTCTGCAAGGCTAGAGGATACCTTGTGCTCCCGAGCAGTGGTGGGATTCAAAAAAATTAACAACAGGTTCTATGTCCTAATGACCATTTTAACTATACAAAAAGATATACCGAAAGGTAGTCTAACAATTCACGCATTAAATACTGCAATAAGAACAGTAAAAGAGGTAAAGACAACTAGATTATGTGTAACGGAAGATTTTTAATATTAAATACCTCACAAACAGTTAGTGAAGATATTTCCATATTGCTGTTTGATTGGCGTCCTCACTTGCAATTTTCTTTGCTTTTATCCGAGCATCATCAGCTGTGTGATTTACCCTTAACCATCTTTGCACTGTAGGAGTAGGATTCCATTCCTTCAGCGGTAGGCCGGTAAGACCTGCAGTGACAGGCTCAGCACATCAGCATCATCACGGTTACTCACCCCAGATGCCGACCGGTCGGCGACGGTGAGTGACCCAGTAATGTCCGTACTCCCGGCCCGGGCTGCCTGTCTGCTCTGCTCTTCTGCGTTGCCGCGTGATGGCTGATGGTGGCTCCGTGGCCTCCGCCCTGGGCTGGATCTTCTTCTCGCATCTCTCCTCTGCACAGTCTGTTGTGCGTTCAGGACACGTTTAGGGGGAGCCAATCGTTGCAAAGAACAAGGGAGGCAGGGTGGGGCTTACATGATGACTGACAGCCTGAACAGCCCTGCACTACTATTGTGACTCTCCCCCGCACTTTTTCCTCATACTGTGCCTGTCTCCCCATTTTTCCCTCAATCTGTGCATCTCCCCCCTTTTTTCTCATGCTGTGCCTCTCCCATCCCCCCCTTTTACCTTACTGTGCCTCTCTCCTCCCCGTATTCCTTACTGTGCCTCTCCCCTTATTCCTTACTGTGCCTCTCTCACCTCCTTTTTCCTTACTGTGCCTCTCTCACCTCCTTTTTCCTTACTGTGCCTCTCTCACCTCCTTTTTCCTTACTGTGCCTCTCTCACCTCCTTTTTCCTTACTGTGCCTCTTTCATCTCCTTTTTCCTTACTGTGCCTCTTTCATCTCCTTTTTCCTTACTGTGCCTCTCTCACCTCCTTTTTCCTTACTGTGCCTCTCTCACCTCCTTTTTCCTTACTGTGCCTCTCTCACCTCCTTTTTCCTTTGCCTCTCTCACCTCCTTTTTCCTTACTGTGCCTCTCTCATCTCCTTTTTCCTTACTGTGCCTCTCTCACCTCCTTTTTCCTCATAGTTTGCCTTTCTGCTTAATTCCCTTTTTTCACTTACCTTTCTATTAGCTTTTCTTTTCTTCTCCTCTCTTCAGTCTTCTGTCTTCTTGCTTCCTCTCCGCGCTGCTCCTCACTGAATGACAGGCGTGACTTGATGATGTCACGCCTGTCATTCAGCATTAACAGAGCAGAGAGGAAGGAGGGACGCCGGCGCGGCCGCATTCAGGTGAGTAAATCTCTATTTTTTTTTTTTTTTGCTCCCCCCACCAACGAAGAGGAGCAGCCCAGAACCCGCCCGCAAACCCCCCGACTCCCCTCCCTCTGCCCCCCCCCCCACCGCCGCCGCCGCGCAGCAGGCCAGCAAACGGTTCTGCCGAACCGCAACTAGTTTAGGAATCGGTTCTATAGAACCGGTGCGAACCGGCTGAATCCCACCACTGCTCCCGAGTCTTGTAGCCCTCGAAACTCAGAGTTTCACATGCTCTACTACTGGCAAATGGTAGGCAATGTAAATCTTCAGTTCCATTAAAGCTGAATTTTTGCAGAATTTTAGACCTCCATCTACTAAAAGGCGCAATCTGCCATGTAAAATGGCATTTCCCAGAAGTATTTTCTTTTGAGCAGGAGTTGTTTTATTGAGTCTGTTCCTTATAACTTGCAGATGTCAGGTTACAGCACTGGATTGCTGCTATCAGTAAAGAGGCTTGAGCTAATCACACATAATGAACTGAGATTTATTAAGTCAGTTTTCAACCAATCTGACCCAACATATTAGAGTAAGTGGCCACAAAAACATGATCCATATGTCAATATACCAGGCTGTTTTTCTGTTGCTGTTGCTGCGGAAGGCGATGCATCTACCCAGTGGGCTGTCACAGTCATATAGTCTTTCGTTTGCCCAGAACCACTTGTCCACATGTCCGTGGTTAAGTGGACAGTGGGTACAACCGCATTTTTCAGAGCACTGAGGACACTTGATCGTACTTCTCTGTACATTTTTGGTATCCCCTGCCTAGTGAAGTGGAATCTCGACGGGATTTGGTACCGGGGACACAATACCTCCATCAACCCTCTAAATCCCACTCCACTGATGGCGGACACCGGGCGCACGTCTAACACCAACATTGCAGTTACAGCCGCAGTTATACGCTTTGCAATAGGGTGACTACTATCGTATTTTGTGGTCATGGCAAACGACTGTTGGACGGTCAATTGTTTTGTGAAAGACTTAGCGGTCTTACGACTTCCCCTCTGGGAAGATGACCGACTAACAGCAGCAACAGCAGCAGTGGCAGTAGTAGGCGTACTGCTGCAGGATTCCTCGGATGAATCCCGTATTGGAGAGGACTCAGTCTGGCTGCTGACTTGGGCTGCAGGACTCAATCTGATGGAGATCGTGGAGGAAGTTGACGAGGAGGGTGTTGCTGGTGTGTATCCAACAGGACCACGGGATTTAGGTGTCCCTGTACTGATGACAGTCCTAGCCCCAGTTCCTGAACTAACCACTGAACTATGAAGGTTATTCAGGTGACGTATAAGGGAGGATGTCCCTAGGTGGGCAAGATCCTTACCCCTGCTTATTTGAGCTTTACATAAGCTACATATGGCCATACATTGGTTGTCCGGATTTGGATAAAAATAACTCCAGACCGAAGAGGTGCATTTTTTGGTCTTCTGACCAGGCATGACGATGGGCTTTTTCATCCCATGGACATCAGCTGTTTCCCCCCCTGGTGCCTCATTTACAATAACCACACTACCATCCTCATCATCAAGTTCATCAATAGCCTCTTCCCGTACAGTAATGGGAAGGTCAGGCTTGACAACCACCAACACCCATGGACTCACCTTGGGGATTTGTGATAATTTCTCTTTAGAATTTCTCTTTAGAAGGCAAAGTTGTTTGCTGTTTTGTTGCTGACAGCATAACTCTCTTCAATTTTTTGTAGGGGGGGGAGGAGGGCTAAGATCCTTGGGTGAAGATGGACCACTAGTCATGAACACGGGCCAGGGCCTAAGCCGTTCCTTGCCACTACGTGTCGTAAATGGCATATTGCCAACTTTACGTTTCTCCTCAGATGATTTTAAGTTTCTCTTTTTGCTTTTTTTTGAGAACTTGGGCTTTTTGGATTTTACATGCCCTGTAATAGGAGATTGGGCATCGGGCTTGGAAGACGACGTTGATGGCATTTCATCGTCTATGTCATGACTAGTGGCAGCAGCTTCAGCATTAGGAGGAAGTGGGTCTTGATCTTTCCCTACTTTATCCTCCAAATTTTTGCTCTCCATTATATGTAGCACAAGATACTGCAGAATGTGTGAACTTGGTAATATTGCAGTACCAATGGGCTTATACTGCAGGATTGGTTTGGCAAATTTTGTTGTAATTAAAAAAAAATTTAATTATTTTTTTTTATAACTTTTTTAAATTTTTTAAACACTTGGGAATAATGGGGAAATAACTATGCCCTTAGATGCACAGACCACTGGACACAGCACAACTGGACTGAACAGGACACAGCACAGGACCCAGCAGCACCACTGAACTCAAAATTAACAGAGCACAGCACACAGCACCACTGGACTGATACTGCAGAACAGAACACAGCACAGAACAGCACAGCACAGAACTGCACAGCACGAGATCTACCAGAACAGAGGACCACCTAACACACCCTCCCTCTACCCTGATCAATGCCCGAGTGAAGATGGCGGCGACTAGCGGGGAATTTATAGGTTCAGAGTATCGCGAGATCCGACAACGGGATTATGACTCGGAGCCTCGCTTTCAAGTTTTCATTTGGCGCCAATACCCGGATCTGTCTCGGATCCGACTCGGATCGGCAACGTTCGGGTGGGCTCGGATTCAGGAAATCCGAGTGCGCTCATCTCTAGTTTAAATAGGGGTGAAAAACAATATTAGATAGGAAGATAAACTGATACAATGTAGTTTAGCTAAAGTAATCTGGATTCCTTTCTTTGACAAGTTAGTTTTATCTCTAATTGTTTTTTCTCTCCTGGCTCAATCCCTACCTATATAACCACTCATTCTGGCACATCCTTCCCTCCACTCCCACTATCTGTTGTTGGGGTCCCAGAAGTCTATGTTTTCTGCTCGCTGCTTTTTCTCACTGTATAAATCTAATTTGCTTAATTGGCCTTCAACCCCTTGTTGATGACAACTCTCCTCCGCTAACCTCTCCCATTCCATATTATCTTGCGTAACCAACTGTCTCTCCGCTATCTCTTCATAGATTTCCTTTCCATGGTGTTATTCATTATAACCAATCTTTCTCCAAGTTGTTACGTCTTTCACTAGGAATATCACTGACTGGTATTGGCGCTACTAAACTGGGAGGTGCGGAGTCTAAGGCACCACCGGTGTTCACTAGGGACCCCCGCAAGGAGGTTTGGGCTTTGCTGCGTGTGATGCGCAGGTCGCGGTTCTCCCAGTTAGTTACCAGGGCAGTGAATGGAGAGTAGTCAGACAGGCCAAGTTGAAACCAGAGAAGCGCAGCACCACGGAGAGACGGCAAAGAGTAATCGGGAACGGTCCAAGGGTCAATACCAGTGCGGGCAGCGAAGTACAAAGGGAGATCCGGGAGACAAGTCAAACAAGCCAAGGAGTCAAACAGTACACAGGAGATAATCTGGAACAATAATAATAATGCTGGAGCTGGATGGAACCAATACTCTGTCACCCTAATGGTGCCAGAGTGGAGTTTAAATAGAGCCAAACAGGAAATCATGTCCCAGAGGATTTCCGGCGATCAGTCTCAGCTGATCGCCGGGTAGCGTCTATGTTGCTAGGCAACAAAAGCGGCGCATCACGCCTGCGTGAGCGCCGCGATCATGTGAAAGCGTCCCGTTGCCTAGCAACGGGACGTGAGTTGCGGCCAGAGGGCGTCCGGCTCCGGCACCCGAAATAATACTTCGAAATATGCTAGAATATGCCCTTTTTTGTCCCCATGATGCTACTAAAACTTACTGCAACCTGGTTACTGCAACCTCCTCCTCTATGACATTCCCCTCACCCATCTATCCCCTTTTCAATTTTAAATTCCACAACAAGACTGATCTTCCTCTCTCTTGCTTCTCTACATCTGCCACACCACCCTGAAATCCCTACACTGGCTCCCCATGACCTCTCGAATCCCATTCACATTACTCACCCTTACCTACAAACCTCTCCTCTACACCACCACCACCTCATACATCTCAAATCTCATCTCAAAATGCTTTCCCCTTTCTCTCTTTTAACTCTACTTCTGATCTGTTCCTCGCCTCGTCTCTGGTAAATGTTAATATTTGCAGCCAGTAACATGCTCTGTCAAGTCGGTTGTCTGGCATCAACCAGTGTCCTATTGCTGAGAAGTCTCAGCAGGCGCCCCCTCCCGTCTTCCTGGTTGACTGGTAATGGCAACCAACTTCCCTTCCATGTATTGCCAGCGTCTAGCCAGTTGCTAGGCAGCATTAGTTCTGCTGCATTAGTGCGGCTATATAGGTCGATCTGTCTTCATTGGCCCCTCGAAATACAAACTCCTTCCTGTTAATCACCTGTGCTAGCAATCGTTTTCTGCTAGAGCTAGTGTGCTGTTTGGATCCTGACCTGATTTGACTTCTTGTTGTGACCCGGATTATTTATTGGATTTTGCTATCTTTTTCTGCCCCTGACCGTTGCCTGTTCCTGAATTTACATTAGCCTCTTCCCGCCCTAACCTTGGCCTGTTAAACAGATTTTTGTATTGAACTCTGCCAGTACTGTATTTCGGATTCATTCTATTGAATGCATCCAGCCCTGACTTCAGTCTGTCTCTTGGTACTAGCCTGCCCTGAACGTTGGCCTGTATTTTGGCTTTTCTGCTACCCATGGGTTTGTTTGCTACTTCTTTGTGTTTTGCTCACTTCACCGGTAATATTGCATCTTATAAATTACTATTACCACAAATTAAGCCCTCAGAGCAACCGAGTACTGTGGAACAAATCCTGTTCCTTGGAAAGAGGGCTGCTATAGGCGAAGACCTCCTGAAGCGGTTCTATAGTTTATGATCCCATCCAATTTTGCCTGTAACAGTAACTTTCTGCCTACAGGGCTTATGCTGTGCCACTACCCATTTATAGAATTCCCTATCACACCAGATTAATCTCTCCTTCAGCCTTCAAATCTATAAAAGCTCTCTTAAAATCCATTTATCTTTCAGAGCTTATCTTACTCCTCCTACCTGTACTACCCAATGTAATGCACCCTCACAACTATCCCAATCTCCACTCTGAGCCACACTCCTCTTGTTTCAGCTGTGCCCTCTTCCAATCTCTAATAAGCAGGACGCTTCCTACCCTTTGTTTTCAGGTCTGCATTTATTTTGTCTGCCTTGTATGTCACTGTTTTATGTATGTCCTGATTTTCCAACTTTCCAGCGCTGCGGAATACTGTGGCGTCTTACAAAGCACCTGATGGTATATGAGATATTCCCAGGTGCTACATTACTTTAATTCTAAAGAAGTTTGCATTTTATTTGCATTATAAAAAGTGTTAGGATTTGGTACTAAATCTTTTAGCAATAAGCACGACTGTGTCTCTTCAATGATCATTTTAGAAAATTAAACAAAATATAGAATTAAATGCAAATTTCCATGCACATGAAAGAAAACTACTCAACTATGCTTGAGGCCAAATATAATTATACAAAATGTTTAATATATATTCATTTTAAAGGGTGAATGAACTAAAATTTAAAGTAAAACCATATGCTTTATTGCTTTCAGGTTGCTATGTGGAGCCTGTAGGATTTCTACTCTCTTGTTTTTCTTAAGCTGTTCCATTGGGTGCCAAAGACTTTCTTTTCATTTTAAGGCGTAAAAGAAAATTAAAGCCGATATACAAGTTGAAAAAGAGCTTTGTGACATTCACAAAAATGTAGGCACAATTTGCAAAGTTTAAACAGGAAACCGACAACAATATTAGGAACATTTTTTACATAAAAGTAGTGTAAATAGGTTAATTGTAAAGAAAGCAAAGTATATGAGAAAACCAATGCACAGCAAGGCAATATAATTGAAGAAAGGGCACGGTAGCACAGGGTCTGTAACCCAGGTTTGGGAGGATGAAAGAGCCACAAGGTAACAAGGCTGGAGTGCTGGAAGTCCACATTCAAGGATCAGAGATCGAAATTGGCAGAAAAGTCTGGGGTATCAGGATAGATCATGATAAAGGACAGTGCCAAGGTTAGGTAGTTGAAGCAAAATGAGACTGTCTTCACCATCGTGGTTGAGAGCAAGTACACTCATAAAGTTGCTTACACATGCTGGTAACAAACAAGAACTACAAGAAGAATATATCGCACCAGGTGGACCTAACTTCTCCCAGATGGTTGATAACTCTTAAGTATCACAAGGCTTAATATCAACCAACATTTTGTCAGCCATCATAGTAGTGGCGCACCCACACATATAAATCATAAATCGTAACCGTAAAGACAGACCAAGAGAAGAAATGTGTGTTTTGGGGGCACTTCGAGGACCATATATTTAAAATATATTTCAAACTTTATTGGTATGCATTAAAATATTCTCATGAAAGTCTTCTGTGTGATATTCAATATAGCGAAATAATAAAGTATGGATATAATAATGAACAACCAGAAAAATTGCTGTTGAAACTAGCAGATAAATACTGCTATAACAGGCTCCTATGCTATAATCAAATATACTGCAGTACATCTGGGTAAACACTGTGGATAGTGGACTGAGAATCGCTGCTGCCTGAATAATAACAGCAGGATCTTATAATGTCCCTCTCTGTGCCAAAGTGAAAGTGGGTCCCCCAAAAACACACATTTCTTCTCTTGGTTTGGCTTTACGATTAACAAACAAGAACTGTGGGTAGAAACAGAATTGTATATATTTATGATCATGTTAAGCCATAAATTGTGTTGGGATGCAAATTTGCCTGTGCTCGTTGTACTTGCTAGGCATTGTGAAGGGGTCTTCTGTTGCCAACTCATTGTGTCAGTTTGTTTCTTTATTTTTTTGTATATCAGATCAGGTAATAATAGGGATTGCACAAACCAGGAAAGTCCTGGTCACTATACAGGCTGAAGTCATGCATTACTTCAGTTCAACTAATGTAGCCTGACCTATCTTGCATTACTCTGCAAAATAATACTCAAACATTCTCCCCGGCCTACCCTACTGCTGATTTGCCCCTCTTCAGTCTCTCCTGAACACCCCTGCCTTATTTCCTCTCTCACCGCTCTGCCTCTGCTGATCCTCTGTGCCAAACACTACTCTGGCTTCCTGTCTCCTACAGAATGAAGTTCAAACTTCTCACCCTCACCTACAAACAGGGGTGGACCTAGAATTTTGTTTAAGAAGGGGGGGGGGGTGACACTTGGTGCTGTGTCCCATTTTTCACTCCTTAAAGGATGGACTGCCTGTGTCGGCAGAGACAGGCAGGCAGACAATGCTGCCCAGCCACTCTGATTAAGTTTAAAGCACAATCAGAGCTGCTAAGCAGGACTCTGTCTGCCTCTCAGTTTATAGGTACATGCACATAGTGTGCGACTGCAGGCTGCACTCCCTTTCTGTGGGGGTGGGTGGTGGAGCTGCTGGGGCCATTGCCCCGCTCACCCTGCTCTTGATCTGCCACTGTCTACAAAGCCCTCAGCCACTGTTCTTCCCTCCCTCTGCATCCCCGACCTCATTCCTACCCATGATTTTGTCTGTGTTGCACCTGATCTGTGGCAAAGCACTTTCACCCTCTATTATATTAGTCACTAGTCTCTGAGGCTTCAAACATGCCTTTAAAAATGACCTCTTCATTCAAGCCTATCAGCCCTCCCTCCTTCTAACACCTCTGCCTTTACTACCATCTCCGCTCACCACTCAGTGCCACCCTATTTGTGTCTCCACCATGTCTCTGGGATGTTAGCTCTCACAAGCAGGGAACTTTTTGCTTGTGTTTTCCTTTATACCATTGCACCTCTAGGCCTGTCTTCCTAGCCTTTTTTCTCAAGTCCATGGTCCTGGCACAGGCCTGAGTCACATGAATGCTACTTATGAATCAAGCTGCCTCCTCCTTCATCACAGTGTGATGAAGGAGGAGGCACAGTATGATCAAAGGGCAAAACTGTGATGAAGGAAGTTACAGTGTGATAAAGGGGAAACAGTGTGATAAAGGAGTGGGCACAGTGTGATGAAGGAGGGGGCATAGTGTGATGAAGGAGGGGGCACAGTGTGATGAAGGAGGGGCACAGTGTGCTGAAGGGGCAAAATAGTGATTAAGGAAGTCACAGTGTGATAAAGGAGTGGGCACAGTGTGATGAAGAAAGGGGTCACAGTGTTATGAAGGAGGGCACAGTGTGATGAAGGGGGGCACAGTGTGATAAAGAAAGGGGTCACAGTGTTATGAAGGAGGGCATAGTGTGATGAAGGAGGGGGCACAGTGTGATGAAGGAGAGGCACAGTGTGCTGAAGGGGCAAAATAGTGATTAAGGAAGTCACAGTGTGATAAAGGAGTGGGCACAGTGTGATGAAGAAAGGGGTCACAGTTTTATGAAGGAGGGGGCACAGTGTGAGCACAACAGTAAGGAACAGCAACATAACAACATAGACCAGCACAGGTAACTGGGTGAGATATAAATAGGAAGCCACGAGCTGCAGGAGATTAATCAGTGCAGCAGGTTAACCCTAGTAGTAAGAAGAAGCAAGGCACAATAGCTGCATCTATAGCGGATAAGAAGTACTGCCAGATAATACATTCAGTGTAACAAGTTCAATATAGTTCCAGAGACAGGAGCTGCCAATGCAAAGCAGCATGATGAAGCAATGCTGCAGAAAAGGTGAAGGCAGATCCTGACAACAGTGATGATGGGGAAAAAGTGAAATGAAGAAAGGAGAGCACAGTGTGATGACGGAGGGGGCACAATGTGATGAAGGAGGGCACAGTAATATGAAGGAAGGGGCACAGTGTGATGAAGGTGAGCACTGTGTGATGAAGGAGGGGACAGTAATATGAAGGAAGGGGCACAGTGTGATGAAGGTGAGCACTGTGTGATGAAGGAGGGGACACAGTGTGATGAAGGGGGTACAGTGTGATGAAGGAGGTGACACAGTGAGATAAAGGAGGGGGCACAATGTGATGAAGGATGGAGTACAGTGTGATGAAGAGGCAAAAGTGTGATGCAGGAGGGCACAGTTAATGAAGGAGCTGGCACAGTGTGATTAAGGAAGGGCAGAGTGATGGAGGGGGCACAGTGTGATGAAGGAGAGGTCACAGTGAGATAAAGGAGTGGGCACAGTGTGATGAATGGGGGTATAGTGTAATGAAGGGGCAAAAGTGTGATGAAGAAGGCCACAGTGTTATGAAGGAGGGGGCACAGTGTGATAAAGGGGGACACAGTGTGATGAAGGGGGCACGCTGTGAAGAAGGAGGGCACAGTGCGATGAAAATGACACTGTGTGGTAAAGGGGTAACAGTGTGATGAAGAAGGTACACAGTGTAATGAAGGGGCAAATGTGTGATAAAGGAAGGCTCAGTGTGATGAATGGGGTACAGTCTGATGAAGGGGAAAAAGTGTGATGAAGGAGAGGGAATTTTTTCTCTTCTACACTTCTCACCAAAGTAGTGTAGCGCTGGCATCCCAAGCAGCCTGTATATCCTCTTTAGATACCTCCCCTGCTGGCAGAGAACTTCATCTTGCAGCATGAAATGGGGAGTGGAAGTGTGTAAAGGAGCCATTACAAAAAGCAATTGGAGATTCTGAGAGGCACTCAGGGAGACAGACATCCTGAAGTAGTCTCCTGCAGCTTGTCAGAGAGTAACAAGAGTCTTAGAGACAGATGGATTAAGGAGAGAGAGATACCCTGAGAGAGTGTAGAAGACTTTACAGTGGATAAGTAGAGGCAGATACCAGAGTCCATTACAGAAGGAAGCCATGCTGCAACTGGATGCTGCAGACCTGTTGGTTAAGTACATCTTATTTCACTAATTGTGTGTTTATCTGGACTGTATCTTGTTGGTTAGACAGGGAATAGGTGGGGAGACATATGCAGGACTGTGATTTATTGACAAGAGTACAGTGCAGGGAAAGGCAAGTGTTTCGTTAATGACAAGTGCAGCCATAAGCGAAACGTCCTTAATCTCAGATAATAGGGATAACAAATGGTACTTACAACTTAAGGGTTAACTCCTCTCCAGTTTCCAACCAATGGGATGGGAGTGGGTGTTGACTTCCTGGAGAGGATATACTCCTGGACAAAGCATGCTGAATACTTCTTACTCTGCTGGAAATCAACACGACAACATCGGACAGGCTAAATATCATCACTGTATTGTTTTCTCCCTTCTGTTTTTTGCTGTCCCCCTGCATTGTTCCCTTTGTTTTCCCTACTGTTTTGTACTATCTCATTGGTATTTATTCCTTTTCTCCCTGCTGTTCTTATTACTTTCTCTATCCTTTCAGGCATTCCCTGCCCCTCTGCCCTGCTGTTGTTGTTTCTTCCTTGGCTCTACCACCCTTCCTGCTATTGCTATTATCCACCGTGTCTCCTGTTTTCCCCTGCTATTATTAATCCCCTACATATAGAATGTTTAGCCCTCATTGTGTCGATGCAGTCCCATTAGATTTTTGTTTTAGAATGCCGCGCCCACGTAAATCCGCTCCCCCACCGGCCCGTTACACTAATGCCGCTGTGCCTGCCTTGGTGGCCAATGCTGGACCCCACCACTCCTTACCTACCTCCCGGTAATGGACGAAGCCACCGCATCTCCTGCTTCGGGAGCGCGACGCAGAACTGGAACTTCCGGACGCCGCGCATGTGCGGCGGTCCAAAGCTCTGATAAGGGCAGCAGTGAGGCGACGGGGATGAGAGAAAAGTCCTCCCTCTATCCCCCGTCCCCGTCCTTTGCCAGCAACGCACACTGAACCACCAATGTATCAGGAAGGAGGAATAAGTAGAGAAGGCCATAGTTTGGCAGGCTTTATGCCTACCACCCAGCCAACCCAAAGTTTAATAAACAGGGCAATAAACAATAGGATTGGGGCAACACAAACACCCCCCTCCCTGGCCCTACAGCAGGATTTGTTTACCCCCCTGAAATTTATAACCCTAACAATTCCACTGTTCAGAAGTACGAAGCTAGGTCTATTGCCGGGTCTCAGACTCCTCATGCCATAATTTACAAGGCCAATTTCCAACTATCTGGGGTATGGCACCCCCCAACCCCCCCTCCCCCATGGGTAACGGTCTCAATTCCCCCTCCCGCCCATGTCCATTGCCACTCGCCCTCCTGTAAGCTCCAGTGCAAGGTATCGGCCAGAACAGGCAAACTCTTTGCCGTTTCCTCCGGCGATTTTTGATTACTGGCATCACACTGGGGTTCTTAGTACACAAGGTTCACTTCAGGCACAGGAGCAATGGTTAGCCCCTTATCCTCCACCTAGTAGTTTGCTCCCTTCAGCCCAGCCACCAGGTTTTTGGGACATAAATGTGTCTCAACAACCTCCCTCGGCCCCTGGGACCCATCTTCCCAGTATGCCAAGTCAAATGATTTAAGCTACAGAGGCAGTGGGGGGAGCAGTTAATGGGCCTCATATGTCACTATTACCAGTAGCGCAACAAATCATAGCGCAGCCAGGCAGTTCCCCAAGTAGCGGCAATCAAACTAACCCTGTTGTTTTGTCAGTACGACAGTGCAACAGACTAGCAATGCAAGTTCGGCAGGAACTTCCCCGGGGATAGCAAATCAGGGAGTGCAAATCAGATGAGGGGGCAAACCAAGCATCCACAACTGGCAAGTGAAGACAACACATCAACAGCACAGACGACAGTGGAGGGCACAACAATGACATCAGTGAACATGAAAGAATTTATGTTGTACGTTCACAGACAGTCCACCTTTAGCGTCCAGTGGCGAAGGGTCATCAGATGACGAGCAAGGACCACGTAAATTAATGAAAATTCTTCACGATCATTTTACACTCAGCGAAAGAAAGTCTATTACCCAGTAGGCCAGTAGGGCACAGATGTGGTTAAATGCTCTTATACATGCTCTTCGAAATTTAATGACATGTGAATATGGCCTTCTGAGGCGGTATCTTCTTTCTCCCTAGACTTGCAAACTGATGCTTCTGGGTCGTGGGGTTTCGGTGCTTATTTCCAAGGATTGTGGTGTGGTGCTCCTTGGCCCGAGTCCTGGGTCGCGAGTGGTTTGGTTAAAAACCTGTTGGTATTAGAACTATTCCCTATAATTGTCGCAATAGAGTTGTGGGCCCCGAAACTGAAAGGGAGAGACATTGTTTGCTAGTGCGATAACTTAGGAGTGTATAAACAGGCATAGTGCTTCTGCACCACAAGCTATCAACCTGCTGAGGCACATGGTACTCAGATGTCTCTCATACAACATTTCTTTTAAAGCGCTACACGTCCCAGGTGTTGACAACAAAATAGCTGACGCTTTATCACGCCGTCAATGGCAGCGTTTACGATAGCTGGCTCCCCAGGCTCAGCTGACAGGTACGCCATGTCCGACTTATGTTTGGGAGATCATTGAGCCGGCATAAGGGAATTAGCGGAAACATCATTAACCCCTCATACATGGAGAGTGTACCGGTCAGCATAGCTACAATGGCTCAGTTTCGTGGCGGCAAGAGGAAGGGCAGAGTATCCAGGGTCGGATGACATACTGGCTTTCATATGTGCTAAGTACCAAGCAGGTGCCTCCAAGTCATCGGTCTCCCTGCTACTGGCAGGCATATCCTTTATGGCCCGTATTTTAGGAGCTAGAATTCAGGCTAATCAGCAGATATTGGGCATCTAGGTGGGCAATTCTTCTCATAAGATAGCTTTATATGCGGACGATGTCCTGTTAGCTATTACTAACCCGTTTTTTTCCGTTCCTCCTCTTGTAGACGAACTAGATCTCTATGGCCACTTCTTGGGATATAAAGTTAACACTGATAAGACAGAAGTCCTGGACTTTTACGTTTCCCCAGCAGATAAGGTGTCTCTAGAAAGTTCCTTCCCATTTAACTGGCGTCTTCAAAAAATCAAGTACCTTGGGGTATATCTAAGCATCTTCTCTAGCTTTTTCAGGCCAACTTTCCCTGTATCCTAGCTCACATTAAATCGGATCTTGTTTCGTGGTCGCAGTTATACATCTCGTGGATAGGTCGTATTAATGCGGTCTAGATGAATATACTCCTTAGACTCCTTTATCTTTTTCAAACCCTCCCCATCCGGGTCCCCCCCTAAGTTTTTAAGTTTCTCCATTTTCATGTATCTAAATTTATCTGGGCTGGTAAGCGCCCCCGAGTCCGTTTTAAGCTTTTACAGAGAGCCCCGCAGGGAGGGGGATTGGGAATCCCTGATTTCCGACGCTACTACCTCTCCGCTCAGCTCGCTCAATGCGTTCTGTGGTGCAGTTCAACACCCTCCAGGGTTTGGGTCGAGATCGAGGCTGAAAGTCTGGGTATGCTATCTCTATCCACTCTCCTATGGCTCCCACGGGCTCGTCGTCCAAAATCCGTCTCACTTTATCCGGTCATTACACATTCCCTGGCGGTCTGGGACTCATCCTCTCAGAAATTTTTTTCCCCCATCCCTCTCCCCTAATTCCTCTATTTAACTCCTCTGACTTCGATCCAGGCCTTACTCCTAAAGTATTCATCTCGTGTACCTCACAAGGGGTCCGTTTCTTAAACAATCTCACCTCCACAGTAGTGTTCCCCTTGTTTACTGACATCCAATCTCGAATGGATATTCCGTCTAAATTTTTCTACCAATATCTCCAGCTTCGTCATTTTCACCATACAGCTAAAACTCACCTCTTGTGTTTATTCTAGGGATTCAGAGAACTATAGCATCCTTCTGTACATTCTGTCAAGTTGATTCAAGTTGTTTCTGAAGAAGCAGAGTGGAGAATCTCAGTTAAAGCCAGGTTTTGAGAAATATATTTGCCAAATATAGAAATAATAATAAGAGATATAAAGCGGCAATGTGGGGACCCCTAAGGTTAAGTGTTTAAACACTTCACCCGACATTGCCACTTTAAATTTCTATTGACAGACGTCGCAATGACGTCAGCCTGCACTGCCGAAAGCTTTTTCAATCAGAATCACTTGCTGTCAGCATGGTGCTTTCATAAGAGATGTCCAACGTCAGGTTGAAGGTAAGTCTGTTTATTTTCCAATCGGTTTTTCATAATTTTGGATTTTCTTTGTAGGGCTTCTCCATGTCAAAATACTGGTAATAGGTAAAGCGTACCCAACCCCCTTTCAGAACTTGGCTATTGAGGATTTTGCTGCATTTGAATATGAGAAATAAGGTTATTATTCATTGTTCCGTTGATTTTTTTTTTGCTTGTTTCCAAAATGAGCATTTGAAAATCCCCCTCTAGAAAACCTGCATTTGCCACTTACCTCCATTTGTGGGGCCTTATAAATAAAATATAGTAATAGTAGTAGTATTATTTTGACATATCTTCCTTCCCACCTTGTTATGCTGTACGGGCTTGAACCCTTTGCTTTCAGTATACTTGTTCCTCATTTACCCAGATAGTTTAATTTTATTGGCCACCTGTGTGTATAAATGTCATCATGAAAAATTATCCCCCAAAACACCATTCCTTCATCTATGACAGAGTATGCCATAATAGTCACGGTTTATTCAGGCCACACAAAACAGATATTCCCTTTTTAAAAGGACCATCATCACCGAAAACATAATACAAATTACATGATCAGTTGCATGTTTTCAAGCAATTTTACTTTGAATTACTTTAAAATCCCCTTTAGAAAATATAGTCATTTGTATAAAGCTATGCTGGGTACACACTGAAGCAATTATCGTGCAGATCACACAATAAATGACCATTTGGTCAGATATTGCCTTAGTGTGTACTCTCCCACGATCATGTTTTATTATACCATAGCACATTGTATCGTTTGATTTGGTTTTATAAACGTCCCAAATATCACGATCAACTATAGAACGATGTCGGGCAAATGTGGAAGTGTGTACAGACTCACGACCAGCAGTGTATGCAGATAGCTGTAGAGTGTACATAGTCACAATCTTTTCAGTAGATGGTTACGAGAGATGAGAAGCACAGATCTGAATGTAAATTGTGTAGGTGCGTACACATGAATCTGCATGATCTGGACTTTCAGTCGTTGGTAACATCATTACAGAAATCGCTTCTGACGTAATTTTCAATGATGTGTACCCAGCTTTAGCTTCCAATCAATAAGCCCTTATACACACAAGCTTTATTTTAATGTGTGCTCCGAAAGCCTATTAAACACACTTTACTGCTCATAATAATGTGAGCAAATGGGTATGTATACACAAATTCTGACAAGTGTTCACTTTATGCCATTTCAACATTGCCTGGTGTGTTCAGAAGTGTTAACATCATGTAAACTACAATGGATTTCTATAGGAACACTCATCAAGTTTTCCTCACCCCGTGCTGGAGAAAAAATCTTTGAGACACATTAATAAATGCACTTCAAATGTAATATTAAAAGTTAGAACAAAGTACAAAGTTTTGTCCATGCTTAGTGTTGTTTACTCAATGCTTGTGTAAGAGCCTATGCTTGCCTCTACTGTACTGCATTACTGAGAACGATTTTTAACGATAAAAAACAAAAATGTAAAATCGCATCTGAATGTCATATTTTGCGTAGTGACATATGCTCTAGGATCATGTCGTCATCATCATCATCTGTGCACATTTATGAACCTACCCTAGAGCACCCACAAGAGACATGCTCCTGACACAGCATCCAGGTCAGACTCAGTGGCCTTTATATAAACATGCCCTTACTGTACATGGCCTACACTAGCAAGCCCGTTCCCTCCTCGTCAGCCTCTCTGAAAATAAGGAGATGGAAGTGGAAGATGTGCCACAGCGACATGCGCTTGCATTTTATTTTGAGTGCGCATGCGCAGTACCAAAATTTCCATTTTATGAAAGAGGAAGTTACGTCTAACTCTACATCAGGTCCTTAGTGCAACATGGCACCAGACAGGCCAGTCAAGGTAGGGTAAGGATCAACTTACATTTTTGTATATAAAGCACAGAGATAAAAGGAGTTCTTTAGTGTTATTTTTACAATCCTTTTTATATCTCTAAAATTAAAATATATTATTACTGTCCAAAGTTTATCATAAACAACTAATGCAAGATCCCACATCTTTGGATAGTATCCGAATGGATTCAATACATGTGAACTAGCTGCCGTTCCATTTGCTAAGCTACACTACCCTTGTATTTGAATATACAAAGTGCATTTCCTTAGAGCACGACCACGAACTGGTAACTCATACTCTGCTGACTCGGATAGAGAAAGCCTCCCCTCTTCACCTGGCAACAAGAGCACAATGGGCCTTAACTAGATTCTTCAGCTATAGTATCTTTCAGCTCAGTAATACACCACCTTTGCGATCGATTGTCAAATAGTTGGTTTACTTTCGCTTAATGCTACATTTTATTTATGTGTAGAGATTCCTCCAACAGTTTCCCACAAAAGAAGCAGCAGCACCATAGAACCATGCAGTAATTGGAATTTAAATTACTTGGGTAAGGCAATGTTATTTATTCCAGCATCAGAACAAGACCTAACTAGTAATGGCATCACCTGATGAATGTGTACTACCAAGTTCTAGTTGCATTACATACACTTTTTGTCATGCAAGCACAATATGCCTTTTTCTTAAACAAATACACCTCAAACGAAAAAATATTAAATTTAGGTGATATAATTATCGATAGTTCTATTTAGTCCATCCTTCATATTTGAGCAAATACACCATCAGTTTAGATGCAGTGAGTGGTCTTCACAAATGTATTCAACGTATATAAACACCCAACAGGGTGTTGGGCATGAAACAAGAGTAACGAAGCCTGCATACTAATGAAATAAATGACATACTTAATACACAGTCCTCATATCCAGATATGGTTTCCTCTATGATCATACCTATTTTCTGTTTTTTTTAAGATGCATTGGTTCACTGGGCATAACAGTTTTGCTCAATTAGTGCTCTTAAATTTAATAAGCTAGTTTTTCTTAAGTATAGGAAGACAAAATAGTTGTATTTTACATTCTGATGTGGCGAGAGCAACAAAAGGTACATGAAAGAATTATATTATCCCTGATGGTAAAATGCGCGATAGATGAAAGTAATGGTTCATTCAAACAAGTGTTTAAGGCGCATTGAGTCACAACTTGCTTCTGTGGTATTTCCAAAGGAACATTGGGCCTGAGTCATTAAGGAAAGTAAGGCAAAAAATGGAGTAAACAAACCATGTTGCAATGCAAGGGGTTATTAATTTGCACATTAAGTTAAATACTGGCTGTTTTTTCACCTAGCACATAAATACTTGATAGCTTTATTTTTACACTGAAATTCAAAGTCGATTTAGGACACGCCCTTCCCCAACTATAAATCTGTCCCCACATTTTAAATTGGTCTTCTCCTCCAAAGCTACATGGTTTTGTCCAGGTGCAAAAGTTACTCCTTGTTTAAGCTTTGCTCTCTTTAATGACTCAGGTCCAATGTGAGCAAACTGCTCTCAATATCTCGTAGTGCATGTTCTGCAACTAGATTTCTGTTCAATTGGGAGATGAGCTAAATAATTGAATGGATTTAAGAAAAAGTGTCCAAAAGCAGAATCCGCTGCTTTCTGCCATATGCAGGCCACCATCTTCAAAAGTTTATAAATGATAAGCGAGTAAACATGTTGAAAGAGACAAACTGACAAGTGGCCACCCAAAGGAAACTAAATCTTGAAGTTCCCTTGAAAAAGGTTAAGCTTGCCACTTTGGTTTTCATAAAAACACAATGATCATATATGCTATATAAAAGGAAGGCTTTCCAGTAAAGATTCTGCCACTCATTTCTCTGCACAGTTCCACAATCTTCGGTTTAATGGGGTAAAATAACATTATGACATATACATTGGGCAGTTAACCGCCAGGGGCAAAATTAGTGACTTTTAAAATAATAATCTCTCAGATAAAAATAACTATTGTATAGTTATAAACTGTGCTGTTTAAGATTCCATACCAGAAAACTAGCAACATCCATATGACGTTTGATCAGTGCATTAAAAGGGCATTCAAAGGGTTAACTTGGTCGAGCTATATTCTTCTTAACAGGCTAATGGATTTGTTAGAGTATCAAGGCCACTTACTAAATTTATAGATTTAATATACAAAAGGTACAGGGCATACAGATATAAAAAACAATTAATAAACAAATGACATAACACGATTAGACTCCGAGTATAACTTACATTGAAGTGGTATATTCTGAGCCAAGGGAAATTGGCTTGAAGATGGACAGCTTATCAATGAATAATTGATTTCCCAAAAGACTAACAATTTGAAAGTTTGTCAGACAATAACTGGTCTCAGCTTTTTAAAGACACATCCACACCTGTCCCCATCCCCAGGGGTTGTGGTCTGACACTTTTCAGAACCACCATTTGCATGTTGCCTGATTTACTACCCAATTCTACTATGTGACCTAACTTTTCTGTGGAGCGCCACACATACCCAATGTTATTATTAATAGATCCCCCTTTGAATTTACCCATCTATTGATACCCTATACCTAGGCTTGTGTGGTATCAGTTGAGCTTATACTCATTTCCTCAACTTCTGTGTGGCAGAATGCTTAATTTGACATATGAGCTGCCCTTCATCATGCTATTGGGGAATATGTGGTTGATCACTACTTTTACTGATTTTAAGTGGCATATTTTTCAACGGACTCCTTTTGTCTATATCAAAATTATAGCCAAGTCAGCAGATGGTCTCTTTGAGCCAGACACCATGCTGATCGGTTCCTAAAAGTCTATTCAGGTGTGAAAACTCCATCCCAGGCCAGGATATATCTCACCGCAGGGGCCTTTTGAAGCTGCTACATGTGACACCGCTATATTCTAACACTGGGATGTGCAGAGTCAATGAATACACACATACACAAACAGACTTTGACTTCACATTTTACACTTTAGTAGCTCAATTTATCAATGGATTCATTTGATATACCATATTTACACTGCAGTTATGATTTAGGCCTTATTCCCCACAATTATTTGATGGGTTGACCCTTATAAATAACTGCAATTTCTCTATGTTCACGACAGAGAACATGCAAACTCCACACAGAGTTCTGGTAAAGCTGCCTAAAATGTTTCATCATTCACATCAGTCTCTGCACCAGTAGAGCCTATAATCTAAATTCTCTAAAACACAGACACGCAGACACTAGGGTAGTGTAACTCCAGTCATCCTCAACAGGTCATGTTTTCAGGATTTCTTTAGTCATGCACAAGTGACCTAGTCTACTTGGCTGGGTTAGTAATTACCCAACCAGTTTCCACAGACAGAAATCCTCATTATGACACTGGGAAAAACCCCATTCAACCAGGTAGAACATACAAACGCAGATTGGGATGAAACCCATAGCCCCAGCGCTGAAACGCTTACCAATGTGGCACCCAGGAAAATAATAAACCCCCCCTTTAAAAAAAAATACGCAAACACTGTGAAGGTCAGTTTACATTCAAACAAAATCAGAATTTATTAAGAAATACATTAATATAGCAGAGGCACAAATATGCAATGCTGATGCCAGAGTCCTACAAAGCTTTACTCCCAGATTATGTGTCAGACAGAACGGCCAATACCTTATGGGGGTGTCTGTGAGGGGCATTAAGACAACACCCAATGCATTAGGGATTAAACTTTAAGGAGTCAAATATTCCACAAAGGTTTACTTGCAATGCAAATGTTTTTACAGAACAGTTACCTGCGTAGCACACACTTTGTAAACCATGTCTACATGTAAAATAAAACATGATCCCCTCTGGCTAAAGTGGTTTACAGAATATAATTATAATAAACAATGAAGGAGGTAACAGCGAGTGACATGTGTGAATAGTAGCACTGCTGCATCAGCTAAATAAATATGGGTCTGATTCACAGAAAAATAATTCTGTTAACTAGCTTTGCATGGGGAACTTAGATATACACTGCTGGGCTACAGATGTTGCTCCTTTCTTATCCCGGCCCAATTCGCATCTGTAATAGGTGCTCTGCAAGGTGACCAAACTGTGTAAGGTTTATATGGGGCGATTTCCCATGCACAGAAATGCAAGTCAGCTTTGAATGTTCTGTGGGGACTCTCAGCGATAGAGAAAGTCAGCCTGGATGTTTGCACCAATCTCGGCCTCCCACTTATCACCGTTGTTTAAGAGTTTTTCTTTGTTGTACAGAAGTTCCTCGTGTGTTTCTGTGCTGAACTCAAAATTGGGACCCTGCATGAAAAATATCATCAATGAGAGACGGAAATTAACTGGATACATTTGTGAGGAGCTTTGTTGATAAGAAATTAACTTCATTTCACATAACATTTAAGGTAAAGAACCAGGGTTATTTTTATTTTATTCTTCCATTAATCTACAGTATTCTGCTCAGTGGCTAGCTGGCACAGTGGTTTGTCTGGTGAAATAATATTAAATAAGGGCCATCTAGTGACTAAAGTGAAAAATGCATACTGCTTTTTTTGTCTTTATCCAACAAGATACTTTGTCACGTCGCCCTCGTTTCATTCCATCCAAACCTAGAAAAGCATGTATAGCTTTTAGAACAAATAATGTTTCAGAGTTTAGTGCCTTTTTAAGATTATCCTAAACATTTTCCCATTAAATATTTAAGTAAAAGATACCACTTTTATGGACATTTTTTTTTTTTCTCCTTTACACAAAATACACACAGGGTCTCATTTAGTGTGAATCCAGCTACAGGATGCATATTTATACCTGCACAATCCATGATGCAAAGCCAGGGGTGAAAAAACTACATCTCTGCATGCAGGGAAAATACTGCCTGCTTTTGTATGTAGCTCACAAATACCAGGCAAGCCCTCCTAACTCTAAATCTATCCACACATTTTAAACATTGTGGCTTCTTCATGTTGGCTTAAATTTTTGTAGGTTAAACAAACGACAAAGCAAATTCTGTTGTGGTTTACATGCAATCAGATTTATCACTTTTTAGGACTTTGTGAGGGCTAGATGACTATGAATTATGTCCAAACAACAGATTTGAAAGAGGGTGTATTTTCTTAAAATCACATGATTGTAAGTAAAGCATATTTTAACAAACACATTTATTATATATATGACAGTACTAAGACCATGCCCTCTTATAAATACAATACTAAACTAACTCATGTCGAAAGTACATTGTTTGTGAATTCTCTGTTCAAAGAAAAAAAGAAAAGTGTAAGTGAGAGTGAAGTTTACTCATGATTTGTAAGAAAAGGAACATTTCTATCCATTGACTTGAGTATCGTGTTCTGCATTATGAACAGCCGGCTGTTTCTTGCAGCACCCGGAAGAGAACCAGCTGCTTCAGTTCCTTCCATGGACAGAGGATGATGCACTTGCCAGGATGTGATGCAAGGGACACAGTCTTTTGCAGGGAAGACATAATTTATCGGACATGCATGGACCATCAAATTATAAAAGGCGATAAAGGAAATGCTTTTTCAATAATAATATCTATTTAGAATAGCAAGCAAAAGAACAGAAGTAAAATGAAGATTACCATTAGATACAGCAGAATTTTCTATAATGGATTTATTAAACTACAAGTCAAGTGACAGGGATTTGGAAGCACAAAACGCTACTTTGTAGATACTCTGCTTCATAAATAAGGTCATAGCTTGATTTGAAATTTAATAGAGACTGGGTTCTCCCAATTTACAGTCCAGCCAATTTTAACTTATTAAAATTAAAAATGGAATAGGTTTGAGATAAGTTGGCGATTGTAGCAGTAGCACTTTGTTTGTACCCACTGTTTGTATCCTGTCTGAAAACCTCTTGGAGAAGACTGTAGAGGACGCTCCAGAACCTTGCATGACTATAATAGTGCAGCCATTTACAATACTGTAAGCAAAAGTTTATAAAAACAAAAAATGCTAGATATTTAATGGATCATGAAATACGAACCAAAATACCCCCACCCCTCTCACTGCTGTGCAGGGCTTCACAGAATAACCTTGTTTGGAAACACCTGCCTTGCAGTCTTGTACTACCTTTGGGGTTTTTAAAATGAAATGGGAAGGCAGAGAAGTTTTATTTAGTCAAGAAGTATTCCTACAATATTTTTCCATTATTACTCATTACTTTGACAGTAGCATACGAGTCGGTGGTGTTATGTTTCAAAAGTTGCAGAACATAACCAGATCTCCTATTTTGGCATGGAAAGCTATAACTCCTAACTCTCCTCTAGAATTAATAATAAATTAAAAATTGTGTGTAGCTCCAGCAGACATGTTGATCTGCACATGCGCAGTGGTGTCCTCGGCTGCCGGCGAGAGACTACATCTCCTAGCAGGCCAGGGAACTTAAAGAGGAAGGGGGGAGCGTGGAGAGCCCATGCACGGAACAGAGAAGGAGGAGACAGTTGGAGGACAGACCATAAGTCAACCTGACGGGGGCTGTGACAGTGAAGCAGAGGGAAAACAAAAGTAGCAGAGCGCAATTCTTTGTGCCAACCAGAGTGAAGAGAGAGTTTGAGGAGACTGCAGGAGAAGGAGCAACCACGTGATCTGTGTGGAAAAACGGAGCAGTTTATGAAGGGAGCATCCTTATCGTTCTGCCTGAGAGCCATCTTGGAAGAAAGGAACAGAAGTATAGGAATATTAAGTTTGCAGGACTGTGTTAAGACAAGGTTGAGGATAGGGAAAGCTACTTAGGGAGGAGAGTACTGAGCCATATCAGCGAGAAGTTGATCGAAGTGTTTTGCCTAAATAAAATTTGGAAAAGAAGATAATTTGACTGACAAACAGCATATTAAGCATGAATACCATAGGATGGTTACTTTGATAAAAGAAAGCAAGTGAGTAAACATGAAAGACAAAGGATACACTTAATATGGATGTAATAAACAATTATATAATCTACTGGGCATAGTGAGGAGGGTGCTTTAACCATGAACTGTAGATTGTGACATTGGTGTGAACCATGCAGCCAGGAACCTCACCGGGTGAGAACAATGTCTTCAACATTTGAGTAGAAAGAGGGAGGGCTGATATTGAAACCACTTGAAGACAAAGCTGTTTATGTGTACACATTTGTATCTGCTTCACCACAAGTATATTTTTATATTAAACGTGTAATTATATATAGAATATATATATGTCAAACAGATGTTGTTGTGGTGAAAGAGGTACCTCTTAACTATAGATACTAGAGATACTGGAAGATATCTGTATGATAAGATAGGTATCAGATAAGGTTGTTTACTTATTATATAAAAATTATATGAAATTGTTCGTTTCAAATACAAAATATATTTTTGATACAAAATAACAATCACTTTAGAAACTGAGGCCTCACCAAAAATTTGTGCCAGTATGGTTTTTAAAGGTCATTTCCTTGCAAATATACGCATTTGTGTGTGTTTGTGATCCAGTGAAGGGGGACGGAGGGTTCCTTAGACTCCCTCTGGTGTTGTTACAAACATGACACTACCCAAAGAAGACCCTTCGGTAACCAGACCCAAGTGGAGGCACCATTTGACTCTGAATACAAGGCACTGAATTAATTTGCAGCCCACACACACAAATTGATACATACATCCTAACCGGGACAAGGTGTGTTACACACAATATATGTCTGATTCATCAAAGTGCCTAAACTGATACCTATAAAGATACACATCAACTAAAAGGGACAGATTCAATTAGCGGTAAAGTGCCGAAGTAGTCATAGAAGTGCGAGCAAAAAAGTGCAAAGTTTTTATTAGCGTAATTGACTGTAATGCGCATAGAATCATAGCGAGATTACTGCAGAATCTCACGGCTAATTGAATTTGCCCCACAGTGATGTAGTGCCCATTTTATGCACACAGGCATAATATTTAGTAAATATCAATCATTGCCCAGCAATGTCCAATTGCATCTATAAAATAACATTGTCGATACACATCAACACTCTTTAGAATAATAACAGAAAGGAATAAACATTGTCATGAAGATAATATATGTCAAAAAGTATAGCATAGGTATATCAATGCCATATTAGCATGATAAGACATGTCAGAGAAGGTTTTATACATATTCTGTATCTATGGTTCAGGAGATGCAGTCATTTTGGAAATGCACCACCATGGAGGAATTGAAAAACATCTGACAACTATAATTTGTTAAATTAGCATTATCATTCAGCTGGGTATAAAGAAGCTATGTCACATTAAATTTCCACCTAGAGAGTGCATATTATAACTGCAATCAAATTAAAATTCTGTCTAGCTACAGTGACAACTACCGATATTCTAAAAGGAGGGTAGGCTTTATATAACTAAATTCATAAGCAGGCTTGTAAAATCTAGGTTTTGTGGACCATATTCTGTTATACTTTGGGACCAGATTACTGATCAGAAGCCAAATTTCTTCTGTCCCCGGAAAAAACAGAGGGCCACAAAATTATTAGCGAAGTATAGGATTTCTGTTATTTTTCAGGTTTATCTGTTTGAATGCTTATTCAATTTTGATAATGATTATGCAATGTACACTTTATATTAAACAAAAAAACTTTAATAAGTGTGGCCCTAGACACTGTAAACATAGTCACAAGCCTTTCTTAGCGACTGACGTATTAACCCTTTGGTTACTGGTTACCAGTGTTTTAGATTGTGTGGGGTGATAAAATCATCCTTTAAACGTCTTACACTGTGGCAGCATGTTTTACATTTTGTAATCTTTTGGAAAGGCGAGTGAGAGATGGGGATAGTAATTGATCCCTTGCACCCACATCTAGGCCTCATGCGCAGAAAGTGTGCAAGTGAAAGGTGGCGTCCGTTTTCTATTTTTTTGTAAATGTTTCAATAAACATATGGGAGTAGGCTATTGAGCACAGAGATCGTTAGTGCTCTGGAAATTCCCTTTCAATAGAAAACAAATGTGAGCTGCCATATTGGTTGCTCTTATTAGGTGAAAGAAGATCCCACCCATAGAGGCCAATGAAACAGTGTTCCCATATTCAAAATATCGTGAAAAATGGTAGTATGATAGTATGCATAAGAAAAATAGGCTTCTGCTTCCAGTGTAATACATCTATAACAATTAGGTTGCACACTCCCTTCAAAATATTTTGATCAAGTGTGGCTATAACAAGGATGTAATCACAAGAAGCACAATAAGACCACCCTTTGCACTCATGCTGGGTGTATTGTATCTATACTAAGATTTGTCAGAACAAGTATCAATCACCTCCACAATTGCATCCACTGGGCACGCCTCTTGACAGAAGCCACAGTAAATACACTTGGTCATGTCGATGTCATATCTTGTGGTCCGTCGGCTTCCATCTGCACGTGGTTCAGCCTCAATCGTTATGGCCTGCAAGAAAAAAGTTTTTATTTGTCAATTATTGCATAAAACGGGAAAACATTTTATATGACTACTATTTGCATATAGGATATATGTTATTCTGAAGAAACTAGAATATATCTGCTTGTGTGTATTCATTTCCAAAACCAGCCCCTGAATATGCTTGCCCAGTCATACATTCAAATTCACGTGTCCCGAGTGGCTATATTGCCATCGTAAAATGAAAGAAATTTAGTTTGGCTTTACTACGTATTAACTTTTGAACATCAAACGTGAGACAAAGTAGTAACTTTCTATCGCCACTGAGAATTAAAACATAAAACGTTATAATTACAGATGCTCAGGCTCGGTTCCCCGAGAACCGAACTTAGCAGATCCAAGTACCGAGCCGGCTGGGCTCAGTACTTTAGCGCGCTCTCAGAATTGAAAACGAGACAAAACGTCATTGTTATGTCGTCGGATCTCGCAAGTTTTGGATTCTATAAGTACCGCCCTCCATGGCGATCCAAAGTCATTTTAGAGGGACACAGAAGGGGTAGCACTGTTCTTGGCAGTCTCTAGTGCAGTTGGACAGTATCATAGGTAGAAAAGAAGGAGGAGGGGTAGCAGTGTTCTTCAAAGTCTCCAGTGACATTCAGGAGAGCTCTATTGCCAATTGTCATTGCTGAAATAGAAATAGGGCTGTCAGTCTTGGTCTAAATCTGCAGTTACATTTTACTGTGCCATAGCTCATACAGAAACAGGAGGGGTGGCAGTGTTCTTGGCACTCTCCAGTCTTCAGTCACATTGTTCTTGTCACTCTCAGACATGATAATACTAATCCCTCTACCTCTTGTGCTAAAGTCTATGTTCAAGTGCATAGTGGTTTAAAGTCAGGGAAGCAAAAATGTAAATAAAAAGTTTGTACCTTTTTTTAAAGAAAAAAAAACCCCACCTCTCTAATAAAGGTGAAAGTTTACTGTAGAAAAACATAAAACTGCCAACATGCCATTCTACCCAAAATATTACCAAACATACCAGCATCAGCTAGCTCCCATCTCTCAGCTAGATCTCAGCACCTGCAATCTACACTGTCATCATATTCACCCTCATCAGTGTGTACATCATCCTCAAACAATACGAACTCATCCCTACTGGAATCCACCATCACAGAAGTCTGTGTACTTTGATGTAACTGCCGGTAATGGCCATCCTCATGGAATTAAAGTAAATTCCCCCTAAATGTTATTCTTCTTGCAACTGCTACATTCTCCTACATGCTGTTGCAGAATCCGAAAATGACCCCAAAACTGATGTAAATGAGTTCTCTGTACAGCGCTGCGGAATCAGTGGCACTATATAAATAAATGGTGATGATGATGAAGATGATGAAATATTTCGGGACAAAGACAGCATCTCCTGCACATCAGTTATTTTTTTAAAAAGTTCTGTACCACAAAGTGGATTGTGTGAGCAGAACAGGGAATGTCATGGAATTCCCCCGCTATAACGCTCTAACAATATTGTTGGCGTTATCAGAAATCACATATCCTCAGGAAAGTCCAGGCAGGATAAGCCACGTTAAAATGACATCCCTTAGTTTTTCAAACAGGTTGTCAGCGGTATTACCTCTGACCTGTGCCTTGTCTCGTCTCTGATAACCACCTCTTACTCCCGCCTTCAAGACTTCTCCCGTGCTGCTCCCTACTTATGGAATTCCCTACCACGCTCAATCAGACATCCCCACAGCCTTCAAATCTTTAGATGCTCTTTGAAAACCTCTCTTTTTTTTTTTTTTTAAGAGGTGACCTTATCCTTGATAACAATATTCACACTAATGCACCCTCACAACTATCCCAATCTCCACTCTGAGACACACGCGCTCCTCTTGTTTCAGCTGTGCCCTCTTCCCTTTAGAATGCAAGCTCTCTAATGAGCAGGGTCCTCCATACCCTTTGTTTTAATGTCTCCATTCATTTTGTCTGACTTGTCTGTTCTTGTTTTACGTATGTCTTGTTTTATGTATGTCCTTGTCTTCCCTACTGTACGGCACTGTGGAGCCTTACAAATCTACGATAATAATAATAATATGCCTCTTAGTGAAGCACATGATACACAGGAGTAGCCTGCCTCTGAAAAGTGCGACGTTCTTGGGTACATGCTGCTGCTGTCCCTGCTGGTGAAGGCGAATCACCAACCCAGTGGCCTGTCACAATCATATAATCTTTAGTTCGCCCAGTTCCGATTGTCCACATATCTGTGGTTAAGCGTACAGTGGGTAGAATGGATTTTGTAGCCCAATAATTACATTTTTAGGAACGTAATGGTAGAGGTGAGGAATAGCTTTTCTAGTAAAATGGTGTTGTGATGGAATTTGGTAACGGGGACAGAAGATCTCAAGTAACCGTCTAAAACCAGCTGCATTAATAGTGGATATTGGACGCACATCTAATACTAGCATAGTCGCCATGGCATCTGTGATCCGCTTTGCGACTGGGTGACAGCTTTCATACTTGCTCCCTTTTGCAAAAGGATTGTTTAACAGTCAATTGTTGTAAACTGCTGGTAGTGTTCGTCTTGATCTGCTTCTGGGTTGAAGATCCAGATCCAGCAGCAGCAGCAGTGGGCCTAACGCTCAAGGATTCTTCTGAGGAGTCCTGGATAGGTTCACCTTAGCAACTTGGATGCAGGACTAACTCCGATCACTTGTGAGGATATTGATGATGAAGGTGTTGGGGGTGTAGATTGCAGGTGCTGGGATCTAGATGAGAGAAGGGAGGTAGCTGATGCTGGACTGCTTGTTGTTATTTTTTAGCATAAGTTTCTGATTTTCACAAAAGCTTTCCATGAACTCGCTTCAAATGGTGTAACATGGATGAGGTTCTTAGATGGTTAAAGTCCTTGCCTCTACCGACTGTAGCTTTAAAATGCTACAAATGGCTAGACAACTGTTGTCAGGATTTGGGTAAAAATAATTCCACACATAAGAGGTGGATTTTTTGGTCTTATGCCCAGGCATGACAATGGCCTTCTTCTTATCACTGGCAAGAACTGCTGCAGTCTTTGTCCGAAAGTGTATGAAAATAATGCGACCTGTGAGGTGGTCAAAATTAACTGCAAATGACTTGAAATTAGCGTTATTGAGGTTAATAATAACGTAGGGGTGGGGGGGGGGAAGCAAAACTATGTGATGTTAGAAAAAAAATAGGGATCGAAAACGAAAACACGCAAGGGCGGTTTTGCCAAAACCAAAACACGAAGTTAATCCAGATCCAAAACAAAAACCAGAACACGGGGGTCAGTGAACATCACTAGTTATAATACAATGTCCTTTTAATGGTGGCGAAGGTTTGCAGATATGCCATTATGGTTATTAAAAATCACTCAACTAAATAAACTAATAGGTCTTGTAAAATTTACACATTTATGTAAACTAAATAGTATGCAATCTATCAGCAGAGTACATAAATTGTCCTACATAACCAGCTATAAGGTGAGCCATGGCTCTTTTATAGACTTTCACATTGATCAGTGGTTAGCACATCTGCATCTCAGCACTGGGTTCATGAGTTTGATTCCCAGCCATGGGCTTATCTGTGTGGAGTTTGTATGTTCTCCCCGTGTTTGTGTGGGTTTCCTCTGGGTGCTCTGGTCTCCTCCCACACGCCAAAAAACAAAACATACTAGTAGGTTAATTGGGTGCTATTAAATTGACCCTAGTCTGTGTGTCTGTCTGTGTGTTAGGGAAATTAGACTGTAAGCTCTATTGGGACAGGGACTGATGTGAGTGAGTTCTGTGTACAGCACTACAGAATTAGTGGTGCTATATAAATAACTGATGATGATGATGATGGTACATAGCACTTATTCTATTGAATTACATCTCCAGTTTAATATCTTTAAAAGCCCCTGAAACTTCAAAACCTACCAAAGTCAAGGAACAAATGAATCTTATATGAAATAGGTACATTCCATACAATGACAGACCTTAAAAGATTTAAATATTGTGAGCGATTTTGGTATCTATCCGGATGCATGCAATGTGTCGTTATCATAGCAATGCTGGGCTCTGTTATATTCTCCACAGTCTCCTCCAGTAAGTGTTCAAACAGGAGGTCTATTGAGCACAGACAAAATATTTCCTCCAAGATCACCACCTTATCTGCAATTATTTTAATTCTGAGACGGTGCCGAATCTTTAGAACTGAAAAAGATTCCTGAATCTTTTAAAAATATGTATTTGTTAATGTGAATAAAATCTCTTATATAGAGAAATTAGTATTGTATAGTTAGCAAGTGGACGTATTTTGTACCTCAATGACAAGACCCATTTCATATATCTGCACCTCTGAGAAAATATATATTTTTTTTTCTAATGTACAAAGTACAGTGAACACACAAACATAGGGGGGGGGGGCGCGATTTAGGCTACTTTCAGGCAATAGGGCAACCCCATTAAACCTAAAAACTAGTTGTTTTCCCAGAGTAACACATAGAAAAATCTGGCTACTTTTATAGATGATTTTGTTATGTTAGATCCAGGGTGAGAAACATGACAATATTTACAGTTTTCATTTATTTATTTTTTAGATCAAGAATTTTGTCATGTAACTTATTTTATTTTTTTTCAACTAGGTGATACACTGAGGAATCACAAGATCTCCAATACTGCCAGCGTATATAGATCCAATTTAAGATTAATCTAATAGGAAATGTAAAGCCAACTAAATTTACATCCAAAATACTTGGATTATTAGTAACAGCTAGCAGAGGAGACCAGATTCAGGGCTCCTCTGCTTGCCTCCTGGCTTGCCCATCACTAGGGGGTTGTCCATGCAATGTTAGAGTAAGTATACATCTTTACATTTGAAGCACTTTGGTGACAAAGAGCAGTTCCGCTTAGCCTTAATGTGTCACTACAAATGCAATTTATAGTCTCTGCCAAGATTTAGTGGTCCTTTTGTGTGCTAGTCGTACCTGGGCAGGGCAGATGGCTTCACAGAGTTTGCATGCGATGCAGCGCTCCTCTCCAGACGGATACCTGCGCAGTGCATGCTCACCACGGAACCGAGGGCTTAATGGGCCCTTCTCAAAAGGGTAATTAATAGTGGCTGGCTCCCGGAACAAGTAACTGAAGGTCATTCCTAGGCCTAGAAAAAAGGGGAAGGAAAGCAGAAAGAGAAACCAAAAGTCAAAGGGAATACAGGTGGCTACAAAGAAAATTACAGGAATATTAGTAATAGAATCGATATCGCTAGGGCTCATTTACTAACAATGCATCGTAGTGTACTGAACCACAGCAACTACCTTTTACCTGTGCAAGTTAGACAGTGAACTTTTCCAATTATCTGCTATGGATTAGTGCACAACTCTAGTAAATACATATTTATTATTTACTTATTTTGCAACTATCTCCTACCTCTCAACAATTCAGTCCATAGAAGAGTCTGGGCAGCTCGATCAGTCACAGACTTCAAGTCTTGCGCCTCTTCTCTGGCATTTACGTACTCTAAGGGGAGAAAAATAAAGTGTACAGACTTTTGTAAGAGTTTGAAAAATGAAGCATAATCCTGCATCATTCATACACTTAGAATATGTTGTTTTCAAAACAATACTGCAGCTTTCAGCAAATGTTGTCATTCTAGATACATACTGAAGTAAAACAGTTTTCTAGTATTTTTATATTATTTTATTATTAGTATTTTTGTATTATGAGAGAACTGACCGGTACATGTCATATTAATGAAAAGTACTGTGCTTTGTGAAACAATTACTAAGTTGGCAATCCAGCATAAGTTATTGAATTGGCAGCAGTTGTGGTTGGAGTGGAGATAGCCGTTAGGCACTTGCAGAAAAACCACACGTGATAGATCGTGGAGAACTGCAAGTGACTAACTGAGTTATCGCCACTCAAACCGCAGATGCTGCACTGTAAATAATCCACAACCAGCCTTACACACCCCGAGACCACAGGTATATGATCCCTCTTTAATAGTGAAAGACATCCCCAGGGTGATCAGTTCAGGGCCTCCATAGGAAGAGGACCACAAAAAAAAAAATATATAAGCAGAGCCAATCAGGAGAGGATAAAGAAAAAAGAAAAACAAAGTCAGTATATTTTATATATAAGGGGTATATTTATTAAACTGCAGGTCTGGAAACGTGGAGATGCTGCCTATAGCAATCAGATTCTAGTTGTCATTTATTTAGTACATTCCACAAAGTGACAGCTAGAATCTGATTGGTTGCTATAGGCAACATCTCAACTTTTTCAAACCTGCAGTTTAGTAAATGTAACCAAAAATGTTTTTTTTTTTTTAGATACATCCGTGAAAGGTAATAAAACATGAAGGGATGTATATGATCAAGTGGATTGCAGACTGCCTAAATAACTATTTTTGCTCTAGATTTACTGTTGCAATGTAAAAGGGGGTCACCAAGACTAGAGGGGAAACACATAAATCTATTTACTAGATAAGTCAATGGGTTCAGATAGTATACAGTTACAAGTATTAATCAATTAGTGGAGGTGTAATTTCAGGTGATTGGAGAATTGAAAAGGGATTCTCTGCACATTGTTTTAAATAATTTATATTACATAGTGCAGCATCTGTAGTCTGAGCGGAGGGAATGGTTCCTCTGCTCAGATCACCGATGCTGTAGATTCATTCAAATTATTATTTTTAATTATTTATTGTGACCAGTATTTGTTTTTGAGTAAAAGCTGTGGTTCTCACTGCAGCTTCATATATTTACAATGATTCAACATCAAGTCATACATTTAGCAATTGTATTGCAAGTAAAACTTATCAATGGTTTGATGTTTAAAGATAACATTACATGTTGAGAAATCATACTGCTTCGGCTATGTATATAGCCTATAGCAACCAATCAGATTCTAGTTATTATTTGTTTAGTACATTCTTCAAAATAACAGCTAGCATCTGATTGGTTGCTATAGGCAACATCTCCACTTTTTCAAATCCACAATTTAGTAAATATACCCCCAGGTGCTAAAAGACACATTTATGTGTGCTACATTTGTATAGTGTACTATCAATGTAATATCATTGTTCAGTATAAATTTGTACAAATGCCTCAAAGATAGGTCCTGAAATTGATTCCCAGGATGAATGTGTCCTGTCATGAAAAAAACATAAGAACTCCTACACTACATAGTATCTTGAAGGACAACAATCATTAAAACATGCTGTTCTTTTACTAAGAAAAAATAAATAGTTGGGTTCCCTTGCAAGGGTTCTTTTATATTGGAATACTGTAATGTCATCTCTGCTACGGGCAGACCACCTTCACACTGCATGTACAATGTAGCTTTAAGGGGGACTATGGATTCCTGCATGGCTTTTAAGAAGAAGTGTTCACATATAAACAGAGGAATCAGTGATCACAATAACAAATGCATTTTAAAAGGTGTCTGAACACTATTCAAGGCAAAACTCAAATATAAACTAATCTTACGTGGGAAACCCTTTCTCTTACAATCCCAAGTGAAGAGCACACAAGGAATCTATTCAGTGTTTTAGAAGCTGCTCTGAGTGCGCCATTTTACCACTAATCACACAACACACTTCTATCATTACCCAACACCAACTGGTTAAACCCTGCTTTTGCCAAGCCTATCAGTTTGCATGGGGGTGATCTTATCAACAACTTACTGAATGATTGCATTTGAGGTGCCAGACTAAAAGGCCTGGCCAGTGTCCGAGAGCATGGGGGACCTGGAAAGAGAACAAGTGACAGAGTCAGAAGCAGGTATAATACAATAGGTGGATTACTTGTAACACCACCTGATACGATGATCCCCCCAAAGCCTACTTTTCTTTCTGCTACTACCACATGCACCTCATCTTACCCGTGTGGAAGATCACAGCAAAGTATCCAAAACAAAAAGAGCAGACAGTAAATATGACTACAAGTCACAGGTGGAATTCAGCAAATTATACAATGCAGTAATCCATTAATTACTCCACCGATAGATCATTGTTGGTATACTTTGATATGTTCTGTGATCTTCTTAGAGAACAGACATTTTTACATTCTGGTTACATAAGTTAATTCACACTTCCAATAACCAAAAAAATGTACAGTTTGTTTTATTTTCCAATGCACTTTTATCCTAGGAAGCTGCATGATCATTTTCAAGGAGTTGGCCACTGTCAGCTGAATACACATTTTGGCTTGCACATGTCCTCTGTTAAAATTTACCAAATAAGATGTTTTATTATTCTGTGGCTTCCTCCTTTGCACATCTCTACGGAGCTCTCCATATTGGATACATTTGTATCCATAAAGCTGTTTCATATCATATCCCATAGAAATAAATATAATTAACTCTATCTGACGCTAAATAGACATGGTGCAAAATGAAGCATGAAGCTATTAGATGTATTATGTGGTACAGTTGCTAGCATTGCTGCATTTCAGCATTGGGGACATGGGCAATGTTTGAAGTTTGTATGTTCTCCGCGCACTTATGAGAGTTTCCACTGGTTTCCTTCCACACTCCAAAAACAGACTGGAAGGTTAATTGGGAGACTTACAAATTAGACACAAGTTGTTTTTTTTGGTGGTAAAACATCTAGACTGATTAAATATTCTCTATAAACTACTGTGTAATTGGGTGGCACTATATAAACAATAATAAAAGCTGTTAGAGGGCATATACCTTATTAAAGTGTTCAGAAAATGAAAAATGCCTTAATGTTATATAATTTTTATTTTATGGATATCAAGCAAACACAAAAACAGAATAAAAAACACAAAATTAGAAATCGGATTATAAAAAAACTGCTCCAAAAACATAATCCCACTTATGCCTTGTACCCTGGTGCCAGGATAACATATTTGAAAGTCATTTTAATTGTCCACACCTGAAAAGGCAATGGATGAAAAACACAGTATAACTGCCCCCTTTCTGTGAGCCTTACTTGGAAAGTGCATTGGATGAATGGCACAAAACACCTTGGTTTTTCAGTAGTACACTTAGATGGTCCGCCCAGCTGGCATCAAGGTGCACGCTAAGGGGTAAATGTATGAATCTCCGGATTCTTCATCTCCGGCGTGTTCAGCCTCTTCAGCGCTTAAATTTAAAGCGGCGCTGCATTGTAAAGGGAAGTTTCCCTTTACAATGCAGCGCCGCTTTAAATTTAAGCGCTGAAGAGGCTGAACACGCCGGAGATTCATACATTTACCCCTTAGTCTACACTTCGCAAACTAGGTGAACACCCACCTAAGTGTGCAGTGACAGGGAAAATCCCAAGAGGTGCACTATGCAAAAGTGTTGACATCACATCAAAGTCCAATCTACTACCACTTTAGAATCATAATATCATTAAATAAAAGTGTTCCCTTTTTCTCCTAAAATGCTGCTCAGTTTAGCTTGTTTTATGGCTTAAACTAATCATAAATGTAAGTGGACAGTACTGTATTTAATACATGTGTTACCAGACTGGAGCATAAAACTAGATTCATAAATGATCAGCCTAACCAGTTTCTATCGACTTGGCAGTCCTGGTGTAATTTTTTATCTTCTTGATATCCTGCTCTTATTTCCTGAGTTCTGAATAAATGCTTAGAGAACTTGATCTCCTCTACTGAATATCTTCCTTCTATTCCTCCCCACTACTTATCTTCCCTGTACTAACACTCCCTACTTCCCCTTCCTCCTTTCTTTTTCCCTTCTCTAGTCCTTGTCTCTATCTCTCCCCACATCACATTCATCAATCTACACTTTCTTGTTCGCAAAGACGTTTTTTTTTTATTTTATTTAACTTATCTGATTTACACATAAATGTCCTTCTGTTTTGATTACAATGCTTTTCCCTTGCTTCCCCCCATTTTTCCTTTCTGTACCCCCTCTCCTCTTCATATATTCTGAAAAATCTTAAAACTTTATTTAAAAATAAATAAATGTGTTACTTTTCTGTGATTAAACTCCTTTTGCAGTGGAAATGGCTGTGTACCCTTTTGTAAAGCAAGAAACACGCCTAAATAGGCACCATCTCTACTCCTTCACTTCAAATCATCTAACTCAGAAAAATATCACCATCACAAATCACCTCTATGCACAGCAGCAGCAAAGACAATTATGCACATTGCCTTGGCCATTCTGTGCTTTGCAAATGAGGCCATCTATGTGTAAAAGAATAAATGGTCACAAGAACAAATAGAAAAAAGTGTTGTAACATTCATAAACAGCAATGTAAAAGTTATCCTTTCCATGACTAAACTGTGTAGAAAAAATATAACTTGAGATACTTTTAACCTACCCCAGTTGTCATTTCTCAGGAAGGCAACCAACTTGCATTTCTTGTGCTTCTGCTTGCAGTGAACAACAAAAGGAAAATTACCCCTCTCTTACCCCAGCAATAAATGCCCCCTCCTCATTGTTATACATCAACTTCCATAATCACCCCTGGATGCTTTGCTAGATAATTACCTGCCTTATTTTGAGCAAGATTATACAACCAACCCAATGAGTTCATATATTCTCTGTCAGTCTGCACTAAAGGTAATAACAGAATGCTACAGAGTGGGCTCTATACATTGTCTCAATTGTGCCCATTTACTATCACACTCACCACCTGATGCAGTGTGATTGAGGTCACACACAAGATCTAGGGGGCATTAGGAGAGTGCCTATCATATTTGGGTTCCTTATTATTAACGGTGTTTGTGCTGCAGTTTTTCACAGATAAGACAGGAAGAGGAACAGAATAGAAAATCATTCAGACAAGACTGTATCCTAAGTGACAACTATGCTCATTATGGGAAGAAGACAAACCACACAGACTCGCTGCCTGGTAAGTCTAACTAGTGCCCTATTGGACTGGATAGAGAATTCCTTTGTTCAAAGTATGGAGTTGGCAGTCACTGGGATTTCAGCGTTCATTATGAAGATTGTTTGAGCAAGCACAGCCATGAGAACAATGAAAGGGAAGACTTCTACCTCCAACACTTCAGAAGCTGCAGCTAGGCCATCTGTTACTAGACTTGGATGAACCAGCTCTAAATCTCTCAAAAGGATATCATTTTTTAATATTGGCACTGTAGAACCACTTGTTAAAGCTAGGAGAGCTGTTGATCCCCTTGTCAGATTTCCACTGAAGAGGGACTGACTGCCACAGGAGACTGTACGCTACAGCAATTGGCAATAACTACCATTAATGGCTGTGTTGGTTCAGAGGTCCAGGATGGGTGACAGAGGCCTCACCAAGCACACTGTTGACATGACATTGGCAGCATGTAAGCCACCAACATTTCTGCAAGAAGAGTTGGGGAGATACAGGCCCTGCTATGTACAAAATGAAAGAAAAAAAAAATACAAAAAAATGGTGTAAAGAACAAAGTAGGTATTTTTTTTTTTTTATAAAGAATGATTGTAAAACAATATAAGGAAGAAGAGAACGGACAAGCCAGATGTTGTCAAGAGTTCTAAAACATATTTACAAATAATCCTTCAGACAAAATCAAAAATGCTGCTTATCCAGACCTCAGAGAGGAAAGCTCGGCTAATAGCCTCTAAGAAGACGATTGCCAAAAACCAAAGAGTTTATCAAGTTATGATGCCTTTTCAGAGCATCTACACCTTAAACCGTGAGAGCAAAATCCAAGGCCTGGAAGGCTCATGTTACCCAAGACCAGTTATGCAGAGTTGTGCTCTGGTCATCATTCCAGAGTCCAGAACATTTGAAATGTTACACTACATGGAATTTCCTTTCCTGTGCAAAGACATGGCAGCAGATAACTCCTTGTACCTCAGGCCAGTGGTTAAGACTGACGAGGTATGGTGGATGGGAAATCTGAATGCTAGGGTAAGATCATTTTTTAACTGCTGCATTAATCATTCTGTGCCTGCTGCCATACCTCAGCACAGAAACAGAAAATTAAGAATTTAATCTGGTATAGATTTTCCATCATACACGCCAACCACTGATACCAGAAGAGCAGACATAAAGAAGAAATATGCTTTTTGCACATAAGCTATTAAAATATTCAATGGTGTAATAACATACCTGCTTGCTTGGCAGCATTGTAAATGAGGCGAGCTCCCAACATGCTCACTCACGTTTTCTGGTAATGAATAAAAGGTATGCACAATCAGTAAACAACAAAACACAGAAGCACTCAGTATAACATAAAAAATACTAATAACTTTAATTTTCACTACTACACACTTAATATTTAAAGAAGTTATTGCATTTTATCTTGACGAGTTTTCTTTGTTCATAAGAAATAAAGAGCAATGCTGTCCCCACTTTGCAAAATGAAACCTTACACGTCATTTTGCATCTGAAGGACACTAGTATAATCAGTGACCTCAGTGCAACTTGCCAACTTTGCATATGACAGAATGAGCAGCATGGGATTAAGGTCGTTTAATACTAGAAAATCCAGAGTTTGTTGAATAAATTGATTCCATTATAGTAATGTGAAGCCAAAATAAAAAACAAAATCTGACATACAATCTCCAACTACTATACGGTGCGCACGCGCTTTAATGCCAAAACTAGACTAGGCATGCGCAGTAATGTCTTATTGCCGGAAACGCATGCGCAATAGCTCTTTCCTTTGCGTTCCACAGAGTACGTTCCTCGTGCCATCTCAGCTTAGCTGGTGACTGTCGTGTAACAAAGTCCGAAACAACAAGATACAGCCTCCACCTAGTCCAGCTTCCATACATTTTGCTTTATGGCCGGTACACTGTGCCGTCCTTGTCACAATCATCCCCCGTGCTCACCTGACAGATGCCGCTGACCTTGCTGTAAGCGAGCGACCGTAGAAGCTAAGGAGTTCAGTGATTGGCAGACACTGCAGTCGCTCAAATGTGGAGGCGGCCTTGAGTGCAGTGTTTCAGCATTTTCATTCGTTCATTAAGACCAGGCCCTGCACAGTGGTTTGTTGGGAACTGGACCATAACCTTCCTTCAGTATGATTGGTTGAGATGTGCTTATCAGTGATTGGCCGGCTCAGCTGCCGGTTAGTGTTTTATAAATCTGGATTGGATAATTTGCACAACATCCTGTCTAGAAGGGAAGCTCTGAAAGCTGCAGATTTAGATGCGAAGCTGAAATGGTTGCGACTAAATCCCCTTCAGCGTAGGTACCCGGTACCTACACTGCATGGGAAATAGCACACTCAGTGTGAGCCAGCTAAATCCCCTTCACCGAAGGTACCTTTTGGCCCCCTGCTGGCCGGGTCATGAACTCGAAGGGGATTTAGCCTGCTCTGTGTGAGCCAGCTAAATCCCCTTCACCGAAGGTACCTGGTACATACACTGCATGGGAAATAGCACACTCAGTGTGAGCCAGCTAAATCCCCTTCACTGAAGGTACCTTTTGGCCCCCTGCTGGCCGGGTCATGAATTGGAAGGGGATTTAGCCAGCTCACAGTGAAGTGTCTAAATCCCCTTCAGTGTAGGTACCTGGTACAATGACTGTATGGGAAATAGGATTTAGCCAGCTCTTAGCTACACTTATACTGTCTTATATTACTGAGGTTGTTTTTGGTGATGGTAGTATCAGTACTAAATAACAAGAAAATGGATAGTATAATATGTGCATTTTGTCTTGAATTTGTTTCCAGGTCACCTAAAAAAATAATAATATTTATTTAGCCATTTATTTTTTAAAGATAAAATGTACTTATTGGGCCAACCTTTTAAGAGTTAATTTCTCTTGTGGTTACTCATAAATGATCCATATTGATCTGTAGATATCTAAAAACAAGATCATTTTAGAGTGAGAAATAGAGAAACTGAAGATACAGGGTCATAAATTGGAAGCAACAGTAAGAAATGCAAACTGAAAGGTCAACTCAAAGTAAAGGATAATGTGTAGATATTAGCCCATGAGAAAAGTTATTTGCAATTATTATTTTATGCTAGAACCTTAATGCACATTAGCATGCATTAGATATATATGAAGAGCCCCCTCTCCCTCTCTATTCACAGAACTTGTTTTCATCAGCAGAAAATTATAGTTGCCAGTTCATTTCTATGGTGCTACTTAGTATTCTCTGGGGCAGGGCCATCTTTTCCATTGGGCACCATGGGCAGGTGCCCAGGGGCCCCAAGGGCAAGGGGGCCCCATAGGCAAGTCTCTTAATAAGAATAAATAATCCTGCAAAAAAAAAAATCCTGCAAAAGAAAAACTTCAAGGGTCACTGAGCGAGTACATTTAAAAAAAGCAGTGCATCGAGGCCCCTATATATTATATATATATATATATATATATATACATATATATATATATATTATATATAGGGCCCCCGATGCACTGCTTTTCCCGGGGGCCCGTAATGTTGTTAAGATGGCCCTGCTCTGGGGAATATTCAATTCAGTCTGGAGCATGTAGATTTGCTTACAGAAATTGACTATTATACTTGTATGCTTTGTAGTGGATAATTTAGGTTATGTTTTAATCATACTTGCCCACTCTCCCGTATTGTCCGGGAGACTCCCTAATTCTGCATAGATCTCCCGCAGTACCTGGTTGGTTTTCCCGCATCCTGCCACTTCCCAGTGAAGTGGTCAGGATGGGGTCCTCCATGACATGAGTCACAGCAAGCTGCGTAATGTAGGCTTTGCCACCTGGGTCATATTAACACGGATGCATAAATGTATAGTTAAGGGCGGTACTTAAATTACACCATCCCCTCCCCCTCCAAGAAATGTTCAGATTTTAGTGTTAACATTTTTAGTTAAATAAGTACTTGGATATACCCATGGTGTATATTTTACTCAAGGGGTACTTATGTGGCATTATTTAGCACAATGGGTCTGGTGACTCCCCAGTCATTGGCTCCAGTCCATGTACTAGGATACCTCTTCCCTATCCTAATCCTACTGGAACCATACTCAAGAAGGGCACTGGGAGTAGGTATGGCAATTATAACAAGAGCGCAGAATGTTGATCAATGCAAGTAAGGCAGACAAGAGGAGGAATCACTCTGAGGATGCCCTATCACAGTAAAATCTTATATATAAATCATTGGTCTGCTTGTCTGTCCAGTTATGCATTCAGACACCCCTGCACCGATTGGGATGAAACCAACGCGAGATGGTCCAGTTGAATCCTGTCCAGGTTTTAGGGAGATTAGGGTCCCAGTAGAACCTCCCGTTGGTGTACGCTGGGCAGAACTTTGACCTGGCGAGCCTGTCCTGGTCCTTCCACTAGATGGATTTCAATGACATTTAATCTAAAAACAAAAATGACACTGGGCAGCCACCTAATGGGTGTGTTGGAAGACCTGCTAAGCTTCTAATTATTTTGAAAAGGTTGACAGTTACATCCAACTCATTGATAACTTAATAGCTTGAAGATTTAAACCCAGGCAACGGCTGGTACTTCAGCTAGTAATTAATAAAACAGGATCTTTATTCTTAAGATTATTTGCATAATTGCCTTTCTTTCAATGCCACAGCTTTTGTCTCTCAGCACTTATTGTGGCGGGTACAGCGTGCACTGAAAATTAGAGTGCACTACATTTGTGCACGTCAAATTTAGATTCAGACATACACCTAACTTAAAATTACCTGGACTGAATAAATATGTAGTTAGTGGCACACTATACAATTAAACACCTGTGTGATTACGATGGATCAGTTGCAAATTGCATTACAAGTTACTTCTTGCTGCTATAGGTGGAAAATTAAGTTTATTATGCGGGGACCCTTCTTATAATCAGTTGTGGTGTAATAGACTTCGTGCTAGATGCATCTTTTTAAAAAAATTTGGACATATTTTAATATAACAACTGTGAATATGTAATAATTGTCAGGCTAAAAGTAATGTAGGCATTCAATAAAAAAATCCTAATATGTGGAAGATGGTTCTCATAATATATTGGTAAATTATGTCATTACTTTTTTTCCAAAAGATAATTAAGAGAATAGATAGTATATTATTTGTTTTACAATCCTTGGTTCAGCAGGTATACTTTATGCATTTATCTAATATTTTGACATGCTTGTAGGACACACAAGGAAAGCGTGAAGGTCTCTTCCACACGGGTCACATATAGACATGTAAAAAATATCTAACATAAAGGGGTAGAGGGGTTTGGGTCAAAACTTATCTTGCAGGTCTGGTGGCTTGTAAACAAAAGAAAATGTGCTACATATACAGCAGTGTGTATGTCCAAGTTGTGGCCAGTGTTCCTACGTGTGTAAGTTACTGTACATTATGAATTATTGTGCACCATTTTCACAGAGAGGCGTATGGTATCAGCACTAAATAGGTTATTGAAATAATTAGATCACAAACAGTGCAAGACAATGGGGTATATTTACTAAACTGCAGGTTTGATAAAGTGGAGATGTTGCCTATAGCAACCAATCATTTTCTAGCTGTTTTTTTGTAGAATGCACTAAATAAATGATGTCTATAGCAACCAATCAGATTCTAGTTATCATTTATTTAGTGCATTCTAAAAAATGACAGCTAGAAAATGATTGGTTGCTATAGACAACATCTCTACTCTTACAAAGCCGCAGTTTAATAAATATATCCCCATGAGTGTGCTGGTCCGGCCGGCTGCCTGGATCAGTCACCCCCTCCTGGGTCCTCCATTGCTGGGGGAGAACCTTGGTCGGCATAGCAATTACAAGTAAAGTACAAACTTGATATACTTTACATTGAGATGTTTTTGAGAAAGTTAAGCAAGCAAAGCAACAATAAAGATGTAGTAATTTTAATGGTGAAATAAAGAACTAGTTTATTACAAGTTTACCTCTGAAATATACAAAAAAAGCTGCTTTCAGTATGTTTTGTTTACATCACATTATGTACTTCTTACTAAGTATTCAAATATACAGTATATTACAACGTTCAGCTGTCTGTAATATGTAACAGCACACACAAATGTCTGATAACGTCCATTTACAATATCAGGTAATATATCCCACTTGCTGGTCCTCATCGTAACAAGCTGCAACATAACTATCACTCTTTGCGGTAATTTCATCAGGCATTATCAGGTGGATAATAACATGAAGTTCGAGAGTAGAAATAAAATAATAAACTGTCTCTATTAGGTTTCTTGCTTTCTCCTTCGTTAATATCGCTTGATGGACGGACACTTTAAAATGGGAATCCCATAACAGTCCGCTCCAGAACGTGTCCTTTTACCCTCTGGGAGTCACAAGCATTATTTGAACTCTTCCTTAAACAGATGAGTTTTCAGCAGGATCCTGCAGTTAGAGACGATACTTGACAGAGATATTCTGTTGAACATTTCCACGGGCAGCATTCAAGAAGGGTCATAGTCCTGAGAGCGGAGGTAACCTGGGAGAAGCAAATAAAAAAAGCGTCAGCGTAAGCAGAGGGTTGGTATGTACAGAGATTGTGATAATAGATATAAGTGGAAATGGATAGGACAGCACTAAATACTTTTGTAGTGACAAGATAATTTCAGTAAGACAACAGTAATTAATGACGAAGAGTATAGAGGTTATTTCTGCAGCGACTATTTGAATGGATTGTAGGAGACAAAGATATCATTACAGCAGTCTGGACAGTATGTAACAAAAATTGCTTTGTAGTACAAGAAAAAATGTTTTATTTCTGAAAGAGTAATCAGGGAAATAAAACACAGAATAAATAATAGGATTTTTATATATAGTCCCCTGGGAGACACTGCATGACTGGTCCCTACACTATACCCCAATGTTTCCCAGACACTTTAAGACATCCTAGAAGTTCACCGTAGCTCTACCCCCTCTATACTACTCTCCCTATAGGCCGGCGGTTCCCAAACTGTGCGCCGCGGCTCCCAGGGGTGCCGCGACGCTGTCACTGGGGTGCCGCGGGCCAAGCATTGAAAAAAAGAAAGAACACAGAAACTTACCAATCTGTCGGGCGCCGGGACCCAGCAGACTCCTCTCTGTCACTGAATATCAAAGTCAGTAACAAGCTGCTGCGGGAGAGAGGAGTCTGCTGGGTCCCGGCGCCCGACAGATTGGTAAGTTTCTGTGTTCTTTCTTTTTATTCTATGGCTGGCGCGCGGCAGAGGAGTGAGAGGGAGCGTGACAGCGGGGCACAACAGGACAGAGAAGGGTGACAGCGGGGCACAACAGGACAGAGAAGGGTGACAGCGGGGCACAACAGGACAGAGGAGGGAGACAGCGGGGCACAACAGGACAGAGAAGGGTGACAGCGGGGCACAACAGGACAGAGGAGGGAGACAGCGGGGCACAACAGGGCAGAGGAGGGAGACAGCGGGGCACAACAGGGCAGAGGAGTGTAACAGCGGGCAGAGGAGTGCGACAGCGGGGCAGAGGAGGGGGACACAGCGTGAGGGGCAGTAGAGGGGGACACAGCGTGAGAGGGGCAGTGGAGGGGGACACAGCGTGAGAGGGGCAGTGGAGGGGGACACAGCGTGAGAGGGGCAGTGGAGGGGGACACAGCGTAGGAGGGGACATCGTGAGAGAGGGCAGAGGAGGGAGGACATCGTGAGAGAGGGCAGAGGAGGGGGGACATCATGAGAGAGGGCAGAGGAGGGGGGACATCGTGAGAGGGCAGAGGAGGGGGGGCATCGTGAGAGAAGGCAGAGGAGGGGGGCATCGTGAGAGAGGGCAGAGGAGGGGGACAGCGTGACAGAGGGGGCAGTGTGAGAGAGGGCAGTGTGTCTGGATGCAGAGGGGGCAGTGTGTCTGGATGCAGAGGGGGCAGTGTGTCTGGATGCAGAGGGGGCAGTGTGTCTGGATGCAGAGGGGACAGTGTGTCTGGATGCAGAGGGGGCAGAGTGCCTGAGAGCAGAGGGTCTGGATGCAGAGGGGGCATTTTTGCATACAACTAAATAAGTATTTCTGTCCTGACATAAATACTTATTACAATTTTTTGACCCAACTACTTCTAAAACAGGACTGCTCAATAATTATTTTGGAGGGGTGCCTTGAAAAAATTTGGAGACTCTAAGGGTGCCGCGAACTGCAAAAGTTTGGGAACCACTGCTATAGGCCTTCAATTTATGTTTAACCCTGAAGAGGAGTAGACAGGCTCAAACATTAGCGATCATGGGTGGGCAGAACACCATCATGCCAATTTCTTATCAGCAGACTTGGCGACTGGGCACCTAGCAGACAAGAGGAAAAAACAGGAGAGAAACCTGGGCACCTTAGCTTTTGGTACATTAACAGGAAGAAAAGCACTTTTTCCTCCTGTCACCCAACTAATAATATTGTCGAGCTACGGCCCAGACAGGACACCCACAGAAAACGCAAGTGACTCAAGAGTCTTCTTAGACTGCCTGTGAACCCCAGTACCGACTTTGGCCGGGTCCTGTGGAGGAATCCAGCATTGTGAGTGGGGGCATTAGAGTAAACACCACCTCGTTACCTCCATTCTTACGCTCAGAGCGTTAGACAATCATCCAAGCTGTGACATTAAAGTCGTAGACTTTGGAGACCACCCCAGTAATAAAATTCTAAACTAAAAGCCTAACAGAAGAGTGGTATACAGCAGGAGTAGTGTCAGTGAACTTCCAGAATGTCTTATATTGCCCTTTCACCTGGTCCCTACCGTATCCTCCAATGGTTCCTGGTGTCCCGCAATGAATGCCTGAAAAATAGCCAAATTTAAAAGTTATGGATAAGTGACAAAGCTGAAGTATGCCACCTAAAAAAGTGTGTAGAAAACTGGATGTATTGTTATTTTTGTGAGATAATTTAGAAAAGTCTTTTATGTACAGTGTTGTGACAAAAGCAATTATACTCATGGCCTGTAATGAAAATATCATCTGAGTAAAATGTGGTTTTGTTTATTAAAGATTACTGCATCTAGTCACAACATCTATGGCAATAACGGTCTCTGTATTATTATCTCACTTGCCGGTAAGGCTCTACTCCTCTTTCAAATAAAAAGTACCTTGTTTCATTCTGAAGTAAGAGGTGTCAGGATTGAGGCAGCGGGGCCTGTGAGGGAAAAGATGGTGGGCGGCAGTGAGACACGATTGTGGGCAGCGGGCCTGTGAGGGAAAGGAGAATGAGCACCTGTCATGGGGAATAGCAGATAAAAGATGGTGAGTGTTGTCAGGGTATTGTTGGTTGAGGAGGGGCTGTGTGGGGAAGAGGCTTCTCCCTCACATGCCCCTTCTGCCCACATGCTTTACTCACACATGCCCCCCCCCTCTGTGCCCTGCAGCTTCCATCACACATGCCCCCCTATGCCAAGAGAGACACACACACTACCATGTGACCCCTATGTCAAACAGCTTCCACCACACATGCCCCCTGTGCCAGCCCTGCATCCACCACACATGCCCCCGTGTGCCAGCCCTGCTTCCACCACACATGCCCTCTGTGCCAGCCCTGCATCCACCACACATGCCCCCTGTGCCAGCCCTGCATCCACCACACATGCCCCCTGTGCCAGCCCTGTATCCACCACACATGCCCGTGCCAGCCCTGCTTCCACCACACATGCCCCCTGTGCCAGCCCTGCATCCACCACACATGCCCCCTGTGCCAGCCCTGCATCCACCACACATGCCCCCTGTGCAGCCCTGCTTCCACCACACATGCCCCCTGTGCCAGCCCTGCATCCACCACACATGCCCCCTGTGCCAGCCCTGCATCCACCACACATGCCCACTGTGCCAGCCCTGCATCCACCACACACAACCCCTGTGCCAGCCCTGCATCCACCACACACGCCCCCTGTGCCAGCCCTGCATCCACCACACACGCCCCCTGTGCCAGCCCTGCATCCACCACACATGCCCCCTGTGCCAGCCCTGCTTCCACCACACATGCCCCCTGTGCCAGCCCTGCATCCACCACACATGCCCCCTGTGCCAGCCCTGCATCCACCACACATGCCCCCTGTGCCAGCCCTGCATTCACCACACATGCCCCCTGTGCCAGCCCTGCATCCACCACACATGCCCCCTGTGCCAGCCCTGCATCCACCACACATGCCCCCTGTGCCAGCCCTGCATCCCACCACACATGCCCCCTGTGCCAGCCCTGCATCCACCACACATGCCCCCTGTGCCAGCCCTGCATCCACCACACATGCCCCCTGTGCCAGCCCTGCATCCACCACACATGCCCCCTGTGCCAGCCCTGCATCCACCACACATGCCCCCTGTGCCAGCCCTGCATCCACCACACATGCCCCCTGTGCCAGCCCTGCATCCCACCACACATGCCCCCTGTGCCAGCCCTGCATCCCACCACACATGCCCCCTGTGCCAGCCCTGCATCCCACCACACATGCCCCCTGTGCCAGCCCTGCTTCCACCACACATGCCCCCTGTGCCAGCCCTGCTTCCACCACACATGCCCCCTGTGCCAGCCCTGCTTCCACCACACATGCCCCCTGTGCCAGCCCTGCATCCACCACACATGCCCCCTGTGCCAGCCCTGCATCCACCACACATGCCCCCTGTGCCAGCCCTGCATCCCACCACACATGCCCCCTGTGCCAGCCCTGCATCCACCACACACTCACACACACTAGCTTCCCTTCTACTTACCTTTTTGTACACGATAGCAGCCAAGATCCGAAAGAAACTATGGCGCTCCTGCACGGATAATACAGCCTTTCAGCAGCCCGCCTAACACTTTGTACCATGTGACCGCTGCGATCACATGACCCTGTGACGTCATATTGACGTGCCAGGGTACCTAAGCCGAAGGGGATTTAGCCGCTACCAAGCTGAAATTGGCTTCTTATTCACCCTCCAGCTTCTTAATCAGAAAAGCTTATTTTTAAAGGATTACATTAAATTGGATCACTGATTTCACATCAGGTTGACACTATAGGGTGTCTCTTACCCACACTGTAATAGTATGTACCCTGACCCATCAAGGTTTTGGCAATGAAATCAGGGGCAAAGTCACCATATTTTATCATTTTCAATAAGCTGTAGTTTTGCAAGGATTAAATGCCGTTGGGCCATTAATTTGATAGTGGGAAGTGGAAATTCCCTTTTTCTTTTTTTTAGTAAGGTTTACATACATTTAAAGTTTGTTTTCATTTCCTGACAGTAAAGGGAGTGTGGGTGGTATTATAGATTGGTGACGGGATTGTTGTAATGCAGAGTATTGCGTTGGAGTATGTCATGTTTCTTTGATGTATATAATTATTCTCATTTGTGAAGTAATGCAGTAGTTTTTGTGGAGGGATTGTAGCAGAATTGGGTGTTATCGTAATGTGAACTTTCATTTCTATTGGTACATTTTACCTCTTGATGTTGTATATAGTCTATTGTATTTTGGACAAAGTGATATGAGATTTATTTTTGTTGAAATTTTTAATTAAAGAAAATCAACCATTGCAAAACTACAGCTACTTATTCAAAATAATGAAAATGCTACCTGTGCCCACTTTGCCACCTGATTTCATATCCCAAACTGTGTTGGGCCAGGCAAAAGACAAGTGTTTTATATGTAACTGACCACCCTGTGTTGTTTCCCACTATCAAATTGGTGGCCCAATGGTATTTAAGCCTTGCAAAACTATAGCTACTTATTAAAAATGATAAAATATAGTCACTTTGCCCACTGATTTCATGCCCAAAACCATTTTGGGTAGTGGTGAATACTATTAAAGCTTGTGTAAGGGGCACCCTTTAGTGTCAATCTGATGTGAAATTAGTGATCCAACTTGATTTAATCCTTTAAAAATAAGCTTTTTTGTATAAGAAGCTGAAGGGTGAATAAGAAGCTGAAGGGTGAATAAGAAGCTGAAGGGTGAATAAGAAGCTAACTTTAGCCTCGTGATTTAGATCACATTTTAATGAAACAATAATGTTTTGTTTTTTGTAACCAATCGCAGAGCAAATATTTTTTTTTTAACACAATAATAAATACTTGTTACAATCACAATAGAAACAAGATAAAATTATACATTTGAACCAATAAAAAAAACTGAGGCACATAATCCCAAGTTTTATATTTGTAAAAGGTAACATATAGAGAGTATTGGCAATAACAAATTTCAGGTGCGGTAGGAGAAGGGCTTCTTAGTGTATAGTAAGTGAAGAGTGTGGGGACGACGGGGATGGATCTGATGGAATTTTTTTTATCATGCAGATGGTAAGTGGTTTTCTTTTCCATTTGAGCAATAAACCAAATGTAGCATTGTAGTGAGGAGATGCAGGAAGACTCGTCCCATTCCCAGATAATGGGCTGCTGCAAGGATATGAGAGGCCAGCTTGATTGAGTGTCGGAATCCTGAAGAGGGTAACAGGAGGAAGAACCATAGGTCCTTACAGACAGGGCACTGGAGGTGCCAGGACAAAAGATTCCTGACTTTATCCACTGGATGCTGCAAACTTGAATTGGGCACTAAGTGCAAATTTTGCTGAAAAGTGGAATTTAATTTTGCTGGACCTGATTATTTAAGTTAGATAGGGAGGGTGCAATGTGGAGATCAGATCTAGTCACTATAGTAATATATGTCCTCCATACCTCCCAACTGTCCCAATTTAGGCAGAACATTCCCATTTTGAGGACTCCGCCTCACCATCCTGAACAAGATATCTCCCTTTCACTGCTGCTATGCACTAATACATGCAGCGATGAATGGGTAATTAGAGGAAAAAGAATGGGGGATATTTTCTTGTATATTTTAAACAATAAACTGCCTACTTAGAAATACAAGAACTTTAAGAATAGTCACCTTGAAGGTTTGGAGCGCCTGGATTTGGGACAGGGAGCGTGACATCACATGGGTGGTCTGGCCACACACCTGGGGCTTACCTAGCGCTTTTAAGCATTAGGCTGCCCTTTATGGCCCATGTCCTGATACTTTGTGTTTAGATGGTGACAAAACATTGGATTGGAATGTTGCCCACTCTCCCGGAATTTCTGGGAGACTAATGAATTTCAGAAAGTCCTCCTGAACTCCCAGTAGAATAGGCCATGCTCCCAGATCTTGTTTCACTTTACTGAAGTGAATGGGATGGGGCCTTGATGGCACTATTCAATGACACACTTGGCGTGGTTACTTTTACCTTGAACCTCCCCTCCAAAAAGTAGGCAAGTATGATTAAAGACCACATTTTCACTATTCCACTGCTGAGTGCAAATAAATATACAGGGTGATTGAAAAGTCGCAGTACACCCTTTTATTTCAAAAACTCTACAGGAAATTGGGAAACCTGAATACTCTAGTAAGGTATGGGTGACGTGGTCTATCTTTTACGGTATGTACCAAACATGGGCGCCATCTTGAAATCGGCCAATCGACCCAATTCCTGTAGAGTTTTTGAAATAAAAGGGTGTACTGCGACTTTTGAATTACCCTGTATATTATATACACAGTTGTGGTAAACATTATTGGCATCCCTGAATTGTAAGTACTTCATGTACAATATCTCTTGAAAAAAAGGAATGTAGTGAAACAACTTTGGTCTATAGACACTCATGTTTGGCACAGAATAGCTGAGGATAAAATTATAACAATTTTAAACAGCAACAGTAGGAAAACCTATAAAATTGAAAGATTACCAGGACACAATTATTGGCACCCTTTTGAGCAATTGAAACCTATTTTTTTTAAAAAAGAACCAGATTAGACTTGTGCGATAAATCAGAGTCACCTGTTAGCGCTCACATAATTTGACTTAACCAATGAATGATAGAATGATGTTTAAAAAGGCCACTTTTTATCCCCTGTTACTTTGTCACAATGGTAAAGACAAGAGAGCTATCTGAGAGCATCAGGAGTACTATTATCACCAAATACAAGACCTCTAAAGGTTACAAGGCCATTTCCAAAGCCTTTGGCTTCCCAGTTGAAGGGATGTGTGCAGGGTTAAAGTTTGCTACTCATGGAACTTTGAAGAACCTCCCTGGACGTGGGGGAAAGAGAAAAATCATTGAAGGTTGGTACGAAATGCTGGAAACAGTCCTTGGAAAATCTGGTCCATGTTTACATTGTAACATCATGCATTTGCTGCAGATTTGTCAGCTACACATGCATGCTGCAAATCTTCTGTTCCGCCACATCACTAAGGTGCTCTATTGGATTGAGATCATGTGGAGGCCATTGGAGTGCACTGAACTCACTGTCTGTCACGACTTGCATCCTGCAGCTCCTGTTTGCAGGTACTTTGTTGGACCTTTTTATATATTTGTATCCTGTAGTACCACTGTCCACCAAAGGGGCCACTGTGGTACTTAGACTGCTCTTACCTGCCTCGTTATTGCTGGAAGCTTAAACACCTGCTTCTGGCCTATATAAGCCTGTTAAATTTACCTGTGTTGCTGTGCCTGTTCCCTGGCTCCTGTTCTCTGAGTTTCCAGCACGTTTATCTGCAGATCATCTCAGCCACTGTTTACTCCAGTATCCTGTGGTAACGCTCTGCAGATAATTGCTACCTGTTCTCTGAAGTTCCCAGCACATCTATCTGCAGATCATCCTATACCTATATGCAAGTAATCACATGGGACGGCACCTGGAGACTCAGTGACGTGTCGCCTATGCAAGTAACAGGTGCCATCCCATGCGATTACTTGCATAGGCGACACGTCACTGAGTCTCCGTCCGCCGAGCAGCGTGCAGGATGGAGGTGATGCTACACGGGTGGGCATGCGGACCAGCCCATCTAGCCTTCGGCCCTTATGGCATTTGCCAGATGGCCAGTCCGGCCCTGTTGTGACAGGATGGGCTTACTTTGCCACCGTTCCCTTTTGTTATCCCAAATGCGCCCTCTTGCCACAGTAGGAGGGGCTTACAAATGCTGCCACCACTGGACTCCTTACCAGCATCCAGTACAGAGTTTCTTCTGGGGAACTGACGCTGCGAGTGTACCCCGTTACTGGCGTACCTGGGCTGGTACTTCTGACCTCTTACTATGGATCAGGGGTGCTGTGGATGGATCCCCCCTTGCCTATCACACTGACCAGAGCTGCAGGGTAGCAGGCAGAGCGGTGGTACCAGAAAAGCTGGGTCCAACCTCAGAAACAGCCGGAGAACGGATTAGATTTCGGGTCTAATCTGCAGGTCACAGGAATACAGCAATATTGAAGATGTTTTCAAGCAGGTCTTTGAAGCAAGTGATGTCTATTTGCTCTCACACCGGTGGAAGGTACTAGTGTGATCAGGTCAGATGAAACAAGAAAAACATTTCAGTGAACAAGATAGTGCTTTTTATACTGATTTGGGCACAGGCTATTTTTAGAATCAGGATATCATGTGTTTACACAAACATGGATTTACCTGCATTGCAAAGCCAACATTTATACTTGTCTATGAAATTCTAGAGATGCTGTGATGTCCTGCATTTGGTTTTCAGATGCAGAGAATCTAGGAGCCAGTCTTAATTAATAGTTCCTGCCTTCAATGTTGGACCTTCACACATCAAAAGATCTAATTAGCATGGGGCCCCTCTTCAGATAGTCCAGAATACACATTCCCAAAGAAAGGTACAAAACCCCAAACAAGCCACTTCCCCACATCACAACACAAAAGACTTCCATCCACAAAGGCTTATTGTATCAGATATATACCTAAGAAATCATGTATTCCCTCTAGAAAGGTTAAAACAAATGAGTTTCTTCCTTGGTCTCAGAAATAAGGATTTCTTATATCAAAATATACATAATATCAAAAATAAGTGCATGTGCAATTATATAAATAAGCACCCTGCCTTATTTCCTTTAAATACATTTTTACTTTATTTAACAGTGATCCAATCACAGATGTTGATCTTAACTTGTAGCTGGGTCATAGGCCTCTCTCTGCATATAACATACCTCTATGTGACAGGACCCATGCCTGCTAGATTCAGCATCTATTAACCACTTGTTTACTTACACACAGTGAGGGGTAGTTATATAATTGGAAGTAATCCTGACTTCATTTATATATTATTTTCTTATCTCCTAAGCTTCCCCACACCATAAGACCTCTCCACATGCCATCAAATCTCTCACATGACCTCATACCTCTCCAGTGTCGGACTGGGGCATGAAGGGCCCACCGGGGGATATCATGGTAGGGGCCCACCAGAGGGGGCGTGGCCACCCACCTGTATGTATGACTTGAGGGGGCATGGTCAGCCCACCGAGGACATGGCTAGTGCCATATTGTAGCATATGAGAATGCAATGTATACAAATTACCCAAACACTAGTATTTGGTAAGTGAACAAAACAAATATGTGAACAGAGGGCTGGAGCACAACTTCTTAGATAGTGGTCAGATTAAACCCCCTTCCAAAGAAATCTCTAGATATAATTATTTCTCCACTTATTAAAATACCAGCTTAAAACTGGTATTATGCTGAGATCAGTGTTATTAAGTGGTGAACATATAATGAAACGAATAAATTTAGATATACTTTTTTACAGAGACTTTAACTAGTGGTTAATGTGGTTGGCGTAGGGGAGTAATGTAAAGAGAGTGCACTGTATTAACTAATTCATATTATCCCTGCTTATGTATGCCAAATTGTTATTTACATTCCAGTTCATTCATTACTTTTCTTTTAAAAATGTGATCATGATTATTTATCATTTTTTCTGTTAACATTCTACAACATATAAACAGTTTTTCAATGCTGGTAGAGAATCCGTTAAAACTAGAATGTGCCTGGTTCTCCCTGGGTTATCTATGGAATTTCTACATGTATGGCCACAATTAGGAAACACACCAGAGGAGAGGGATCTTATCTCAGTTTGTGTGAAAGGGATATGGAAAATAATATTTACAACAAATGAACAGAAAGAAAAAAAAATAAGCAGTAAAGTCTTGTAATAATAATAAACATGATAAACAAGTATTATATCTATAATTCTACAGGAATCCATACATTTAAATTTCATTAATTTCTGTTTCTATATGGCGTTTTCTCTTTTACTCTCAAAAAGTGCCACATATGACTTTGTGTATTGAACAGATAAAATGTACTGTGGTTAAATGCAGTGAGACTTTAATCATTCAGCATACATAAGGGAGGACAAGACTTAAGAAAATGAGAGAAGTTAAACACTCTGACTTGCAGGAGAGCTAAATCTATCACAAGTTTTTGACAAGCTCTGTACCTTCCACACATATTATATAGTTCTTATCTTCGTGACCTGCTGTCATCAAGCCATAAATGTACTCAGTCTGCGGGATGCCTAGGGAGAATGGCCTCCTGGAGGAAAAACAGACAATCCGAACGGGGTTACGGCTTCTCATTTCATAGCTCTCCTATGCGTTCCACTGTGGAACGCACTGTGTTGCCTGATAAGGATGCCTGTTAGGGTCAAAATAGATCACTACTGTGTACCTGTTTCAATGCACTTCGCCAGGAATAGTAGCAGTTTGGGTCGCTGTCAGGATAGTAGAGGAACAGAAAGCCCTCAAACAAGTCAGAGCCCTTTACACATGTCCTCCGTATCGATTGAATTCTGACCCCGCCCCCTAGCAAAAGGGGGCGGGGCCATCGAACAGCGGGGCCTACCGGTGATTTTCCCGGGACCCCGCTGGGCCAGTCCGACGCTGTACCTCTCCATATTCTCATTAGTACACCCCACATGCCCATCATATATCCCCAAATACCCACAACTTGCCCATCAACATCCCTGCATGCCATCGGTCTTCCCACCACCCCTGCTTACCTTTACCACTGGAGCATGCACAGAGGAAGGAGGGAAAGCACCAATCTGAGTTCAGCTCAAGAGCCACAGGTTGGCTATTTGTGCATTAGGTTGTGCCTGGGGACACCCGGTACACCATGCATATACCCCCATGGCCATAATCATGACAGCACCTAACCAATAAAGTATTTATTCTTTTGATTCTTAGGAGTAAAGAACAAAGGTCTGGTTAAATGACCTCTATTTGAGGAATGACAGTAATAAGTGCCTAGACTCCAATGATTCTGTAACACATATAGTATATTAAAAACTGCCAATTTTAAACTTTAAATTAGTGCAAATTAAATTAGTGCAAAAAAGTGGATGGCTGAGTTGAAGTGTTACCATTCTTTGAGATAGAATAATTTTTGTTTCACTACATACCAGCTCATTGTATCACATACTTGACTACTTTCCTGCAGCCCACCCTTCCAGATCCTGCCTACTTCCTTAGTGAAGTGAGCAGGGGCTTCATAGGGAGATTCGCTGTGAAGCTGAGAATTGCATCATCGTGGTCTCAACCACTGTTGATGTTGTAAATCACGGGATTGCTCAGCGGGGAGGGGCATGGTTGGGGCAAAAGTTGTCAACTATGTTGTGACACCAAGCTATACCCCATAGGAATCTGACATAAAAAATTTGGTGGATGAAGCAGCTTGATGGATGCTCTTTGCAAATATTCTCTCAGTTTTTTTCACTGTAGTTTCTTAATACCGAAAAACAGTATTCGGTATACTTTGCTTGTCGAAATCTGTATTAGGTAATATCTACTGAACTGAACTAAGAATCCTGTAACCAGAATGGAGAGCTTCTGTTGTTCCAATTTTGGGGATCTGAATGTTTCCAACTTATCTGGATTTTTATCCGATTTCCATAGGGTACTAATGTGGACCTCAGGCAGTGCTAAACATATCATTCTTGAGAACTTCTCAATCTAGCTATTTATGTTCGATTCTAAGTCTCCAGTGTTGGTGGACCATGGGAAAATGAGGACACTATCATATGTACCTGTAGCAGTACATCATGTGGGAAATAAGGGTCATCATTTTTATAAGTTGTAAAAAATGTATAAAACAACAGATATTTTGATTGATGTGAAATTCACAAATACAGTGCAAATATTTTACCACTTGTTTTTAAAAGATATTTTTAAAAGATGTGCATGGCATGAAATTCACCAGAGTAAGAGTGTGTGTGTGTGTGTGTGTGTGTGTGTGTGTGTGTGTGTGTGTGTGTGTGTGTGTGTGTGTGTGTGTATAATGTGAGAAATTAAGCTTTAAAAATGTTTTTTTTTATTACATGTTTTATAATACATGAATTTTAGTCAACATTTTATTGCAAATTCACAGTTACAAGAAAGATAGAACAAATGCATGTCATCACAAGGAAATGTTTCATATATGATTTTGATATTTACATAATTGTTTTTATTTTTAAAAATTGTATTTAACAAACCCACCACTATTGTGAATTTTGGTCAAATGCATCTATTGGCTAAACTGTATAACTGGGGGTAAATGTATGATGGATCGGTTTGTGCAAGTCGCCGGAAATCGGCGACTTTGCAAGGGAAATTTAAAACCGCCATGGCTTTTAAAGACAAGTTTGCCTTCAAAAGTCATTGCTGCTTTAATAATCCCCTGCAAAGTCACCGATTTCCGGCGACTTGCAGAAACCGATCCATCATACATTTATTCCCTGAAGTCATTAGTCTCAGAAGATTTGTGACTCATCAGTTTAGTTTAGTTTGAATATACTCAGTATATATTTTTCCTAACAACTCAGAGTTAAGAGTTGGAGGAATTTTTTTCGTACAATAAATGAACTGATCTTCACAAACTACAGATACGTTATAACCTGGCATTGAAATCCAATTGAGTCTTCAGCAACCAATCATCAAAGTAAATTATGGAATTGAAGTCAGACACAGATGCAAATTCAGGATACTTTAATACATCAGATTTCTTCAGTGGAATCTCAGGATTAGAGGTGGTATTGGACTACTTTTCACCCCAAATTGCACATTCACAGGTCTACCAAATGTCCCATCACTCACGTTTACATCTTTTGAAGTACATGCTGTTAGGATTGTCAACCCATTCTCTATGCGTGTTGCTGTGAGCTCCCCTTGACCACACTAACAATTTCTTGAACATTTCTCTTCCTGGTTGTCTCATTTCTTATCCTCTAACATCCCCAACATCATTGTAGGTAATTTCAACATTCCCATTGATAGTCCACATTCTACTTGTGCCTCCAAACTACTTTTCTTAACTTCCCCACTCGGCCTCTCCCAGCGGACTGACACCTACACTCAGGATGGCCACTACCTTGATCTTGTTTTCTGTAGACTATGTTCAGTTTCTGATATCCTTAAAGAAACGTTCTTCTCAGCTCATCACATTATCAGCTACAAGCTCTTAGTCAATACTTTATCTGTTCTGCTGTCACAGCCAAGCCTCATACCTGCAGAAATCTTAGCTCTATTCATTTTCAATAGCTTTCTATCTCTGAAACACATTCTCTCCCCAATTTCTACAATTTCCTCTACTGACATGGCAGAACCACATTTTCACCGAACTCTAGCAACAGCCTTTGATCAAGTGGCTTCAGGTACTCTTCACACTCCATGTCGACTAAGATGTCAGTCGTGGCACACTAAAGTAACATAATGGGCATGATTCATTAAGGAAAGTCAGTGGCGCATGCAGGGGGAGTTTCTGAGTCTCCAGAAACCCCCCCCTGCGCTAACTTAGTGCCCACCATAGCGGCACTGTCCTATACAGCAGCCGCGGCGCTGTCAAAGAAGTGTCCGCGGCGGTGCTGTATTGTATACAGCACCGCCGCGGACGCTTCTTTGACAGCACCGCGGCTGCTGTAGAGGACAGTGCTGCCGAAACAGAGCTGGTTTTTTTTGGGTCAGGTTCCCCCCCTGACAATCCTGCGTGGGCCCCTGAAAGTTAAGTAAAAAATTGAGTAAGAAGTCTCCTGGACAAAACCATGTTACAATGCAAGGGGTGCAAATTAGTTTTCTATTTTGCACATAAGTTAAATATTGTCTGTTTTTTCATGTAGCACACCATGAAAAAAACAGACAGTATTTAACTTATGTGCAAAATAGAAAACTAATTTGCACCCCTGGCATTGTAACATGGTTTTGTCCAGGAGACTAAATACTCAGTTTTTATTTAACTTTCCTAAATGAATCAGGCCATAAGTGAACATTTCTGAGCAGGCGTCGCATGGAAACTTGTAGTTGCTTTAAGTTCCCACAAGGTGCCAGTTGAGTTTTACAAATAATTGTCCATAACTGTAGATTGTACATTAGAAAATATAGTTTTACTGCTTAGACTTGTACAAGCTGAGGATGACAAGCATCCTTGAAACACAATTCTTGGATGGTACAGGCAAAAAAAGTTATAGACAAATTAGTTCAATTTCCTTGTAGAAACTAAGAACTGTCACTGGAACACAGATGTTTTTAAAGGAGTTTCCTGACATGGGTTTACAGCATTACAGGGTAAGATACCTGGAGGATAACAATGGTTTGGCAGACTTTGTTCAGTTTAAGAGCATTGATATTCACTCAGTGCTGAACAGTGGAGAGTTAATGGCATTTGCTGAAACTTTATTGCGAATGCTCTAGGTCCAGTTCAGTGGTGGGGTGCCACATCTGGTGTCTAGGGTATGATGTATCCCACTGTAGGATCTGCATGCAGGCCAGCTATATGTGGCTTGGGGTGCAGCTCTTGTGCAGGATGGACTGGTGTCCCAGAGGTGTATGTGTCTCTGTCAGAGCCAGGTCTGAATAGCGGCCTCTCTAAATTGAAGCCTCAGCATTAACTCCTAGTTAGGCCCATTTGCTTCACAGAGCTAGCCCTCCCTTCGCTCCCTCCTGGCGATATTATTATCAATACAATGCGGGCAGTCTCCTAGTGCTCAATATTGGCAGTCTCCTGGTGCTCAAGATTCACTTTAGAGTGTCAGGGAAGGGGTGTCCCCTATGCATGAAGAGCTGTTGAGCTCCGGCTGGTCTGTTGCATATAGAGTTTGCAACAGACTAGCTGGAGCTCAACGGATCTGCGTCCATTCAGGATGGACCCCCTGAATTCTGGCATTTCAATTATCGTTAATTTGTGAATTCTAGATGATATTTTGTCTGTTACATTATACTGTTTTCAACTCCTCTTGACTAGAGCCTTTGTTAGAGAAAACTAGGATTTTAAAAACCCAATGTAGTAATTGAATTAGTCACTTTACCCTCACTTCTTACCCCTTTCTTCCTGTATTTCCCCTCCCCTTAGGAGTTGTGTTTCACAGATTTAAAACGGCTTGTTTCCGGGTTTTTTTAATAACAAAGGTCTAAACAGCCCTTACAAACACATCTTACACTTACATCTTACAAATACATTAAAGCATTTTTTTCTGTTCTAAAGCAACTGTTGGGATGATACTTATTTCTCAGGCGTTCCAAATGAAATTCCAGGGGGTATATTTACTAAACTGCAAGTTTGAAAAAGTGGAGATGTTACCTATAGCAACCAATCAGATTCTAGCTGTTATTTTGTAGAATGTACTAAATAAATGATAACTAGAATCTGATTGGTTGCTATAGGCAACATCTCCACTTTTCCAAACCCACAGTTTAGTAAATATACCCCCAGGAGGTACCCTGCCATCTTTCACACATGTAATCCTAGGCATAAAAGTAGTGAGTTGCTATTATTATTGCAAATCTTCTTACTTTTAAACTAAACAAGACAATCGTGGAAAAATTGGGCACATTCTACTTTATGGTACATTGATTAGACCACAAACTACACAGGTCTGTCCCCCAGCCCCACCTTCGTCTTCTCTTGCAGTCACTAAGTGCTCAGTCAGAGCTTTCCTAGCTCGATTTAAAAATAACTAAGTATGATTCATTGCGGATACAGAATTACCTAATCTTCCAAGTGCATGATCTATGTACAAGGATTAATATCATCTTTCTTGTTTAGATAAGCACCCCTAAACTTACTAACACCAATTTTAGGGCAGGATGGTTGCTTAGTGGTTAGCACTTCTGCCTCACAACACTGGGGTCATGAGTTCGATTCCCAACCATGGCCTTATCTATGTGGAGTTTGTATGTTCTCCCCATGTTTGCGTGGATTACTTCCGGCTGCTCCGGTTTCCTCCCACACTCCAAAAACATAATAGTAGGTTAATTGACTGCTATCAAATTGACCTTAGTATCCCTCTCTCTGTCTGTGTGTGAGTATGTTAGAGAATTTAGACTGTAAGCTCCAATGGGGCATGGATGCCCCAGTATAGCGCTGCGGAATTAGTGGCGCTATATGAATAACTGATGATGATGATTTATTCAGTAACCTTATCCAGAACAAGCCCCTATAGCATACTTGCCAACTCTCCCGGAATGTCCGGGAGACTCCCGAAATCCAGGTAGGACTCCCAGGAGAGCAGGCAAGTCTCCTGCATCCTGCAATTTGCTATCCAAAATGACACGATTCGAGGTGAATCGCATAATTTTGACCCCTCCCCCCGCGATTGACAGCACCCCGCACCATTCTGCCCTCCAGCCACTCCCCCTGTCTGGGATCTCCCGGACTTCACTATTTAAAAGTTGGCACGTATGCCCTATAGCAGCTGATTTAGTGGCTTTTTGGCCTTCTCCTCCACATCCTCCAGGCTTTCGAAGAGGTCTCTTTTGCAACATCCTAATGTTAAGCAGCATCTTGTTCAAACCCTTGAGGAGTAGTTTACTTTGAAGCAGCAGCAAGAGATTTCCATTACAACTTTCAAACAGCTTCTTGTCTAAAATGCAAACATACTAAAAATATTCAGAATCTGATGAATCATCTTCAATATAATTAGAAACCTTACCCAAATCTGCATTATAGGTGGAAGAGAACAAGTGTAATTGTGTAGTGAAAGAAACAGTATAATAATTTCAAATATTTAATACAAATTCAATATTACATAAAAATCAATTAAAATTCCATTTTGTTACAATCTGAATAATAATAGAATACAGAGAAATATTAAAAATGTGTGAAGTGTAGTGAATTAAAAAGTTATATGCTGGGAGTTATCCAAATATCTATAAATTGTTGTTAATAGTTTATTTGTCCACAAAGTATCAACATAATTAGTGTGAGGGTGAGGAGATATACAATATTGATTATTTATATTTACTAGCAATCAGTTATTGAGATATTATCGGTCTGCAAGTTTTCTGAGGACGGGAATATTTAGAAATGTAGTAATATTTCATAAGAATTTACTTTCATACATGTAATTATCAATTCTTAGGTGTCACCGTTTTTCACAATTTCTGAATTATCTACACATATACTGGATTGTATAGTAATATGCTTTGAAGAAGTTATTTATGCTGAATTTTGAGGATACTAGATTGCACTAAGATTTTACATGGTGACCATTTTGCACCGAATGACCTACATTAAGGTTATATAGGCATAATATATCAGCATAAATATATTATTTTACCCAAGAGATTGCTAAAGACTCTAGAAAGTAAATTATCATCTGCTGACACAATGATGCATTATAAACCTGCACTGTTGTATTTATTAATTAACTACCTGAATTTTTTTTTTATCTTTATTTTTAGGTACACCTGATAAAATCACACACACACACATGATGCACACACAAACACACCCCCCCCCTGCTGAGCCATGTAGTCCCACAAAGTAAAATTGAAAGTTATACAGTGTCATATTATATTACATAATGTTATATTTTGTTACGTTATATTATGTCATGTTCTGTTAGGCCACCTGCTTGTCTTCTCATGTGTACCCTTTTGTTTGACCTCCTATATGACACTGTGGTACTCTTGTGGCACCATATAAATAAACAATAATAATAATAATAATGGCAACAACTGTAGGGAATTGAGATAAAAGCTCTCTCAGACCCATTTCCCCATCTGGGATCCATCATGGAGCCCTAGAAAAGCTTAAATCCATTAGGACGTTTCATTCCTATGAAACTGGTCTGTACCTGCTGAGTATTACCTAGGGGATTTCAAACATTGTGCTAGTCATAATATATTACAACCGCTCTAACAATGCAGATTTCTTCCCTTCCATTATAGTTTTAGATACTTGTTAATTCTACAACTGCGCCACTTGGCTCCACCCACCTGTCATTTCAGGGAGAATTTAGTTATCTTAAGTGCTGAAAGATAGCACTACTAAACCACATCCCCCATTCACTCCCATGAATGTGTGCCAAGAGACACCGATGTAGGGCAAGATTGGGACTCAAAAGCAGCCCTGGCACGCAAACCACACCAGCCCACATTTGTTATTTATATGCGGATCCCCTCTCCACTATATTTTAGACTTACTGTACACTTGTCAGGGCAGGGCTGACAAGGAGGGGAGTGAATTGCTTCTATGGACCACTATGGCTTTTACAGATGAGGGCTGGCACTGAATGTTATTAACGCTCCTTAGGTGTTGCAATTAATCAACTCTGCACTGTGCACTCAGGGAATTGTGATAGCTATAAATGTAAAAAGATACAAGACCAATACTTTATGGTAGACTACTTCTAGATTCCTTGCTGTCGTAGCCTATCATTGCAAATATGCAGTTGGATTTAGGGCACCACTTACTTCTGTTTCCTCCCCCCTCCCACTGGACCAACAATCAGGGCCGCCATCAGTGGGATACAGGGAGTAAAGTAGTATGGGGCACAACTGCAGTATGGGGCCCAACCAGCCATGGTCTCAAACAGATTTATTATGGGAGGGGCCTCGACAGTGAATTAAGATACATGGCGATCTCCCTTTCTAGACAGCAGCTACTCCTGAGATGTGAGGGTGGTGGAGACATCCGCCCTCAATTAAGGTATGCGGTAGTGGGCACCCTTGTAGGCAGTGCGTCGCTTCCACTCCCAAGATGTGGGGTGCGGAGTGGCTGTTGCCATTTTCTCCAATCCCAGCCCCCTAAGGTACGCATCTTCCTGACAGAGAAGTACCTGGCTCCTGGCTAGAGAGTCACAACGGGGCATAGATCTGCCCGGCTCCCCGCAGTATCGCTGGTGTAACTAATGATGTCATGATGCTGTCAATGCACAGGAGCCAGCAAGAAGAAGCAGAGAAGAGAAGCAGAGGGGTAAGTAAACTACTGCAGGGAATAGATAGAATCGGGAATGGTGGGTGACTGCAGAGAACGTGAGGTGACCGGAGAGAACAGGCAAGAAGCCAAATTTTGGGTAGAGAATAATTTGAAAATGGGGGTGGGGTGAAAGAAGGTAGAAGGAGGCCCTGCTTGTTACATATGTACATATTTTAAGCTCCTAATAGTGATACCTCAGGAGTGCCCCTCATAAACAGTATTACTTTTCTTTCCTAATATATCTTATTCAAACTATTGAGGGAGCACCCAGCTACACAGACAAGATAAACAACATATAGAATAGAACTAGATGTAGCAGAGTACTTATGGTGTCTAGTGCGGAGGGTTTTTCCCCATACAACTACACATTTGTACTGGCCTTGCACTTTCAGTTGCTAGCCCTGTATTTATTGTATGTATTTATGATGAGCAAATAGAGAAGGGATGAGAACTAGTGAAAACTTGCAGTGAACCAGTTAATAGGCGTAAATATGCTCTTTACCCCAATAGCTGCTGTGCCTCATTTTTTTGGAACCAACAATGATGCATTTACTAAGCAATGCTTGGGTGTGCCTGTCACCCTGCAGCGATTCATTGTGACAGGACTGTAACGATAGTAATGCGTAGCCGTATAAGTAACATCTGTGGTCCCATGATTGCATGGGTGAGTTGGTAGGGGTGACAGTGGCCCACGACCTGCCTACCCAATGTAATGATGGGGTGACTGAGGTCACAAGGGGCTGCTCATGGCCCACTAGTACAGTACAGCTATGCGGCAAATAAAGTTTTAGGTGCCAGACCGGCCTAACTGGAAGTTGCCAGAATTCCATATTGCCAGGCAGCCCCTGCACAGGTGTATAGTATTAACAGGCATAGACAAGTGGCGGAGTGGGGAAAGAAACACGCGGCATGAGGGATCAGTGAGATTAGCATGGGTGGAAGTGAGTGCTGACCACACAGGTTGGAACCAGGTGGCACAGAGATGGTGGAAACACAGTGCTAAATGTAACTATAACAAGTGCCCAGTTTTATCGTTATTTCACAACACATGTTCATATGGACAACTAAGGTTGCCTCTTTCCCAAAGACAAACAAAACAGAATATATCAAACATATAAAATACGTATATATTATAGGTATGGAGAACTCCTTGCTGCTTAAAAGGGTTGGGTATGAAATCCCGACGGAAGAAATACCGACACTTATCCTGCCGATATGAAAATACCAACAGGTTAAATGCTGGCATTTCATTTTTCTTAAACACTGACAGACTACTGGCATTGTGATTGCGGACAGTCACAATGCCGACATTAAATCAGCAATGCCAGTGAGTCTTAAAAATAAATAAATAAATATATTTTTTTAAAAAGCGTGCCCTCCCCTTACCAGTCATATTAACCCTAGAGCTGGTCAGCGGAAAATTGGGTGGACAAATAGCATAGTATCCCCCCGATTTTCCTTCAAGCTCCAGCATGCTCATACTGTTCATGGCAGCCCAGGCTTGTTGGGACCTGTAGTTCACCAATATAAAATAGCTTTTCATTATTTTTTTTTATTTTTAGTTTATTACCCCACACATAGTGCCCAAGGGTGTGGGACGAGCCCTGCCAGTACGGGGCTGGGTACCCCTTGGGAGGGGGGACCCTATGCTGTGGGTTCCCCTGCTATAGTGCCACCATCCCCGGCTGGCTAAGCATAGGGCTTGTTGAAGGAGAAACCAATGCTGTTTGTCCCCTCGATTTTTCTCCAACCAGCACTAGGATGGTTGGAGGAAAGTTATTTATATATTTATTTATTTTTAAGACTGTTTACTGCCGCTGGATCCACTAGCATTGCTGATTTAATGTAGGCATTGTGACTGTCTGCATTTTCACTGTCGGCAATCACAATGTTTCAACAGCAAATTGAAATACCGACATTTAGACTGTCTGCATTTTTATGTTGACAGGGTAAGTGTCGGTATTACTTCCACCAGAAATATGACTACCACCGGCTTAAGGCCAAGAGGTACATACGGTGAAGGAACAGTGGAAGGAGCACACAAGGAAAGAGGGCCCTGCTCATGAGATCCTACATCCTAAATGGAAGGGGGAGACACAAATAGGGTGGTACTAATTAGGGGAGAGAGCCAGGACAAGGAAGTTAGGAGGAGGACTGATAGACTTTAATAAAGAAATGAGTCTTAAGGGCACGCTTGAAACCTTTGAGAGTAGATGCTAACCTGATGGGACGTGGAAGATCGTTCCACAGCAGGGGAGCAGCCCGGGCAAAGTCCTGAAGGGAGAGCAGGTGATCAGTGAAGTAGTGAGGCGGCGGTCACATAAATTTGGTTTTCCCACAATTACAGAATCATACATGTAAGGCCTCAGACAATGAGTGTTTTTGTATGTGCTTTTTAGTTACTTTACTCATAAGAGTGCGCATGTAAAAACCCATATCCTGTTACTGATGCATTTATTTTCCTATGAAGGTCTAGAAAAATTTGGCACTACATTTTCTCCCCATATTTAATATATTGACCCAAACCCTGTAGGATTTTGAGACACCATAAAAAATCACAGGGAGATATAATAAAAGATATAAAAAAACACAATTACTTGTCTGTGTATCAGGCTGATTTTCATTAGATTATTATCAGACATCTTGCTCATTCTGGGGTGACTGACCAGTTGTACCCATTGTCTAGACACAATGGAGGCCTCTATTCACTAGGAACCCATGGGATAAATACCTCAGTGATGACCCTGGTTCTCAGTGAATCAATGGGCAGCATTCTCAATTATATCACTCCTAACTACTAGGTCATACTGGCTCCTAGTAAGATAAACTGACGTTTTATAAATATTGGTTCAGCCGGCATAATAGTTATCTTCAGTTGAAGTCATTTACGATGGGCAAAATGACTGAGGTGCAGAGCAAGATTCCCTTTTTGGAGCTGTGTACCTCACTTTCTTTTTCAGATGTGTCTATGATTCCAGAGCAAGACAGCTGCATGTGCTGAGGTGTAGAAGGTTGCAGCAGCCAAAGGGAGGAGTTGGGCAAAGCCAGGAGGTTCCTTGCCGAGTATGAAATAAACACACCAGTTCACCTACTTTATGGAGCAGTGCTAACACGAGATTTCATGTTATGGAGCATGATTATTGAAATTAGATAAGAGGGTGGAGAGGGCACGTTTTAGGGGTGTTTCTTGCTTTACACATGGGTGCACAACCAAGGTCACTCCACAAAACAATTTGAACTTTTCAACAACTTAGAGCTGGTGGAGATCTGGTTTTGTCCTATAATTTTAATAGGACACATTTTAAAGCTAACAGAAGCAATTTGATGGGGAAGCACCTTTCAAGGAGCACTTTACCAAATATATTAAAACATGCTTCAAACAAACACCTAGTTTTAGCCATAATTGAGGTGAATCCAAGCAGCAAATCTAGCTGCACTTTTAGATTGTAAACACAATTCTTGAGAACAGAGAGTAGTCAGTCACCTTGAAATGCCTTGTGTGGACCATCTAGACGCAACTGTGGAAAACAAAAGATGTTGTACTGTGTGCATCCATTGCACTTCATAAATGAAGTCCACTGAGTAGGTGAAAGGTGCATACTTAAACACATATTTGATTATTGCATCCTTTTAACACTTCTGTGAATCCTGGTATTATGTAGTTTATATGTACCCAGGTGGAACTGGGGGGTGGTTTGCGCAAGGTACCAGGCATCTCTGCACAGCTATTGCAGTGGTTCCCAAACTTTTTCAGCTCGCGGCATCCTTAGAGTCTCCATAAGTTTTTCAAGGCACCCCTCCAAAATAATTACCAAGTAGTCCCGTTTTTTAAGTATTTGAGTCAAAATAACGTAATAAGTATTTAGGTCAGGACAGAAAAGAATATTTATATATATTTTTTTCAATTGTATTTCTGTCAAAGAATAATTTACAGCTAATACTAAGAAGAATAAGATCAAACAAAATAAAACAACATGTACAAAAATCATCACACTGTGCCCCTTCACCTTTACATTGTGCCCCTTCATCCACACACTATGTGCCCCTCTTCATCCACACACACACTGTCTGCCCATCTTCATCCACACACACACTGTCTGCCCCCTACTTCATTCTTTTGCCCCTCCATTGCTGTATCCTATCACCATTCCCCTCAGTTTCTTTACTTACCATACTTGACCTTCTTTCTTCTATTTCTTCTCTTTTCTTCTGTCTTACCAATTTGGCGGTGCCTAGGACCCAGCATCCTCTCTCCTGCTGCTTGTCACTCGCCCGACATTCAGTGAAAAGCGAGGAGGATGCTGGGTTCTGGGCGCCACAGGATTCGTAAGTTTTTTGGGGGGATTTTTCTCCTCCTGGCCACGGCACCCCTGTGACAGCGCCGAGGCACCCCTGGGAGCCACGGTGCAAACATTTTGGAAAAGAGAACAGATATTATAAAACTTGGAAGACATTGAAGAGAGCTAGAAGAAAAGTTGTGCTTCCTGGTGGTACCAAACCAAGCTGCAACAGATATTTCTAACTGTGGTTTATCTGGAGGGAAATATAGTAACAAACATGTTGGGCCATCCAGAATTGGGAGTTTATTAGTTCCGACATATTGATGTTGCACTGAATTTTGCTCATCATAGGGTTTCAAACGTAGTGATTGTTATTAAAGTGCTGTGTGGGAAAGTTAAGAAAATTAACACAAGTTTTGCAATGAAAGTAGCCTTGAATCCAATCCCAAATGTTGACTGTCATGTATAAAGAAAAGGCACCATTAAGGAATGACCCTTTTGATAAGCAGGTTGCAAATTCCTTGATATACGTGTATGAATATGATAATATGATAGCAACTTTAAGCCTGTGAAAACACCAAGACAATGTCTTCCTATTGTTTCAGTATATGCTACTTTTGTAGCCCAAAAATACTGTTAAAACATCAGGTACAGTATCCTCCCATCGAAGTTCATTTCATCAGGAAATTACACATTTGTAAGCTGTACAGTGGCACAAAGGGAATCGGGAAAGGCGAAGATGTCACAATTATCTTTAAATAAATTCATTCAACATTGCTGAAACCTTCCAGGAAGAGACTTCCCAGAACAATTGCTCAGAAAAAGAAGCACAGGCTCTTCATCTTACAGATACAGATCTAATTTCTGATATTCTAGTGACATTAAAAATGTATCAGAACCAAGTCACTGTTCCTCAAAACTACATCCCACCAAAGCAGCACTGTCGCTCTACAGAATCCAATGTCTTCATGTATGGTGATTACATAGAAATCTATGAGGGACTCTTAAAAAGTGAACAGGAAGCTTTAATACCAGCTGATCGGTATCAAACTAGTCATCAGAAACAAAACTTCTCTGTCAAAAATGGTGTCTCGTAACAAAGAAAAGGACCCAAGTGCAAAGAATTTTGTGAGCTGTGAAAATAGTATCTATAAAATATCCCTGTACTTACGTTTTGAGGAAATATGTGTTTCTGATGACAATTTCATGTCCAAAGAACAGTTAATGAAGAAATTACAGAGATGTTCAACATTCTTGTCATTAAATAAAACATACTTACCTACTTTCCCCTTGCTTTGACCGGGAGAGGGGCGTGCCTGGAGGGCGGGGCGCGATCAATCGCGTCATTTTGGCCCCGCCCCCGTGACGGAAAAGACGGTTTGTCGCGGGTGGCGGGGCCAAAATGCCGTGATTCACAGCGATTCGCGTCATTTTGGGGTGCCAGGTGCAGGATGTGGGAGACTTGCCAGCTCTCTCGGGAGTCCGTGAGACTGACCCGAATTTCGGGAGTCTCCCGGACATTCCGGGAGAATTGGCAAGCATGAAATTAAAAGAACAGAGAGCAAAGATCCAATCTTTGAAGAACTTATGTAATGACAAAAAAGTAGGACTTTGTGCACAGAAAGTTGTGCACATATGACAAATCCTACAGAATGTTTGCAAATCACCTAGAGATTACAAAAGAAGTAAAACAGGATAAAAAGCTTTATCTACTGTTAAAAGTCCACAAACTTATCCTCGATTAGCTGTTTCTCTGTCTGTTAGTACGTCAGGCTGTACTACTAAAGGCAATGAAAATGTTCACCTTCAAAACAAAAACCAGATGATTTCTTCATGAACGGATAAGCAGACAAGATGAAGGTAGTCAGCTGAAGGTTTGGGCACTCGGATACCCAAAACTTGGTTCTGTCATATTAGACAGAATACGAATAACCCATCTCAAATTATATTACAATACAACTGAGACCTGAATTGATATAACCTGCCCTGTGGTTAGTACAGAGCAGCATATGGTATTACAGAACAGTACAACAACAGTGGTTTGATTATAACACATGTTATGTTGGTGTTTGTTGTAGCACATAATAAAGTGTTGATCAAAGTTTGAGGAGTGTTTTATTCAATTAAAATTTATTTTAAAATGTGTTTATTAATAAGTGTTTTTAAAATAAAAAGTGTTTTAAAATGCAACATACATTAATTATAGTTTAGAGTTGTCTTTTTCCAATAATGATGAAAAGATTCATGTGATAACAATTCCTTGTGAGTAACCGTAAAACATACAATGAATTGAAATCTTGAGGATTTGAATGAAGTGAAACAAAAATTGTATTGCGTATATTATAAATGAAAATGGGGAATTGAATAGACTCCTTAGGTTGCGATTGACTTAAACACTAAATTAACAGACCTTTTCTCCCTCACTGATGAAAGGACGCAGCTTATAAACCTAGTGAGGTGGGATGCACCCAGACGACGTATAGTTACTTACTCTCCTCAATGAACCACATTTATAAACTGAGGGAAGTGACATCATGGAAAAAGGCAATTTAAATAAGCAACGTAAAAGCTATGAATATATTTTGAAAAGTTTAATCCTTTTTCTTTCCTTAGAATTTCAAATTGAGTTGTTTTCCTGAAGTTATTGTATGCTTATTCTATGGTCCTGTTTCCATTATATATATATACTTAACTTGGTCTTATAGCATGTTTCTGAAACCTACAATGGACTGCTACAGCGCTACTTAAATAAATAGTCCTGTGCGTTTGTAGAGGTTGTTATGTAACAGCAATGCATTTATTAAACACCTCAAGCTCTACTTATGCTTTAAGCAGGGCCGGACTGGGACTAAAAATCAGCCCTGGCATTTAAAGCACACAGGCCCACGTGTTGTGGGCTCCATGCACTATATTGTTGCACACTGATGCTGGCGCAGTGCGTGTTGCTGGTGCTGTACAATATGATGTAGTATAAGTGTGTGTGTGTGGGGGAGAATTATTTCTCCTAATGACCCTCAACATTACATTGTTAGCACCTATATTACATCAATAAATACCATGACAATACATTATTAGTGTCCAAATTACAGCAGTAAGTAACCCCCCCACACGCACTCATACTACATCAATCACCCCCACATTACAGCAACCAGCATCACCCCCACATTACAGCAACCAGCATGACCCCCCACATTGCAGCGTCCGGCATCACCCCCCACATTACAGCATCTGGCATCACCCCCCACATTGCAGCGTCCGGCATCACCCCCCACATTGCAGCGTCCGGCATCACCCCCCACATTGCAGCGTCCGGCATCACCCCCCACATTGCAGCGTCCGGCATCACCCCCCACATTGCAGCGTCCGGCATCACCCCCCACATTACAGCGTCCGGCATCACCCCCCACATTACAGCTTCCGGCATCACCCCCCACATTACAGCAACCGGCATCACCCCCCACATAACAACAACCGGCATCACCCCCCACATTACAACAACCGGCATCACCCCCCACATTACAACAACCGGCATCACCCCCCACATTACAACAACCGACATCACCCCCCCACATTGCAGCGTCCGGCATCACCCCCCACATTTCAGCGTCCGGCATCACCCCCCACATTTCAGCGTCCGGCATCACCCCCCACATTGCAGCGTCCGGCATCACCCCCCACATTGCAGCGTCCGGCATCACCCCCCACATTGCAGCGTCCGGCATCACACCCCACATTGCAGCGTCCAGCATCACCCCCCACATTACAGCATCCGGCATCACCCCCCACATTGCAGCGTCCAGCATCACCCCCCCACATTACAGCAACCGGCATCACCCCCCACATTACAACAACCGGCATCACCCACCACATTACAACAACCGGCATCACCCCCCACATTACAACAACCGGCATCACCCCCCACATTACAGCAACCAGCATCACCCCCCACATTACAGCAACCGGCATCACCCCCCCACATTACAGCAACCGGCATCACCCCCCACATTACAGAAACCAGCATCAACCCCACATTACAGCAATACCCTCTCCTACTTATTAACAATACTAAGCCCCAAACACACTACAGCATTGCCGCCACCACACCACCCCATACTACAACAATACCACCAATTATACAGGCGTCACTGTAGGAAACCAATGTTTTGCTTTTTTCAAATCTTCCACAAGATAGCAACAACAGAATACTTACACACATATAGGTAACAGGTACCCTTTTCCCTCAATTAAATAGTAATGGCAGAATTTTCATGAATCATTCCACATGAAATAAAACTCTAACATATATCTAAACATAACTATTGAATGATCATTTGAACCCACACGGCTGCATTAAAAGTATTTCCATCTACAGCAAAATGTCAGAGAAAAATATTTTTTTTACTAACTTTTTTTTAGTAACTGGATATGCGTCTTTTCTATTCATTTTAAATAACACAGTATATAAATTAAGGGCGATATTGGAGGTGGGTGAGAGATAATTGGTTGTGATCCATCAGTTTGATGGAAAACAGATGGGAAACATTTAGATTATTTACCTGGAGACGTCTACCCCCTTGACTCACAGGCAGGGCCGACAAGAGGAATTTTGGGCCACGATACAGCAACTTCTTTGGGCTCCCATCATATTCAACAATGAAAGACTTGCCTTTGGCAGAAGTTCATATTATGCCACACCGTAGTGTGCCCAGTTCATATTATGCCACATCGTAGTGCCCCAAGGTCATATTATGCCACAATAGTGTCCCCAAATAACATTATGCCATAGTAGTGCCCCCAAATCATTAGTAGTGCCCAGACAAAAACTCATTCACAAATAAAAATTGGTACAGCATATCAGATACTGAGAGTGTGAGTCCCAGGAGCAGCTTAATACACCATTTACAATGCAAACAAAAATATATATTGACACAATCACAGATGAAATTTATGACAAGCAATGTGTTTCCTCTTAATTAAAAATCTCTGTACAGATAAATATGCAAGACACATTACAGCGCAATAATGAGCAGTACATAGTGTTTTAAACGTCATTGGATACACAGTAGTGCCCCCAGTTCATGAAAGGATGGTTAAGAAACACATTGCACACGAGAAAATATATGAACTTACCTGATTATGGCATCCTGTGTTCTGTTCTACTGGGCGCGCTGGGCGAGGAGGGATCAGCAGCTATCGGCTCACACAGGCAGTCGGGAGCAGGAACAGAGGGCAGTGGTCGAAGCAGAAATTTAGAAGTGGGGGTATGGAAAATATAAGTGAATGGAGTAAGAAGGCTTGATTTTTCATTTTTTTTTAACACTTGTGTCCTCTGTGCATTCCCATTCTTCACTACTACTTGTATTTTGTGATGGCTGCTTCCCTGACATTCCCATTCTTAAGATGTCTTTCCCTTTACACTTTCTTTTACCTACGCCCCTGCACCATCTTCTCCTTTGTCCCTCTCACTTAACCCACTGCACCACCTTCTCCCCTGGCTCTCTCACACGTCTTCCTGCACCACCTTCTCCCCTGGCTCTCTCACCCCTGTTCCTGCACCCTCTACCCCCTGGCTCTCTCACCCCTCTTCCTGCACCCTCTACCCCCCTGGCTCTCTCACCCCTCTTCCTGCACCCCCTACCTCCCTGGCTCTCTCACCCCCTCTTCCAGCGCCCCCTACCCAGTGGTGGGATTCAAAACAATTAACAACAGGTTCTATGTCCTAATGACCATTTTAACTATACCAAAAGATATACCGAAAGGTAGTCTAACAATTCACGCATTAAATACTGCAATAAGAACAGTAAAAGAGGTAAAGACAACTAGATTATGTGTAACGTAAGATTTTAAATATTAAATACCTCATAAACAGTTAGTGAAGATATTTCCATATTGCTGTTTGATTGGCGTCCTCACTTGCAATTTTCTTTGCTTTTATCCGAGCATCATCAGCTGTGTGATTTACCCTTAACCATCTTTGCACTGTAGGAGTAGGATTCCATTCCTTCAGCGGTAGGCTGATAAGACCGATAATCATAATGTTTGATATATTGGAAACAGTTAGCCGACTTCTCTTCTCAGAACATATAATGTTCATCTTTGAAAAACCCCTTTCTGCTTCTGTTGAACTTACAACAATTTTTCTGACAATATTTCTAGCTCTTTGAACACTTTCATGAATTGAATAGTTCCCGTTGCTTTTTAACACATTTTCCACAAAATCTCGATACTCATTAATCTCAATTTGGTAATTGAAAAATGTATTAAATACATGCAATTGCTCTTCAGCTGCTTTCCATGGAACTATTACTTCTTCAATATTCCAGTAATCTGGCTCCAAAAACTTGAGAAATTGTAATGTATTACTATCATCAAAATGGATACAACTTGCTTTTAAATGGCCACAATCCATTAATCTTTTTTTTTAAATTCGTTACAATGCCTTCTAAGAGTGTTTTCCGAGGAAGGCCAACAAACCGATGATTTTCTACAAAATCGATTTTTTTTGTAGCTTTCTGAAGTAATTAATTCATTAACCTTTTTTTCGTATGGACCCTTTTCTTTTTCAAGCATTTCAAATGCTTTAATAGATCGAATCACAAGTTTTTCAGCCTTTATTATGTCTGTATTTCTTGCTTGCAGTGCATTGGAAAGCAGAGAAATTTTGTTTAAAATATCAATCATTAATGCCAAATCAGTTAAAAAAAAAATATTTTTAAGACGGGTAGCCATACCCAAGTACTTGGCATTTGAAGAAAAATAGTGATGTAGTGCAGGATAAGCGCGCCACACAGCTAGGGTTGACCTTAAACTACAGGCAGCCCATCTTGGTCCCAAAATTCTACCAATCTTAATAATTTAAATTCCAAGTTGTTCGGATATTTTGGTAAGTTCAATCTGGTTCTTATTGGATTGATGAAAAATAGTATATATCTTATCAAGGAATATTTTGAAATGATTTACTTGCTTTATTTCCTTTATTGAGTCATCTAAAACAAGTTAGAGGCGATGGTTTAAACAGTGCCATATTATTATGTTTGGGAAGTCTTTTGTGATCCTAGTGCTCACTCAAGATTTTCGCCCAAGCATAACACTTGCACCATCAGAGCAAAATCCGATTAAATTTTTTTGTAAGTAGTTCTTGGTAAGCCCAATTTTATGTAGGCTTTCCAGAACTGAAGAACATATAGTCTCTGCATCTTGTTTTTCCAATTCAACTAGCTCAACAAAAATTGTTGGAGATGAAACTGAGTCCTCACCTTTTAAGAACAGTATTATAACTGGTTTGCAAGATATAGTTGAAGCTTAATCAATAATCAAACATATTTTCTTATCTTTTGCAGTAATTTTAGTAAATATTTCTTTTTAATTTCCTTTCCTTTTCACAGCAGTTTTACGTGAATGCAATCCTATTCCCATATCTAATCCATTTTTCATTTGCAGTTCGATCTCATCTTCTATGTCTGAAAATGGTTTACATCTTTTGTCAGGCTGTAAATTGTATTAAATACTCTACAAGTAGTACTGAAATATTATTCATTGTATCTACTACGTTTGTTATAGTATCCTGCTCACGTATTTTGAAGTTGTCTTTACAAATGTTATGAGCCTTTGATGAAAAATGTTCTTTCATTTTTTTCCTTAGAGAAGCTTGTTGTACCATTCTGTTTTTCCCTGATGCCTCAATCTGAAAACCTTTCCACTCTTTTGACACATGAACAAAGATCTCTCAAAGTATGTTGCCTTTTCATCCTTGTTTCAAGGGCTACATAAAAAAACATAAAAAAAATTGTATATAATAACATTTATTTATGGACATGGAAGTAGAAGCATACATCTCAGCCTCACTCTAAGTACAGAAGTCATGGTCACATGGCAGCATGAAGAATCTTCATCATACTACTGCGCCATTTTGATTCCCCCCTCCACCACTACAGGCTAATTAAAATGGCTCCTCTCCTCTCTGGCCAGCCAAGCAACCAGCCCAGCCATACTGGCTTCCCTCTCAGTCTCTCCCCAATTTGTGCAGATACCTGGCAGCCCCTGAGCTAACCTTCTCCTCCTCAGCAAGCTAGCAGCAGCCTTCAGCCGCCCTTCCCCTCTCTTGCCACATTAAACACTGCAGTGAAAATAATGTGCCTCAAAGGTGTTAGTCTCGTTCCATATATATATAAAGAAAATAACAATCAGCTCTCATGTTGATAGAAGGAAAACAGTGCAATCCGTTACTTACATATAAGTTTAGTAGATTCCAATTCCGCCTGATGTCACCACAATGAAGACTACCGCACTGCGTGTCCAAACTTTACACCTTCCAAGTTTTTTCACAGTAGCGGTGTGCCCCAAGTTCTATTCACATATGAAGGCGAGTGTACTCCTCACTGTTTAGCCCTCTTTCCACCTCATAACCAAGCAAACATATGTAGGTTGAAAGATTCCAATTCTGTTCACTGTCACCTCGCGGGAACCATCAAAAACGGTTAGTGGTCAAATTAACCTCCAGAGATACCTGTAATAGCGCGGTATCCCAAATGCTGTTGCAGTGTAAAACAAGTGGTCTCCTCGTTAGTCACGCTCCTTCCTCTCACAGATCGAGCAGACAGATGGATCTTGAATAAAATAACTTTATTCTACATACAGATAATGACAGTTTACACGCTGTCATCAAAGTAAAACACTGTTTAAAATGTCAAGTGCCAAAGTATCAAATGATAGCGGACCTCTGCGTTTCGTTCTATAAAGAACTTTTTCAAGAGCTACTAAACTGATTTGTCCAGGCCAGCAGGGCAAGCTGCAGTGCACAAGGTGTAAAGCCGCACAGCAGGCCAGCAAACGGTTCTGCCGAACCGCAAGTATTTTAGGAATCGGTTCTATAGAACCAGTGCGAACCGGCTGAATCCCACCACTGCCCCTACCCCTGGCTCTCTCATCCCTCTCCCAGCACTGGCTCTCTCACCCCCTCTGCCAGCACCCCCTTCCCTCCTGGTTCTCTCACCTCCTCTCCCAGCACTCTCTATGCCCTGAATCTCTCACCCCTCTCCTAGCACCCCCTTCCCCCTGGCTTTCACCCCTCTCCCAGCACCCCCTTCCCCCTGGCTCTCTCACCCCTCTCCCAGCACCCTCTTCCACTTTGGCTCTCTCACCCCTCTCCCAGCACCCCCTTCCCCTTTGGCTCTCTCACCCCTCTCCCAGCACCCCCTTCCCCTTTGGCTCTCACCCCTCTCCTAGCACCCCCTTCCCCTTTGGCTCTCTCACCCCCTCTCCCAGCACCCCCTTCCCCTTTGGCTCTCTCACCCCCTCTCCCAGCACCCCCTTCCCCTTTGGCTCTCTCACCCCCTCTCCCAGCAGCCCCCACCCCCTGGCTCTCTCACCCCTCTCCCAGCACCCCTTCCCCTTTGGCTCTCTCACCCCCTCTCCCAGCACCCCCTTCCCCTTTGGCTCTCTCACCCCCTCTCCCAGCACCCCCTTCCCCTTTGGCTCTCTCACCCCCTCTCCCAGCAGCCCCCACCCCCTGGCTCTCTCACCCCTCTCCCAGCACCCCCTTTCCCCTGGCTCTCTCACCCCTCTCCCAGTACCCCCTTCCCCTTTGGCTCTCTCACCCCCTCTCCCAGCACCCCCTTTTCCCCTGGTTCTGTCACCCCTCTCCCAGCACACCCTTCCCCTTTGGCTCTCTCACCCCCTCTCCCTGCACCCCCTTCCCCTTTGGCTCTCTCACCCCCTCTCCCAGCACCCCTTCCCCTTTGGCTCTCTCATCCCTCTCCCAGCACCCCCTTCCCCTTTGGCTCTCTCATCCCTCTCCCAGCACCCCCTTCCCCTTTGGCTCTCTCAACCCCTCTCCCAGCACCCCCTTCCCCTTTGGCTCTCTCAACCCCTCTCCCAGCACCCCCTTGCTCCCTGGCTCTCTCACCCCCTCTCCCAGCACCCCCTGCCCCTCTGGCTCTCTCAACCCCTCTCCCAGCACCCCCTTCCCCCCTGGATCTCTCACCCTCTCTCCCAGCAGCCCCTGGCTCTCTCACCCCCTCTCCCAGCACCCCCTTCCCCCCTGGTTCTCTCACCCCTCCCCCCTGGTTCTCTCACCCCTCTCCTAGCACCCCCTTCCCCCTGGCACACTCACCCCTCTCCCAGCAGCCCCTACCCTCCTGGCTCTCTCACACTCATGATCCCTGCAACTCGCGGCACCCCGGCGACACCCCTCACCCGCAAACATTGCGGCAGCTCCCCCCCCCCCCCGTGAAAATCGCGGCTCCACCGTGCCCCCCCCTGGGAAAATCGCAACACCCTCTCCACCCACGCCCCCCCCCCGCGCAAAAATCGCAGCATCCCCGCGACCCCCCCCCCCCCCGAGATTCGCGGCACCCCCGCGACCCTCATTCAGAATTTTTTTTATCTGGAAACTGTCCAGATTTCTTGTAAATGGGATTTCATAACGGGGGAAGGAGCTGAGGAGCGCGAAACAGAGGTGGCTGGACAGGAGGAGTCAGGCCAGCCCATCTGGCCATTCTGGCATTTGCCAGAAGTGCCAGATGGCCAGTCCAGCCCTGGCTTTAAGTAAAAGACACAGGGTGGCTAATTTGCGTAGAGCAAAGCTACTAAAGTTTTTAGTATCTCTTACTCAGGTTGGGTGTACCTAAAGTCCCTTACTTAGCGACGTTTAGAGCATCTGGAGGAATGAATCCGAACTATACTGGATGTTTTCACTCTTCTCTACTATTGACCTATACCTTCCTCATTACTAACTTTGACATGGGTGAAATCTATATATAATAGTAAAAGCTCACTCAAATTGTCCCATAATGATTCACATTTTAAGGGGGCAAAACAGTGGTATTGTCACGGGCACTAGGAGTTTTACCCAGAATTCACCAGGTGTAGCTACACTTACCAGAAGTGCGGACCTCTGGGTAGTGTGGTGAATCAGTGGAACCATACAATAGAATAAAGGAAAGGAATGTCAATAGTATAAATGCTGAGTCTTGGCACCGTGGAACTGTGATGGTACAGCAGTTTAGTAAACAGGATAAAATGAGGAAAGAGTCCAAGTGCCTTAGCACGCAGGTAGCATATAGCAGGTCAGTACTTGATAACTGGATAACGTTAGGCAAAGACCAATCAACAATATAGTAGAAGAGTCAGCGACTTGCAGCTACAATATAGAGGCACTTGTAGACTTTAGGCCAGCTAATAGGTACCATACAGAATAGTAGCTATATCACAAGAAAACATGAATGGTCTACAGCTGGTAAGTTTCACCACGGATATGTAGAGAAGACTTGTCCAGCGCAGGTGTGTAACAGAATAGCGTGAGTGGTCTGCAATAGGCAAGTTGTACCACTGATGTGAAGGGAGACTTGTCCAGGTGCAGGCGTGAAACGGAGTAACGTGAGTGGTCTGCAATAGGCAAGTTGTACCACTGATGTGAAGGGAAGACTTGTCCAGGTGCAGGCATGTAATGGAGCAACGTGAGTGGTCTGCAATAGGCAAGTTATACCACTGATGTGAAGGGAAGACTTGTCCAGGTGCAGTCGTGGAACGGAGTAACGTGCGTGGTCTGCAATAGGCAAGTTGTACCACTGATGTGAAGAGAAGACTTGTCCAGGTGAAGGCGTGTAACGGAGCAACGTGAGTGGTCTGCAATAGGCAAGTTGTACAACTGATGTATAGAGGAGACTTGTCCAGAAGCAGGCAGGTAACGGAGGTAGCGAGAGTATTCTGCAGCGGGTAAGTTCTACTACCGATGTGGAGAGGAGACTTGTCCAGGAGCAAACGGATAACACGAGCAGAAACAGGAAACACCTCAGAGTCTCAAGGAATGAGAACCAAGAACAGGCAAAGGTAATAGGGCAACAGGTGCCTTAAGTACTGAGAGGTGATTAATTAACCAATGAGACTAGAGGCGAGGTATTAACAGTTCAGGGTTTCTGCACATGCGCAATCTTAGTCAAGATGGCGGATGGCCGCGGCTAAGGTGAGGCGCCGGCAGGAGCGAGAGAGACCCATGTCCCAACCTAGAGGCACTAACAGTCCGGTGAGTGACAGTACCCCCCTTTTTAAGGTGGGCACAGAACACTTAGAACCAGGTTTGCCCGGATATTTGGAATAAAACTTTTTCAGAAGAGCTGGAGCATGAAGATCATCTGCACGGATCCAAGAGTGCTCCTCTGGACCAAAACCTTTCCAATGTACTAGGAAGCGAAGGACTCCCCTAGAGATTATATCATCAAGTATATGAGTAATCTCAAACTGCTCCTCTGGTTGAGCTTGAACTGGGCAAGATACTGAAGAAGGAACAGAAAATCGGTTGATGATGAGAGGTTTGAGTAATGAAACGAGGAAGGAATTGGAGATACGAAGGTTCTTCGGTAAAGACAGCTTAAAACAAACAGGATTTATCACTTGAACGATTTTATAAGGACCAATAAAACGTGGAGCAAACTTCATGGAAGGAACCTTCAGGCGAATATTCTTGGTAGAAAGCCATACACGATCTCCAATCTTAAGTGCTGGAATTGCTCGCCTCTTTTTATCAGCAAAAAATGTATATCTTGAAGATGCCTTTTTCAAAGAGAATTTAACTTGAGCCCAAATGGATTTAAACTTTTGACATAAACCCTCCACAGCAGGAAATTGGGTGGGAGGGAGGGCAGGAAATTCTGGGAAAGACGGATGGTGACCGTATACAACGAAAAATGGTGTTTTAGAAGATGACTCATGATACATATTATTATGGGCGAATTCGGCCCATGGAAGCAAATCTACCCAATTGTCCTGGTTGGCTGAAGAAAAAATTCTTATCAAAGTCTCTAGATCTTGATTGACTCTCTCGGTCTGTCCATTTGATTGAGGATGGTATGACGATGATAGTGACAGTTGGATACCCAAGGTTTTGCAAAGGGCTCGCCAAAATCTGAAGACAAACTGCACTCTTCTGTCCGAAACTATTTCAGATGGACATCCATGAATTCGAAATATTTCCTTGATGAAATGATCAGCCAATGTAGAAGAAGAAGGTAATCCTATCAAAGGGACGAAATGAGCCATCTTAGAGAATCTATCTACCACTACCCAAATGGTATTGCATTTCTTGCTGAGAGGAAGATCAGTAACAAAATCCTTACTTATATGGGTCCATGGTTTAGAAGGAATAGGTAGTGGTTGAAGTAGACCCGCCAGTGTTCTACAGGAAACTTTAAATTGGGAACAAACATCACAAGCAGCCACAACCTTGACATCTTTCCTAATAGAGGGCCACCAGTAACTTCGAGAGAGAATCGCTAATGTTTTTTGTTCTACAGAATGCCCCGCAAAACGAGAGGAATGATACCATGACAAAATCTTTTTACGAAGAAGTGGTGGAACAAAGGTTTTCCCAAATGGTAGAACATTGGTGGAAGAAGCAGCTAAACTGACACATTTAGGATCCAGTATGGGACGATCAAAACAATCTTCAATATCAGAGGAAGAGGCCACCGCCCGAAACAATGCATCCGCTTTTTTATTCTTAGAAGCCGGTTTGAAGGTTATAATTATGTCAAAGCGAGAGAAAAAAAGTGACCATCTTGCTTGTCGGGGGTTCATACATTGAGCTGACTGTAGATAGAGAAGATTTTTATGGTCAGTAAAAATAGTTACGGGGTGACGAGCACCCTCTAGTAGGTATCTCCACTCCTCCAAAGCCACCTTTATGGCTAATAGCTCCTTATCTCCGATAGTATAATTCTTCTCAGTAATAAACTTTGTGAGTAGAAGGCACAAGGATGGAATTTCTTTTGTTCAGATTTCTGAGATAGAATGGCTCCTAGTCCAACATTAGAGGCATCTACCTCAAGGAAAAAAGGAAGGGTAACATCAGGTTGTCGAAGAATAGGAGCACCTGAAAACGCCCTCTTGAGGAACTGAAATGCTTGAAGAGCCTCAGGAGACCATTGCTTGGTATTAGCACCCTTATGGGTAAGCGCCACAATAGAAGAGACAATGGAGGAGAAACTTTGAATAAAACGTTGATAATAGTTAGCAAATCCTAAAAAGCGTTGAATAGCTCTGAGAGTAGTTGGCTGGGGCCAATGTAACACTGCATTCACTCTCTCCGGATCCATCTCCAGACCTACTCCAGACACAATATATCCCAGGAAGGAAATTTGAGATAATTCAAAGGAACATTTCTCCAGTTTACAGAATAACAAATTTCCCCGGAGTCTAGAAAGGACCTCTGCCACATTTAATCGATGGGATGAAAGATCTTGAGAAAATATCAATATGTTGTCTAGATAGACAACGACACAAACATACAAGTCCCGGAAAATCTCATTCACAAACTGTCACGGTTACAAACAGAAGTACAGCTAGGAGTCACGAATATGGAGAAAACACTCTGTGTTTATTTGCAGACAAGTATAAATAACAGGTAGTCAGGAGTAGTGGTAATTACCAGGTGCAGGCTGATGCAGGAAATAATATAAATGTCCAGAAACAAGCAGGTACACAGCTAATGCAGGGAAGCAGGGGTATGAACAGATTCCAGGCAGCATGAACCAGAGGAGCAAGGCAGGAAGAAGAATCCACAGGTAACACAGGATATGACATAAGAATAGGACAACAATAACCAGCCATGTGTGCTGGGAGTGACAGGTATATAAAGGGAAAACCACACCCAGGTGATTGGGATAATTGGTGAACATGAAGGTTAACCCCTAATGCACACAATAAGGCACAATAGCAGCACCTTTGGTGAATGGAGGTACTGCCAATACAAATATAATAATAATAAGGACAAAAAGGCAGGAGCTGCCATGCAAAGCAGCATGTAATGCATAAGCTGTAGGCAGATTGTGACAGTACCCCCTCCCTTAAGGGCGGATTCCAGACGCCCGATTACCAAAAATGACTAAATTCGTCTGAGTCATAGTCCACAATAGGGGGCCCGGCAGAAAAGTCCTCGTCCATGGGCCGAAAGGCAAAGGAGACCATGCCAGATGGAAGCTCAAGCACTGCAGAACCTCCTTTCTTTTTACGTCCTCCCCTTTTACGGGACTTCCTCGGGATTGAGACCTGAGCCAACTGGGAGGAGCACAATGGTATCTCTTGGCCAGGAGAGATAGGTGGTATTGCTGACAATGCAGAGGCCCCGCAAGATGGCATAGTGGGAGGAGTTACAAACTTGTTGATTACTGCCTCAGAAAAGGATTGTAAGTCCGATAAGATGGGATGATCCGTTTCAATAAATGGGTTTGCTTATTCCAAAGCTTCCCCTCTAAAATACGAAATTAAAAACAGTACCTGTCTCTTAGGGTTGTTAACAAGCTCAGGTATGGAGGGAATATAAGAAGCAGCAAATCTCAGAAGGGCACCATGTTGGGAAATGTGCCCCTCAAAGAATGGCAACAGCTCAGGCTTGGCACTCTCAGCAACGGATGGTTCGGACTTGGCAGCAGGCTTGACAGGAGACCCGGACTGGGCGGCAGGCTTGGCAGCAGGCCCGGACTGGGCGGAAGACTTGGCAGCAGGCCCGGACTGGGCGGCAGACTTGGGAGCAGGCCCGGACTGGGCGGCAGACTTGGGAGCAGGCCCGGACTGGGCGGCAGACTTGGGAGCAGGCCCGGACTGGGCGGCAGACTTGGGAGCAGGCCCGGACTGGGCGGCAGACTTGGGAGCAGGCCCGGACTGGGCGGCAGACTTGGGAGCAGGTCCGGACTGGGCGGCAGACTTGAGAGCAGGCCCGGACTGGGCAGAAGGCTTGCCAGCAGGCCCGGACTGGGCGGCAGGCCTGGCAGGGACAGCACTTTGAGAAGCCTGAGGGCAGACAGCACTTTGAGAAGCCTGAGGGCAGACAGCACTTTGAGAAGCCTGAGGGCAGACAGCACTTTGAGAAGCCTGAGGGCAGACAGCACTTTGAGAAGCCTGAGGGCAGACAGCACCAAGTGGGAACTCGGGCTGGACCGCATGGACTGGCAACTCGGGCTGGACCGCATGGACTGGCAACTCGGGCTGGACCGCATGGACTGGCAACTCGGGCTGGACCGCATGGACTGGCAACTCGGGCTGGACCGCATGGACTGGCAACTCGGGCTGGACCGCATGGACTGGCAACTCGGGCTGGACCGCATGGACTGGCAACTCGGGCTGGACCGCATGGACTGGCAACTCGGGCTGGACCGCATGGACTGGCAACTCGGGCTGGACCGCATGGACTGGCAACTCGGGCTGGACCGCATGGACTGGCAACTCGGGCTGGACCGCATGGACTGGCAACTCGGGCTGGACCGCATGGACTGGCAACTCGGGCTGGACCGCATGGACTGGCAACTCTGGAGTGGCCTGGAGGGACAGGACCCCCTCTGGAGCAGACTGGAAGGGCAGCGCCCCCTCTGGAGCAGACTGGAAGGGCAGCGCCCCCTCTGGAGCAGACTGGAAGGGCAGCGCCCCCTCTGGAGCAGACTGGAAGGGCAGCGCCCCCTCTGGAGCAGACTGGAAGGGCAGCGCCCCCTCTGGAGCAGACTGGAAGGGCAGCGCCCCCTCTGGAGCAGACTGGAAGGGCAGCGCCCCCTCTGGAGCAGACTGGAGCTCAGGAACAGAGACAGCGGCTGAAGACTCGGAACCGGAGACAGAGGCTGAAAACTCGGAACCGGAGACAGAGGCTGAAAACTCGGAACCGGAGACAGAGGCTGAAGACTCGGAACCGGAGACAGAGGCTGAAGACTCGGAACCGGAGACAGAGGCTGAAGACTCGGAACCGGAGACAGAGGCTGAAGACTCGGAACCGGAGACAGAGGCTGAAGACTCGGAACCGGAGACAAAGGCTGAAGACTCGGAACCGGAGACAAAGGCTGAAGACTCGGAACCGGAGACAAAGGCTGAAGACTCGGAACCGGAGACAGAGGCTGAAGACTCGGAACCGGAGACAGAGGCTGAAGACTCGGGACCGGAGACAGAGGCAGGAGACTCGGGACCGGACACAGTGGCAGGAGACTCGGGACCGGACACAGTGGCAGGAGACTCGGGACCGGACACAGTGGCAGGAGACTCGGGACCGGACACAGTGGCAGGAGACTCGGGACCGGACACAGTGGCAGGAGACTCGGGACCGGACACAGTGGCAGGAGACTCGGGACCGGACACAGTGGCAGGAGGCTCCAAGCTGGAGGCAGATGATGTGACCTCAGAGCTGGAGGCAGATGATGTGACCTCAGAGCTGGAGGCAGATGATGTGACCTCAGAGCTGGAGGCAGATGATGTGACCTCAGAGCTGGAGGCAGATGATGTGACCTCAGAGCTGGAGGCAGATGATGTGACCTCAGAGCTGGAGGCAGATGATGTGACCTCAGAGCTGGAGGCAGATGATGTGACCTCAGAGCTGGAGGCAGATGATGTGACCTCAGAGCTGGAGGCAGATGATGTGACCTCAGAGCTGGAGGCAGATGATGTGACCTCAGAGCTGGAGACAGAGGCTGGCACCTCGGCACAGGAGACAGAGGCTGGCACCTCGGCACAGGAGACAGAGGCTGGCACCTCGGCACAGGCGGCTGGAGCTGGCAGATTGGGTCTCTTCCCAGAGAACAGACATGGTGGAGCATAAATAATTTTGGAATGCGGAGAGGAAATAACAGGGGATGGTTCAGTAAGCTGACGTGGTCTACGGACAGGACAGTCCTGCAAGAAATGTGCAAGTTTGTAGCAGTGGCAATTCCAAGACTGGTGAAACAGACATGTTGCAAACACAAATGAAAACTTGATTGCAGAAAAAGGGTCCCAGAAATAAAACAAAACTTTCACCTGACTCCAAAGCTGTTTTGTGGGCTGGTTATACTGTCACGGTTACAAACAGAAGTACAGCTAGGAGTCACGAATATGGTGAAAACACTCTGTGTTTATTTGCAGACAAGTATAGATAACAGGTAGTCAGGAGTAGTGGTAATTACCAGGTGCAGGCTGATGCAGGAAATAATATAAATGTCCAGAAACAAGCAGGTACACAGATAATGCAGGGAAGCAGGGGTATGAACAGATTCCAGGCAGCATGAACCAGAGGAGCAAGGCAGGAGGAAGAATCCACAGGTAACACAGGATATGACATCAGAATAGGACAACAATAACCAGCCATGTGTGCTGGGAGTGACAGGTATATAAAGGGAAAACCACACCCAGGTGCATGGGATAATTGGTGAACATGAAGGTTAACCCCTAATGCACACAATAAGGCACAATAGCAGCACCTCTGGTGAATGGAGGTACTGCCAATACAAATATAATAATAATAATAATAATAAGGACAAAAAGGCAGGAGCTGCCATGCAAAGCAGCATGTAATGCATAAGCTGTAGGCAGATCGTGACACAAACCCCTGGAAGACAGCTGGGGCGTTACACAACCCAAAGGGCATGACAAGATATTCATAATGTCCATCTCTGGTGTTAAAAGCTCTCTTCCATTCGTCTCCGGCCTTGATCCGAATTAAATTATAAGCACCACGAAGATCCAGTTTAGTGAATATCCGAGCTCCCTTAATGCGATCAAAAAGTTCAGTAATTAACGGAATGGGGTAACGATTTTTGATGGTTATGGCATTAAGACCTCGATAATCTATACACGGTCTCAAAGACCCGTCCTTCTTCTTAACAAAAAAGAAACCCGCTCCAGCTGGAGAAATGGACGGTCGAATAAACCCACGATGGAGATTTTCCTTGACTTAGTCAGACATCGCCTGGGTCTCTGGTAACAAAAGGGGGTAAACACGACCCCTAGGAGGAATTCTGCCAGGTTGTAAATCTATTGGACAATCCCAAGCCCGATGGGGCGGAAGACGTTCTGACTGGGCTTTATCAAATACATCAGCAAAGGAGTTGTACTGTGGAGGAAGACCAGGTGGACAAGGTGTTATAGATGATTTATTTATTTTCACTGGAACCACTTGCGTCAAACATCTGTGATGACAATCCGAACCCCAAGAAATAACTTGCGGAACATTCCAGTCAACCTGTGGAGAATGGAGTTGAAGCCACGGAAAGCCAAGTACAATAGGACTAGTAGTAACCGGAAGAACTAAAAACGAAATTTGCTCTTGATGTAAAGCCCCGATTTGAAGGTTTACAGGAATGGTACGTTGAGTAATAGTTCCATTGATAATTTGTGAACCATCTACGGCCGTAACAGCAATAGCTGTTTTTAAAGGAGTCACAGGTAAAGACCACTGACACACTAAGGAACTTAGTAGAAGTGGAAACAGTAACAGCAAACGAGCAAACTTTAGAATTCAAAAGGTGTGGAGAGGATTCCAGGGACCCCAACCTTACCTCTCCAGAACAGGTTAGGGCCTCGCGTTTCCCGACTTTCTAGGGCATGAGTACAGCAAGTGATTAGGATCAGCACAATAAATACAGAGCTTATTCTTCAACCGTCATTCCCTCTCTTCTGTAGTCAATCTAGAACGTCCTACCTCCATGGGTTCCACTGAAGGTGAGGGATGACGAAATTGAGAAGGCAGGCGACTCGATACTTTAGGTGAAGACTCCTTTTCGGAATTTCTTTCTCGGAATCTCATGTCCACTCTGTTGCACAAAGATATCAAAGCATCCAAAGAAGATGGTAACTCTTGGGAAGCCAGCACGTCTTTAATCTTGTCAGCAAGACCTTGCCAGAAGGCAGCTATCAATGCCTCACTATTCCATTGGAGTTCAGAGGCAAGTGTGCGAAATTGAATTACGTACTGTGCTACTGAACGGGATCCTTGGCGTAATCGAAGAATACTAGAGGCAGCAGAAATAACATGACCAGGTTCATCAAAAATTCTTCGGAAAGTTGAAATGAACATGGCACTATCCTCCAGCAGGGGGTCATTTCTTTCCCACAAAGGAGAGGCCCATGCCAGAGCCTGTCCAGAAAACAGAGACATTAAATAGGCCACTTTAGAGCGATGAGTAGGGAAATTTTGAGGTTGGAGCTCAAAATGAATAGAGCACTGATTGAGAAAGCCACTACAAGCTTTTGGATCTCCATCAAATTTTGAGGGAGTACGCAGGTGTAGAGTAGAAGCAACAGACACCTGGGATGGCACTGGGAGAGAAGAAGACTCCGGGGGATTATTAGTAGAAGATTCATTTCGCACAGGATCTCCCCGAGAGACTAGAGACAGCAAACATTGAAATAATTGTTGCTGACGAGCATCTTGTTGTTCAACCCGAGTAACTGTCACGGTCGTCTGAATTTCTTGATCCGATTCGGGACCCTTGGGACTAGCTGGAGCAGGAGTGAAACAGAACTTAGCAGCCTGGATGAACTTCTTGCTCATGTTCTTGCTGATTGTAGAATATAGCAGGGGAATTAGCAGTCTGGAAATGTAGGAACACTGCACTTGTAATGCAGTCAGGAACACTGCACTTGTAATGCAGTCAGGAACACTGGAGCCAAGAACTATCCTCTGGAGAGAAGTGTGTTGTTCTGGCAATGAACAGATCACAGCAGCAGGTTTAAATAGGGTGTCCCAAACAACTATTGGCTGATCAGTTCATGTGATCACAGCTGCAGAATCTGGTTGGTCTGAAATGATCACCTGACTGCATCCAAGATGGCCGCGCCCATGCAGCAGAACAAACAGTATGTGTTTGTTTACAAACGGAGGTGTGGAGGATGGGAATGCTGCAGACGGCCAGAAGGGACCCAGGTAGCCGTGATATGACAGCGGCGGATGAGGTAAGTGCGGCTAAGATCCCGATTTGTGACAGTACCCCCTCCCTTACGAGTGGCCACTGGACACTTAGATTGGGGTTTAGTTGGAAACTTGCGGTGAAATTTTCTGATGAGAGATGGAGCATGGACATCAGAAGCTTTGATCCAGGCTCTCTCTTCTGGACCATAGCCCTTCCAGTCGACTAGATATTGTAAGATCTTATGTCGAAACCGAGAGTCCAAGATCTCTTCAATTTCATATTCATCACCATGTTCAGTCTGCACTTCAGGAGAAACCAGTTTGGGTGTATAAAATCGATTTAGCACCAGTGGTTTTAAGAGAGAAATATGGAAGGAGTTGGGTACCTTGAGGTAAGATGGTAAATGTAATTTGTAGGACACTGGATTGATGACCCGGGAGATGTTAAACGGTCCAATAAAGCGGGGAGCGAATTTCATAGATGGAACTCTGAGGCGTAGATTGCGAGTAGACAGCCATACTCTGTCTCCCGGTTTCAAGCTTGGAATGGCTCGTCGCTTTTTGTCGGCCTGAATTTTGTAGCGTTGGGACGCTTTAAGTAGAGATTCCCGTACTTGGCGCCAGTGGCCTGCAAAATTCTTTAGGAAAACTTCAGAGGCAGGTACTGAGGCTGTAGGAAGTGGAGTAAACAAGGGTACCCTGGGGTGTAGGCCATAGACCGTATGAAATGGAGTGGAAGCAGAAGATTCGTGATAATGATTATTATGAGCAAATTCTGCCCAAGGAAGCAGATCTACCCAGTCGTCTTGAGAAGAAGATATGTACAAACGGAGAAATGTTTCTAGGTCCTGATTGACTCTTTCCGTTTACCCGTTGGACTGTGGATGATAGGCCGAAGAGAAGTTTAGTTTGATCTGTAGTGCTTGGCATAAGGATCTCCAGAATTTCGCCACAAACTGAACTCCTCTATCTGATACGATTTCTTCAGGACACCCATGCAAACGGAAGATCTCCTTTATAAATTGCTGAGCCAGTATAGGTGCTGATGGGAGGCCACGGAGAGGAACAAAATGCGCCATTTTAGAGAATCGGTCAACGATGACCCAGATGGTATTGAAATTATTAGAATTTGGCAAATCAGAAACAAAGTCCATAGAAATATGGGTCCAGGGTTTGGTGGGAATAGGCAGAGGCAAAAGTTGACCAGCTGAAGATTGTCTTGAACTTTTATGTTGGGCACAGCTGCCACATGCGGAAACAAATTGCTGAACATCCTGATGAAGAGTAGGCCACCAGTAGCTTCTCGATATGAAAGATTGAGTTTTGCGGATGCCCGCATGACCGGCAAATCTAGAACAATGTGCCCATTGGAGCAATTTTTTACGCAGATTCTCAGAAACAAAAGTTTTTCCCTGGGGAGGTGTATTGTCGGGTCTACTGACTGCGATGCTGAGTGGGCTGATAATAGGCCGTGGATCCACAGTTATGGAATCTTCCTCTTTCACCATAGAACGTGACAGAGCATCGGCCTTGCGATTTTTGGAACCGGGACGGAAGGTGACATGGATATCAAATCGAGAAAAGAATAGTGCCCATCGGGCCTGTCGTGGATTCATGCACTGTGCAGTTTTAAGGTAGAGCAGATTCTTGTGATCCGTGTATATTGTGACAGGATAACGAGCTCCCTCAAGTAAATGCCTCCACTCTTCAAGCGCCAATTTGATGGCAAGCAGTTCTTTGTCCCCTATGGCATAATTTCGTTCAGCTGGTAAAAATTTCCTGGAAAAGAACCCGCAGGGATGCCATTGCTCATCAGCTGGTTTTTGGGAAAGAACTGCCCCTACTCCAACAGATGAGGCATCAACTTCCAAGTAGAATGGACAGGTTAAATCTGGTTGCCTGAGTATGGGAGCAGAAATAAATGCTTGTTTCAGAAGTTGAAAAGCTGTTTGGGCTTCTTCAGACCACTTGGCAGGATTAGCTCCTTTCCTGGTGAGGGCGGTGAGTGGTGCTACTACAGTAGAGTAGCCACGAATAAATTTTCGATAATAGTTCGCGAATCCCAGAAATCGCTGTACTGCCTTTAGTGTAGATGGTTGAGGCCAGTTAAGAATAGCTTGCACCTTCTCTGGGTCCATACAGAGACCAGTACCTGAGATGATATACCCCAAGAATGGGATGGATTCAACTTCGAAGGTGCATTTTTCAAGCTTGCAATACAGTTTATTCCTTCTGAGACGGCTGAGGCCTTTTTAACATGTCTGCGATGGGACTGGATATCAGAGGAGAAAACGAGGATATCGTCCAAATATACCACAATAGTATGGTACAGTAAGTCCCGAAAGATTTCATTTATGAAATTCTGAAAAACTGCTGGGGAATTGCTCAGACCGAATGGCATGACTAGATATTCGTAGTGCCCATCCCTGGTGTTAAAGGCGGTTTTCCATTCGTCGCCACGCCTAATGCGAATCAAATTGTAGGCCCCGCGGAGATCCAACTTTGTGAATATTTGGGCACCTTTGACTCTGTCAAATAACTCTGTGATTAGGGGCAGAGGATACCGGTTCTTGATGGTAATGTCATTGAGACCTCTGTAATCGATGCAGGGACGTAATCCACCATCCTTTTTCTTTACAAAAAAGAACCCGGCTCCTGCTGGTGAAGAGGATGGATGAATGAAACCCCTTTTCAAGTTCTCTTTTATATATTCAGACATAGAGTTTGTCTCAGGGATAGAAAGAGGGTAGACTCTGCCACGTGGTGCGGTTTTACCTGGAACTACAGCAATGGGACAGTCCCAATCCCGATGAGGTGGTAGAGTTTCAGCAGCATGCTTACTGAAAACGTCTGTGAACTCTTGGTAGGCAGAAGGAACTGTCAAAACTTCTTTATCAGAGGTGGAGCAATGTGGAAGAACACGTTGTAAACAGGACTCGAAACAAGTTGGAGCCCACGCCAAGATTTGTGGAGTCGACCAGTCGATATGGGGGTTATGCAATTGAAGCCATGGAAACCCGAGAACCACAGGACTAGTGGCTTCTGGGATGACCAAAAAGGTAAGGGATTCAGAATGCAGAACTCCTATTTGGAGCGTCACTGGAGAAGTCTGATGCGTAATGGTACCCCCTGGAATACGGCTACCATCAACCGCAGAGAGAAAGATGGTCACTGGAATTTTCACTAGTGGAATGGCTAGTTCAGCAGCTAATTTGGCAGACATGAAATTCCCAGCTGCTCCTGAATCCAGCAGGGCTGAAATGTATTGGGAGTCTTGAGCGTATTTCAGGGTGACTGGGATAATACAGTCCTTGCCTTGTGGGGAGCGAAGGGCCACTCCTAGGCTCACCTCCTCATAGTCAGCTAGGAGGGTATGTTTACCCGGTTTGCGAGGACAATAATGTAGCAGATGTCCGGAACTGGCACAGTATAAGCAAAGTTTCTCTCTAACTCGCCGTTGTCGCTCGGTGGGTGAAAGACGTGCTTTGCCTAGTTGAATGGGTCCTTCAGGGAAAGGAGACAATGCGCAGACCCGTTGAATAGGGAGGAACTTGGGGTGTTTCAGCCTCCTCTTTTCTAGAGCTCTCTCTCTGAACCGAATATCAACCCGATTGCAGATGGTAATCAATTGGTCTAGCGTTGTAGGTAAATCCCGAGATACTAATACATCTTTAATGTGGTCAGACAGGCCCTGCCAGAAGACCGCAACAAGAGCATCGTTATTCCAAGACAGCTCAGAGGAAAGTGTTTGAAATTGAACGGCATACTGGCCCACGGTCTGCTGCCCTTGCCGAAGCCGCAGAATATCTAAAGTGGCTGACGCTGTTCTTCCAGGCTCGTCGAATATTCTGCGGAAGGTAGACAGGAAGCTATCAATATCAGATAAAATTGGGTCAGATTTTTCCCAGAGCGGTGATGCCCATGCCAGAGCTTGCCCTGATAGTAGCGAAACAATATAAGCAGTTTTGGTACGTGCAGTAGGGAAATTCCCGGGTTGTAATTCAAAGTGTATACTACACTGGTTGAGAAACCCGCGGCAATTCTTCGAATCGCCATTGTATTTAGCTGGCGTGGGAAGATGGAGTCCGGATGAAGTGGGTAGTGAAGCAGGTATTACTGGCTCAGGCGGAGTATGGGATGGTTGACTGCGGAATAACTGCAAGGTATCCATACGTGTAGAAACATCCTGCAGCAATCTCAAAATTTGCCCCTGGTTAGTTTCTTGTCTCTCAATGCATCCAGCTAATATTTGGACAGAGTCCTCCCTCGGGGTATGTTCCCCTAGCGGATCCATTGGGCCAGAACAAACTGTCACGGTCGTCTGAATTTCTTGATCCGATTCGGGACCCTTGGGACTAGCTGGAGCAGGAGTGAAACAGAACTTAGCAGCCTGGATGAACTTCTTGCTCATGTTCTTGCTGATTGTAGAATATAGCAGGGGAATTAGCAGTCTGGAAATGTAGACAGGAACACTGCACTTGTAATGCAGTCAGGAACACTGCACTTGTAATGCAGTCAGGAACACTGCATTTGTAATGCAGTCAGGAACACTGCACTTAGGAATGCAGACAGGAACACTGGAGCCAAGAACTATCCTCTGGAGAGAAGTGTGTTGTTCTGGCAATGAACAGATCACAGCAGCAGGTTTAAATAGGGTGTCCCAAACAACTATTGGCTGATCAGTTCATGTGATCACAGCTGCAGAATCTGGTTGGTCTGAAATGATCACCTGACTGCATCCAAGATGGCCGCGCCCATGCAGCAGAACAAACAGTATGTGTTTGTTTACAAACGGAGGTGTGGAGGATGGGAATGCTGCAGATGGCCAGAAGGGACCCAGGTAGCCGTGATATGACAGCGGCGGATGAGGTAAGAGCGGCTAAGATCGCGATTTGTGACAGTAACCAGGTACTGCAGCATATCCTTAGCTGTTGGTTCCGATCCTGGGTCTGTCATGGCCTGTTCTTACTGTCACGGGCACTAGGAGTTTTACCCAGAATTCACCAGGTGTAGCTACACTTACCAGAAGTGTGGACCTCTGGGTAGTGTGGTGAATCAGTGGAACCATACAGTAGAATAAAGGAAAGGAATGTCAATAGTATAAATGCTGAGTCTTGGCACCGTGGAACTGTGATGGTACAGCAGTTTAGTAAACAGGATAAAATGAGGAAAGAGTCCAAGTGCCTTAGCAAGCAGGTAGCATATAGCAGGCCAGTACTTGATAACTGGATAACGTTAGGCAAAGACCAATCAACAATATAGTAGAAGAGTCAGCGACTTGCAGCTACAATACAGAGGCACTTGTAGACTTTAGGCCAGCTAATAGGTACCATACAGAGTAGTAGCTATATCACAAGGAAACATGAATGGTCTACAGCTGGTAAGTTTCACCACGGATATGTAGAGAAGACTTGTCCAGCGCAGGTGTGTAACAGAATAGTGTGAGTGGTCTGCAATAGGCAAGTTGTACCACTGATGTGAAGGGAAGACTTGTCCAGGTGCAGGCGTGGAACTAGAGTAACGTGAGTGGTCTGCAATAGGCAAGTTGTACCACTGATGTGAAGGGAATACTTGTCCAGGTGCAGGCATGTAACGGAGCAACGTGAGTGGTCTGCAATAGGCAACTTGTACCACTGATCTGTAGAGAAGACTTGTCCAGGTGCAGGCGTGGAACGGAGCAACGTGAGTGGTCTGCAATAGGCAAGTTGTATCACTGATGTATAGAGGAGATTTGTCCAGGAGCAGCCAGGTAACGGAGGTAGCGAGAGTAGTCTGCAACGGGTAAGTTCTACTACCGATGTGGAGAGGAGACTTGTCCAGAAGCAGGCAGGTAACGGAGGTAGCGAGAGTAGTCTGCAGCGGGTAAGTTCTACTACCGATGTGGAGAGGAGAATAACTACATAATGTCTTTGCAACTGTTATATTTCTTTTAGTAATATTACACTATCCAGGTGTGCCAGGATTTGGGCAACAACAAATACCCTGATAAAGGTGATTAGTAATAAGTGGAGTTGAAAGGAAATCAATTATTGATGATTGTATTGTAAATGTATGAAATACAAGATGGCTTCAGCAGCATGTGCTGTGAAAATATAAATACTAACTAAACTTCATCCATCAATGGGACGTCCCATAACAAAACTCAGAATGAGGAGATCTATCATGTATTGCTATTATACATAATTTTCACACAATATCCTACTGTTCCTCCTCTTTCCTAATACAATTTGTGTGCCGTCTATTTTATAATATAATGTTGTGTTTGAGGATTGAAACTCAGATTTCTGCTTGAATTCTCACTGTAAAGCTTGACTGCATTGAATACAGACAGGACAAGCTACACCTTTTTTTGATGGCAAAAAAAATAACCAAATTGATTTCATCACAACGTTGTAAGATTTTATTTAACCTTATTAACCCACATGTGGTAAGGATCAAATACATTATCACAAAGTGACATGTGCTATTATTAGTTTTGGCCAATGTATTAACAGTGTGTCAGCAGTTGCAATGGCCGCGGGCTTCGCCGCGACTCTCCGTGCCCTGCTGGTGGCATCCCGGCCGTCTCCATGACGACTGGGGCGTCATTTCCAGTTCCTGCGTCCCGGTTGCCTAGGCAACAACCAAACAGCCAGACGCACGCACGGCTGTTCAAATTCGGCCAATTAGGCCGATTAGGTTTACGCAGCTAGGCACTCTGCTTTTTCATTGGCAGCATTGCCAGTAATTTATTATACAAATCATGGGAACACTTGCAGGGCTCTGCCCTGATTGGTCCTTAGCACTATTTAGGACAGAGCTTCACTGCCGCTTATAGCGTTCTGTTCTCAGTATTGCTGCCTGCTTTTGTGCTGTGTTGGTGTTTCCTTAGATTGTTCTCCCATGTATGACCTCTGCCTGTTTCTGGATTCTGAATATTTGCCTGTGACCCTGACCTTCTGCCTGTACCCAGACTCAGAACCTTTGCCTGTGGCCCTTATCCAGCTAGCACCTGTCATCTCCACCTGTGCTCTGCCACTCCGCAGATCTCTGGCCAGTCCCTAGTCCGTGTATTACCTTCTGTACCTGTGCGCTGCCATGTGAACATAAACTTGTACTACACTGTTCATAAGACCTATGGGCATCCGAGTACCTGTGAGCATATCCAGTCTCTACGGGAAAGGCGGCTACTATAGGTGAAGACCTATACTGCTATAGTTCTACGAATTTATGCCGCACTGGTTGCCATAACACAGTGCTATTATTTCTTTTTTTCCTGAATTATTTTTATTGGTGTATTTAAATGGTAAGGGGAGAGGTACAGAAAAAAAGGAAGGGAGAGTGGAAGGGTACATAGTGGGGAGCAGACAAAATATAAAATACAACAAAATATGGGGTAGCATTAGTACATGAACGTTAAAACACAAGGCACTTTTCAGGCAGGTAAATAAACTAGCACCAAACTGTTACATGTCACGTGGGGAAACATGGAGAGGCTGGTCAGGCGGGTCAAAAGTGGCAATGGCCAACAAGTCTGGTGGGGATAATATCTTTGAACTCTCACCTTCCCTGGTGAACACATGCCAGGCCATCCACTTAACTATGGGTGAAGATGGTGCCAGAGTAAGGGATATCATATGTCTCCATCTCATAGCTGAACTGGAGTTTAGTTGCAGTTTTATGGTAGCAATAAGAATATGGCCCCACACGTATCTGTGATGTTTCGGCAGTTGTTCGGGAAATAGATGGAGGAGAGCAATGAGCGGGATGGGGTCAGTTGCACTTTCGTGACTTTTTCCGCTAGTTGAAAAATTTCTACCCAAAGCGGCTGTATTACCGAGCAGAACGAGAACACATTGAAGATATCCTCCACCTCTCCACATTGTCGCCAGCAAAGTTGGGAGTGAGAGGGCCATATCTTATGTAGGCGGGAAGGAGTTAGGTAGGTCCTATATAAAAGCTTCACAAACATTTCTAGGTGATTAGTACATTTAGACATTTTAGATAAATTGTTGTAAATGTGGTCCCATTGGGTTGAGGAGAGGGGTATATCAAGATCAGATTCCCACTTTGTTTGAGAGGTATGTTTAGTTGTATCAAGGAGGGTGGTAAGGTGAGTGTACCAGAATGTAATGCCTCCTTTGTTGTTGCCTCTGGTCAATTTAGAATATATCATAGGCAGAGGTGGATTCAGCGGGTAGGCCCAACGGAGAAGGTCAGCAATCCAATGTCGCAGCCGCAGGTACTTGTAGAAGTCCCTAGAAGGAAGGCCAAAGCTGTCCTTCAACTGTGCAAAGGTGCAGAGACCCTCAGCGCCAAATAAATGTGCAAGAGAGTGTGGAAGCTCTCTGAGAACCAGCCAGACAGGTCGAGGTCAGGGATTAGTGTGGAAACAATAGAGAGAGAGATGTTACTAGTTGGGGGATACAAAATCTGGGGAGGACCCTACCGTCCTATCCCAAACCTTAAGAGCATCTCAAATAGAGGAGGGGGAGCTGGGATCTCAAGCAATTAGGGAGACAAATCAGATCAGCTATGGTAAAGAAAGGGTGGAGGACACGCTCAAGGTCAACCCAGGGCTTGTGGCCAGCTGGCAGAGCCCAGTCCCGGGTCTGAGATATAATACATGCCTCTTGGTATTTTACTAGCTTCGGTAGGGCAAGTCCGCCCTGTCTTCTGGGCAGGGCCATTCGGACAAAGGACAGTCGGTAGGGTCTGCCCCTCTAGATTATTTGTCTTACTTCTATCGAGATCCTTTTATTGCTTTACAACAATTGATCTTGCATGGCAACTGTTATCACAGTCCCAGAAACTAACTTGCCAGTTGCATTGACTTTCAACTCCAGAGCTCCACTAAATGAAAAGGACAAAGAAACAAAAACGGTGGAAGGGATCACAACAACTTCAGACATGTGATGAAATTGCAATGCAAGGGGTATATTTACTAAACTGTGGGTTTGAAAAATTGGAGATGTTGATTAAAGCAGTCAATCAGATTTAAAGTAACCAGATTTAGCATCACTCACCACTCCTTTTCCTGGGTCGAGGAGATTTTTGCTGACTGGATCTAGCTGGACATGTCAGATCCAGTCTGCATTAAGCAAGGAATCCCGCAAGACACCAAACATCACCCATCTCTTCCCAGCTGAAAATGCAGAGTTTTACATCCCTCACAGATATCAGTAAATTAACTTATTATCCATATAATTCCTGGAAAACCAGCCACCAGAGACGAAACACTAGGGGGTAAATGTATCAAGCTGAGAGTTTTCCGGCGGGTTTGAAAAGCGGAGATGTTGCCTATAGCAACCAATCAGATTCTAGCTGTCATTTTGTAGAATGTACTAAATACATGATAGCTAGAATCTGATTGGTTTTTCAAACCCGCCGGAAAACTCTCAGCTTGATACATTTACCCCTAGAGGGTGGAATAAAGTTGACTTTTTCTTTTGCTACACTGTAGCTCCTCAGTGCTGTGCTGCTTTTTCTGCTTGAACCACTTTTTTCAAATCTCCTTCATCCATCCTCACATCAGTGAATAAGTAATGACATCAGCCTGGTAGTGGAAGGTTGTAAACAGCAGCTCAAGTGTAAGTAGCAGAAGGGGTCTATTTATGACCCTTCATTTTTTTCAGTTGATACTTTTCGATCCTTATCTCCTTGATAAGGATTGAAAAGTAACGGAAATGTATTAAAAAAACTTCTTAGGGACAGCAGTGCCGATAACTTGCTGTCCCTGAGAAGTGACTCACCTGATCATCGTAGTCTTTTCTCAAATTTGAAAGCTGCGGTGATCTTCTCTCTTTTTTCTTCTTCTTTTTGTTAGTGCGCATGTGCCGACCGAAAACTTGGTGCATGCGCATTAACATCCTGGAAGGCAAAAGGTACGATATGTAACAGGGAGGGATCACATGATCCCTCCACACAAGCGCTGTCCAGCTCTGCTCATTAGAGCAGAGCTGACAGCTGTGAAAGATTTCAGATATGTTAATGTACGCCAGCTTCAGATGGCGCACATTAACATGTAGAAAAAGAGAAAATTTTCTCTAGTTAGACTTTAATATGTATTATAGCATTACTGAGCACTTCCCATACGCTGTTATGGGGAGTGCTCAGTAAAACAATGAGAAATGCAAAGCGCGATGCTTCAATAATACATAGTAATTTAGCAGTTAAAAAAATTACTGGGGGAAGATCTTTGATAAATAGGCCCCATTGGGGCACATTTATCAATATTCACATAAAGTGAAAAGTAGTTTTCAATCCTTATCGCAATGATAAGGATTGAACTATTTCTCACATTTATGTACAGCCCTGCACAGAAACAGCAGTTCCGAAAAACTGCTGTTTCTGCGATGTAAAAAATCATACTTACCCCCCTCTTCGGAAGCGCTGCCTCCAGGTCTTCTCCTCGTTCTTTTCATTCTTCAATTGCGCATGTCCAGTTCCAAGAACTGCACATGCGCACACAGATCCCCTCTCTGTCTCTGCAACGATAGTTGCAGAGAGAGCGCGCTGAGTGACAGGGAGGGATCATGTGATCCCTCCACACATGCATTAGATTTCTTCCATTCCGATGATGTACGCCAGACATTAACATGACAAGTTCCCTAAAAAAATGTTTTTTCGGGACTTGTTAGATTGCTGCCAGGAGCAGTCACCATTCTGTTGAATGGTGACTGCTCCCAAAAACGAAGAGGAATGCAAAGCAGCAGATATCCATGATATCTGCTGCGATGCACCCTTAATAAATTTGCGGAGGACAGGAGGCACCTTAATGACCCGTTAAAAGCGCTATCGTGCTTTCTTAAATATGCCCCTTAGTGAGCTACAGTGGTGTCATTATAATTAATAACTACCTAAAGAAAATAAATTTTATTCAATTTTATATAAGTTATATATTATTTTACTTTAAATATTTTGCATCTGAAATGCTATTTTTTAGTATATATATAATTTGGATGCTGGGCTTTAGCCAACCAGGCCGGAAGTACAAGATATAGACTACCTGGGCTTGTAATAAATCAGTGCAAATAATTAGCTAAAAAGGACGGCTTATTGCAATGCGGTAACATAGAGTGATAGAGGAGAGAGAGATAGAGAGAACACAAATAAACTAAATACTTTTGCAAGCTAGTTGTCCATAGCATGTCAGTCTAAAAATACAAAATATGACACATACATAGATAAACACGCTGCTTTAAAAGAGGAACAGCGACAAGGAAGTGAAAGCAGATATAACCAAAGCAGAACTCGCCTGATTTGTCTGTGCACACTGTTAATCTACCATTCAGTCATACGTAGTGTCTCTCTCGGTGTTTCCCACTCTCTTGTACATACCCTCCCCTCCTTCAGCTGCTCACTCCCCTTCCCTTGCCTGCTTCCTCTTTCTATACATGGAGATAACTTAGAAGAAATACGCCAGACATTTACAGGTATCCGATAATCTTCTTAATTGGAGGAGTGTTCGTGGAGTGTGTAATGATAGTAGTCATGTGAGTGCAGTTTAATAGGGAGTCATTTACAGATTTAGTTAGTCCTGAGCTAGGAAGAGAATGGCAGAGAGTAACAGTGTGTTTGGGGACTCGGTTACATTCACTTTCTTTAGAACAAGAATTGCAATGCATGTGTTGAAGACTCTCTAGTGTTTGCATTTACGGCTCATATATGAATTTGTGTGCTATACTTTTAAAAATAGGATAATGTGTTTAAAGAATGTATTGAAAAGATACAAAACAGATACTGTCCAGTAATTACAATGACATGTCAATTTAAAACAGTCATGAGCAACAGGCAGCCCCTCTGACACTTCACCTGCAGCCGCCAGCTTCTTCCTGCTTTTTGTCTCATTTGTTCATTATAGCTTGTAACACTTGTTTTACATGCCTGCTGATATTTTATTACACATAGATATATATCATAAATTTCATGGGGGAGTATCTATTAAAATTATGTCAGCCCCAAGTTTACCAATAAAGATGCAGTGGAGTTTAAAATAAACACCTTACCTAAATTATAGGCACAACCTGAGGGTCCAAGTATCTGTTTTTGGGAACACCTGATTGTCAGATATGCAATACATTATATTGGAAACCACCTCTTTTGACAGACACAGAACTTAGTTTCTTACATTATATATTATCAAAAATAATGGACCTAATATATATAGAATGGTAAAGTGAAGGAAATTAAATACATTTTTCTGTATCATCCACTGGGGGACACTGGACCTTGAGGTATAGAGCCTCCTTCAGGACGTGGGCAATTTAATACTAAGAATGAAATGCTCTTCCCTCTTATACCTCCCCATTTTGCAGGGAACTCCGTTTTTTTTAGAGTGCCCTCAGTACCGAGTGTTTTTTTTGTTTTGTATTTTTTCTTGGTTTTAATACACAGATGTATAGATATAGATATATATCTTTACCTATAGATGTATAGGTAAAGATATATTGCCTTGGCAATCTATATCTTTTATTTCTCATTTATCCGATCATGTGACCACAGACAGTGGGATATTGAGTGGAGCCAGGAGTGTATAGTGCTGGCAGAGCGGATTTAATTAAAGCCACGCTAAGGCTCCAGGTTTGGGGATGGTATGATTTAAAAAAAAAATTATATGTGATCAGTCTTTAGATTAGCCTGGGACCAGAGCAGATAAGGGTTACTATGACAGTGCTAGGCCCTAATTAGGTTGAAAGGGCCATCCTTCTTTAGGACAGCAGCTATCTTGGTGCTGGCCCTGGGGGGAGGTTTTTATTTTATAAGATGGTTCCTAGGGCCAGCCGTTCCCAAAGTGTGTGCCGCGGCTCCCTGGGGTGCCACAGCCAGGGCAAAATAAAATACCAACCAATCTGGCCGCGTCCGGACACAGCATCCTCCGACATATTCAACGAGGAGCTGTGCAGATAGGAGCTGGAACAAAGAAGACTGAAGTAAGAAGGCCAAGTAAGGTAAGTAAAGAAATGGAGGGGAAATAGGGAAAGGAAACAGCGATGGAGGGGCAGAAGAATGAAGGAAAGGGCATGGTGCAATGGTGAAGGGGCACAGTGTGAGCATGAAGGGGCACATTGTGAGCATGAAGGGGCACAGTGTGAGCATGAAGGGGCACAGTGTGAGTATGAAGGGGCACAGTGTGAACATGACCTATTGATAGCTGTAAATTGTTTTTTGACAGAAATATAACTGGGGAAAAAAAATATAAAAATATTCTTTTCCCTTGGCTATATATGTATTATTTTGCAAACAACTTAATAAGTATTTCTGTCCTGACCTAAATACTTATTACATTATTTTGACTCCACTACTTATAAAACAGGACTGCTCCATAATTATTTTGGATTAGAGGTGCCTTAAAAAAACTATGGAAAGAGTGCTGTGAACTGAAAAAGTTTGGGAACCACTGCCTTAGACCCCCGTTCTTGGCATGTGCTTTCACTGCGATTAAAGCACACCAGAAGCTGAATCCCTTTTTCAAGTCCTGCTCTCCCCTTCTACCCTTCTATACCAGCTTGTGTCGTGTTTAGTAGTTGGGAGTGGTTTGCGAGTGAAATTGAACTCACTTTACCTGGCTTGGGTCTGCTAACAGGTTCACTTTCTTTGTTTGTTTGTGTTCTGTTATTGTATTTATATATTCTTTGCCTCTCTGCTATGTCTGACAAAGGGGGGGGGGGGGGGTGTATGCCAGAAGGCTCTGGTACCGATGTGACGGAACCAGCCTGGGGTAAATCCTACACATTGCCCTCTTAATAGCATAAATGTAAGAGTCGTGATTTAAAGTGATGTGAATGTCACTGACGGGAAGTTGTAATGCTGGGAATCGCAGCTTCATGGAATTACAGCGATCGGGATTTGACAGTCGTCGTAACTGCTGTCGGCATTGCCACCTTCACAAATGTGACTACCACCGACGACGCTGACACCTAAGCATGTGCTCTCATAATAGGTTTCTGGCAATAGCTTGCTGTTCAGTCTCACCAATACCAGTTATGGTCTAGCCACGGGCCTAAAAGTTTTCACCAAGATCACTGCTGTCATGACAACTCTGCTGCGCTACAGGGGAATAAAGATTATTCACTATTTTTATGATCTGTTGATAAAAGCAGATTCGCAATTTGTACTTTAGGTCCTCGGGCAGGAGACTGCTCAGACTTTAGAATGCCATGGGTGGATTCTCAATCTCAAAAAAATCCAAATTGACACTGTCACAATGGATGATATTTTTGGGTCTGTCATTCAACACACAAAAATAGAGGGTGTTTTTACCAGCGGACAAAATTCTCTGCTGTCTCACAGATAGACTTCTATTCATTTCTGCAGAGTACTGGGTAAGATGCGTTCTACTTTGAGGCAATCTCATATGCCCAGTTTCATGCGAGAGAGTTAGAGCTCTTCTCCAAGTGGCACAAATCCCTCCTCTGTCTACCCAGCCAGGTGATAAGCCTTTCCCAGAGGGTGTGTCACTTCCTGCTTTGGTGGCTGATGAGGGAGAACCTCAGCAAGGGTCTGACGTTCACCATTTGGGAGAGGACTCTGGTGGCTACAGATGGCAGCCTTCGGGAAGTAGCAAAACAAGTCCTCTTTCCCTTCACCAGTGAAGGAGCTGCTAAAGATGTGGTGGGCCTGGAGTCTGCTAAGCAAATCTGCTACAGAGTCGGGGCTCCGCTTGGGAAGCCTGATCAGGTGGGGGCAGCCTCGATATAGGCAGCCCCACAATAGACACAGCTGCAGCACAAGGGGGAAATCCTTTTGGGCAGTGACTGCTGACATGCTGGTCCCTGTGGGGAAGGACAGACCTCAGGCAGCTTATAATGAATTTTCTCCCTGACAGACTTTAGCGGTTTTCTGAACATCAGCCTATAGCAGACAATGTGCCGACATTCCTGCTCTCCTCGGTCTCCCCAGCAAGCCCAGGCAGGATCATTTGCACTCCCCCACCCCCTGACTGATTTCAGATTTCAGGTGTGTCCTGAAAATCAGTCTAGATTTTAGCCAGCAGCTCTGTATCCCAGACAGCAGGTATTTACTTCTAGCTGACCTCCGACGCGCCATCTGACTGTCCCCTAACATGTGCTTCTTTAAATGGGCACTTAAAACTCAACTCTTCCTCAAAGCCTACCAGCCTTCCAACTACCCTCTCTCCATGCTCATTCACTTCACCTCTCTCCTCCCGGTCCCTACTTGCTCCTCCTGCACTTAATCCTCTCTTCTGACTCCCTCTGTATCTGCTGCATGTTTGCCTTCCCTTTAGGATGTAAGCTCTTACGAGCAGGGCCCTCCTCACTCCTATCTTTACACCATTTCTTCTTCTGCTCCAGCAGTTCTGTAATTGCTATGTCTGGAGCTTCTGGAGTCTTGGTCTACTCAGCTTTTGTTCTGTACTGTTTTACGTTGTGATGTCTACTGTTTGTACTGTGTACGGCGCTGTGGAAACCTTGTGGCGCCTTACAAATAAGCGATAACAATAATAATAGCTATGGTGGGAATGCATTGTGCATTGTCTGTTATATTTGTAGTGAGTTTATTTGTGTCTGTTGATACCTGGCTAATTTTTCCATATTGTGTACTTTGTATCTGCCTTTTTTCTCTTCCTTTCCTGTCATGTCAGGTAAAGGGAGAACTAGAACTGGCGAGGCTTCATCTGTGACTTTTTAAAATATATTTATGTGTGAGCGCCAGCAGTTGCACACGCCTGCACACTTATATATGCCCAAATGCTTTTACCATTCATGATAGATAGTGGATATTCTGCTGTAACTGACTTTGAATTATTTTTCATTAGCTGGAGTTCATTGGGGTTCGATCTAATAGGTGATAAGAAATTGTTTTCAAAGTTGAATTATTCATTCTAAACCTTAGGAACTATTTTGAATGCTATTCTCTTATTATTTAATGTGATGTATTTTTCAATGGTTTCCACTTATTGTTATGATTTCGTTGTGTATACTACATGAGTGGCTTTCAATAAAACGTAATTTTATTTAAAAAAAAAAAAAAAAGTGTTCTGGGCTAAAGCACTAGCGTAGTCTAATTGTGAGCTTACACAGAGTACTTCATGTTTCCTGGTTGTAGTCTCCACCTCTGTAGCTGAATCTTCAGCCAGTTACCTCATGCATCTCATAGTGATGCAACAAGACGGGCTTGTTTGGAGAAAAATCTGGTGTAGATGTTTGCTTCTCCTTAGAGAAAATTCTTGAATTCCTCACCAGCTAAGTATTGGAAACATCAGAGTTCTCTCTTGGTCTGTTCTTGGATAGTGTCGAATTCTGAGTGTTCCTCCTAAGAAGAGAGTGAGGTAGCAGAGGAAGCAGACTTTGAGAATTCCTTGTGTTTTGATGAGGACTCTGCAAGACTTCATGAGGTGCATGATTTAGTGCCGTTAGTTTTCCAGGTACTACATATCTGGGACATTGGGGAGTCAGCGGAGTCTGGCAACACGCTGTTCTAAATGGAAAAAACACCATTCTTAACACTATTTAGTAGCTGGGGCTTCACTCAGACCCATTTTAGCCACTGATTGGGTCAACAAAACCACGGAAAATTTGCTAGAGCAACTTTTAGAAGGCTTTCAGTCTGGAAGGCCTAAGTCTAAAATGGCGTCTTGGCAGAATACATTCAAGAGGCATCTTAATATCTTCAGAACGTAGCTCTGGATGCTGGTCAAATCAAAATGAGAATTTTAGCTTTGATGGTTTCAGTTAACTGAGACCTTTGGCTCAATGTTTGGAAAGGCGGAGGCAGACAAAGAAGTGTTAGGAATATACTGCCAGGGAGAATGAGATTGTGTTGTGATAAAACATTTATTAAGTTTATTGACATTCAGCAGCAGAATAATGGCAGTCACAGTTCAAAAAGAGCAAACAGTTGAAGAATCAGAAAGATAGGTGACATTACTGAGACAGGCCCATAGCCCCTTAGTGTGAATGGACAAATCCCGAACTGAGAGTAAGTACTCTAGTATATTATTGTAGTACAGTTATGGACAAAAGTTTTGAGAATGGTTCTCACAAGGTTTGCTGCTTCACTGTTTTTAGACCTTTTTGTCAGATGTCGCTATGGTATACTGAAGTAAAATTACAACAATTTCATAAGTGTCAAAGGCTTTTATTGATTACATTAAGTTTATGCTGTTTGTTGACCCGCCTCTTGAGGATTGACCGCAAGTTCTCAATGGGATTAAGGTTTGGGGAGTTTCTGGCCATGGACCCAAAATTTCAATGTTTTGATCCCTGAGCAGCAGGACTAATGGTAAAGCTCACGCTTTTCCTTTTCCGGACAACTGTTTTTTTCCATATGCCCCAAACAATCTGAAAGGGAATTCATTAGAAATAAATGACTTTACCCCAGTCCTCAACAGTCCAATCCCTGAACCTTTTACAGAATATCAGTCTGTCCCTGATGTTTTTCCTGGAGAGAAGTGGCTTTTTTGCTGGCCTTCTTGACACCAGGCCATCCTCCAAAAGTCTGCGCCTCACTGTACGTGCAGATGCACTCACACCTGCCTGCTACCATTCTTGAGCAAGCTCTGCACTGATAGTGCCCTGGTCCCGTAGCTCAATCAACTTTAGGAGACGGTCCTGGCGCTTGCTGGACGTTCTTGGGAACCCTGAAGCCTTCTTCACAACTATTGAACCTCTCCCCTTGAAGTTCTTGATGATCCGATAAATGGTTGATTTAGGTGCAGTCTTACTAGCAGTAAACCCCTTGCCCATGAGGTGTTCATAAGCAAAGCAGAGTAGTCTGTACCAGAAATCACTGTAATTGAAAGCCGGAGCCGGGAACCAGTACCAATGGAGATCCACAGCCAGGGATCAGGAGCCAGAGGACATCATAATGCAGATCCAAGGGTCAGGAACCCAAAGCTACTGTAATGCAGAGCCAGGGATCAGGAGCCAGAAGCACCATAATGCAGAGCCAGGGATCAGGAGCTAGAAGCACCATAATGCAGAGCCAGGAATCAGGAGCCAGAAGCTACTGTAATGCAGAGCCAGGGGTCAGGAGCCAGAAGCTACTGTAATGCAGAGCCAGGGATCAGGAGCCAGAAGCACCATAATGCAGAGCCAGGGGTCAGGAGCCAGAAGCTACTGTAATGCAGAGCCAGGGGTCAGGAGCCAGAAGCTACTGTAATGCAGAGCCAGGGGTCAGGAGCCAGAAGCAATCATAATGCAGAGCCAGGGATCAGGAGCCAGAAGCTACCGTAATGCAGAGCCAGGGATCAAGAGCCAGAAGCTACCGTAATGCAGAGCCAGGGATCAGGAGCCAGATGCAACCATAATGCAGAGCCAGGAATCAGGAGACCGAAGTCGCTGTAATGCAGAGCCAGGAGTCAGGAGCCAGGAAGATGCTATCAGTGGCTATGAAGTTCGACAGGTTGAACAGGTTGTTTCTTTAGGGTTCTGTCTTGTGGGGCTTGGTTAGAAAAATAACTGAGTACCCTGTGGGATGGCGAGGTATAAGGGGAAGGGGCATTTCATTGTAAGAATTGTGAAAAGGAAGACACTATGCCCCATGGTCCAGTATTCCCCATGGCTTCAGAGAACAGGATTTAACATACGTATAAAAATCACGTTTTATTCATTGTTGCATCATGGGTGTGAAAGCTAACTCCCAGACATAAACTGGATCCAAGGTGAAAAAAGGTTCCATAACTGACTTTAGTGTGGATTTCAATTCAGCGCGAGGTTCCATGGAGCTTCACGGCATGTTTAGTACCTAGAACATCATTGATTTTTGTTTGTACCTCAGAAATAATGATAATATAATGAATGTTAGAAAATATTTTACTGAACGAGTAGTAGATAGTGTATTGTTCCAAAATATGTTGGGCCTGATTCATTAAGGATCTTAACTTGAGAAACTTCTTATTTCAGTCTCTTGGACAAAACCATGGTACAATGCAAGGGGTGCAAATTAGATTTCTGTTTTGCACATAAGTTAAATACTGTCTGTTTTTTCATGTAGCACACAAATATCAACTTTAAATTTCAGTGTACAAATAAGCTATCAAGTATTTGTGTGCTACATGAAAAAACAGTCAGTAACTTAAGTGCAAAACAGAAATCTAATTTGCACAAGTTAAGATCCTTAATGAATCAGGCCCGTTGTTCTTAAAACAAAGCTAAATGTTTAATATAAATGCAAACCAATCCTGAGAAGAAACCATTAAAGTGGACCAATCTCCTGTTCATAGTGGAGTCAGCTTAGTGGAGTTTTGTTTAAAAAAAAACGTTTGACTTAGCATTTGACAATGCTTTTGTTCTGTTATCACCATCCTGAAATGGTGATAACAGAACATCCAGCAGTTCTCCATTGTGACTTCACCATGCAAACGCATCGTCAGTGGTAACTCCTTTCTTGTATTTGGGAAAGTGAAAACGAGCACTATCTTTGGCAAAATCCCCTATTTCTCTGGCTATACTGCTTTTCGTCCTTACACTAGGTGGGCCAATATGCCGGTGTTTGCCATCAATATTGTACATTTTTATGTAATAACAAAGTTTGAGACCTGTATGGAATACTTAGCCAGGGATATTTGCTAGTAGTGTATTTAGACAGTACTAGAACTAAAGACTTGCAATGCCTTGCAGAATATTTATTATATAATTTTCATTTAAAGGAGCAGACACAGTGTCCCAGAATATGGCTCAATTGTATCATGATGCCTCCATTAATGGGGTAGCTGCTGACTGTGCCTCACTGACTGCGCTGCCACAGGAAACCCCAGTGCTGGATGGAGTTAATGAACAGGTATGATATGGAATGCGTAGTGTTTACTACTATAATCATGAAAATAGGGAATAAAGTACATAGCTGCCAACAGTCACAAATTCCTGGGTTTGACCTAAATGGTGATCGATTGGGAGGATCTTGGCATGATTTGGAGGATTGAGTGCTATTATGTCCATCATTTGTGCCCTGGAATATGTATATCTTACTTTGATGCATTTCTTTGTGACATCTGCAAAAACCTACTCCCTTCCCTAGTTAATGCAGTTCCAGTGGCGGAACTACCATTGGTGCAGCAGGTGCAGAGTACTGGGGCCCATGGAGATAATGGGGCCCGCTGCATGCGGAACTAGCTAGCTGTGGGCGCTGGTTCCCTCCTCCCAGCTTTCCTGCTCCGGGGCCCACAGCTCACTAGTTCAGCCTCTGTGCAGTCCCTTTACTAAAACTCTCTGTCATCCGTCCCTCAACAAGTATTTTATTATTATTATTATTATTAATTTTTATTTATAGGGCGCCACAAAGTATCCGTAGCGCCGATTTTACCAACTCAATCACCTTTAAATCCAATTCCAAGCATTCCAATTTATTTATCAGTCTTTCATATGTGGACAGTATCAAAGGTTTTACTAAAATCTAGATATGGTACATATATGACTTCTCCTTGATCTATTTATCTTAGTCATCAGCAGATGATACATAGGGCATAATGATAAAATATACTATGATGGAGCATGAATAGGAGTCTGTGCTTACACACATAAAACATGTAGCTTTGACCTGGCTCTCAATAGTTATTAACTGTCCCTAATTTCCAGGGACCATCCATAGAAAGTGTCCCATCCTGGAAATATCAATATCTTTTAGTGTTAACCAACTGTACTGCACTATAGTATTCACCTTATTTTGTATACTGGATTACATTATTGTTATTTGTTCTTATTTACTAGGCTTTATAGAAAATATTTATTAAACCCTTCAGTGCTAAAGACGAGTGCTGGTTGGAACTAGGTCGAGGGCAGAGCTTGATGTCTTTGCATCATGGTGTGATGAGGTCATCAAACCCTGCCCCTCCCAGGCAGTACAGTACGGTACAATAGTAAGAGCCAGGGGAAGGCATCAGGGCACTAAAAGCCCCATATCTGGCCAATCCTGGCAGCCACAGAATGAGGGGTACCCTTAATTGAAATGATATGACCCCCTTAGTAGGTATTCTTTGATGATCACCAGAAAATATCTCCCTACACTACAGAAAATCATTAAGGAGCCAAGAATGTAGGAGGGGTTTTGTAAAATCTCATCCTGGCTCCAGGAAACTATGGGGAACTTTATTTGAAAACGGAGAGTCCCTTCCTTCAAATAACGTGCCTCCTTTGTAGTTATTGTCTTGTGATCACCAGACAATAAAACCCCACACTACAGAAAGAGTTATGTCCAGAGATAAGGAGGGGGTGATTCTAATATTATTATTATTATTATTCCTACATATTGTATGTGTTTCATTAAAGATGGTGCAAACTAGCACAAAAAAAACAAGCAAACAAAGTGCATTATCATTTGCAAGTGCAGAATACATTAGGAAAACCAATGTGTTGAATCCTACTCTTTGCTGTTTTGGAAAGGTGGATTGGTGCCACAGCAAGAACCACAAAGTATTTCTTGGTGGTGGTTAGAAAAAAAACAACACATTTGCTTTCAGTTCACTTTCTTGCAATTTCATTGAAAAAGAAACATTTCAGTTATGTTGGGTAGATTGTCGTTGCCATGGGAGGAGGAACCCTGCTCCCTCCAATATCTAACTTTGACTTCCTGCTTGTCTACATTCCTCTCTGCACACTCCTCTCTTGCTGCTGTGAGCATTCTGATGATCTGATTGGCTAAAGGTTGTTCTGTCACTGCCCACTTTCAATCATTCTAGACCAGCAGGAGATGAAGGGGCCTAAACTGGTGGTTGTACAGACTATATAAATTTGTTTTAGTGCTTCCATCCTAATAAAATAAATATAAAAAGTAATATAAAAATGATGCACTTGAGACCACATAGATGCTATCACTGGTAGGCATACTTACTAAATCTTTACACCTCCCCTCTGGGAGGTGTGTGAGGACGCGATTCACCGCAAATCGCGCCATGGAGGCACCCATCGGGCAAAAGTCTGAAGACCTTCCTGGACATTACAGGAGTGTGGGCAAGTATGCTGGTAAGCCAGGAGGTCCTGTGCTGGGGCCAGAAACCAAACTGCATGGTGATCTGTGCATCCAGTGATCAAATTGAATGCTGTGTGTCCCAAATTCAGAAGAAGCACATTAATAAAGGGCAGTCCTGTGAGATCACATATAAGAATAAAGTAACAAAATAAGTGCTTTACTTATATGATGTCACATATCAATATCTGCCCTGCTGTACACCAATAATAAATCAATGGTAGCTTGCTTGTCAGTTATTGTAAAACCCAGTTTACACCATATCTGTTATTATACTTGAAATAGGGAAGATATATTGAAACATCTTTAGTTTGTTCTCTGGTTAAATAAATAAATAAATTCAGCGACTGCTTGAGACACAAACTAATTTATATCTAGATCTTATTATCATTAAGTTACATTTGTAGTATGAATTTTAATACGTTTTAGTGTATTCTGATTAAATCCCTTTGTCATAGCGTGCTAATATAATCCATGATGCTCTGTCTGCCAAACCATCTGAACCCCTTCCAGGATAATTTTAATGAAGCTTGTTTTTGTTGTTTAACAGATGGAAGAGTTTTTGGGTGACAAGGCAGATTATGATGAAGAAGCCGAGGAGAAGAGATACTATAGACGAAAGAGGCTCCTAACGGTGAAAAGCGTAATATCCGCAAGCCTGGGCGTTGCCATAACATATGGGGTGTATCTGGGTACGTTATTAATCTGAACAATTCAGCCTGTTTAGTGCAGTGCAGTGTACAGTCATTGCCAAAAGTTTTGAGAATGACACAAGTATTGGTTTTCACAAAGTTTGCTGCTTCAGTGTTTTCAGACCTTTTTGTCAGATGTTGCTATGGTATTCTGCAGTAAAATTACAAGCATTTCATAAGTGTCAAAGGCTTTTATTGACAATTACATTAAGTTTAGGCATAGAGTCAATATTTGCAGTGTTGACCTGTCTTTTTGAAGACCTCTGCAATTCACCCTGGCATGCTGTCAATCAACTTCTGGGCGACATACTGACTGATGGCCACCCATTTTTGCCTAATCAATGATTGGAGTTTGTCAGAATTTGTGGGTTTTTGTTTGTCCACCCGCCTCTTGAGGATTGACCACAAGTTCTCAATGGGATTAAGCCTGGGGAGTTTCCTGGCCATGGACCCAAAATGTTGATGTTTAGATCCCTGAACCACTTAGTTTGCACTTTTGCCTTATGGCAAGGTGCTCCATCATGGTGGAAAACGCATTGTTCGTCACCAAACTGTTCTTAAATGGTTGGGAGAAGTTGCTCTTGGAGGATGTTTTGGTACCATATTTAATTCATGGCTGTGTTCTTAGGCAAATTTGTGAGTGAGCCCACTCCCTTAGCTGAGAAGCAACCCCACACATGAATGGTCTCAGGATGCTTTACTGTTGGCATGATACAGGACTGATGGTAATGTTCACCTTTCCTTCTCCGGACAAACATTTTTCCAGATGCCCCAAACAATCTGAAAGGGAATTTATCAGAAAAAAATGACTTTACCCCAGTCCTCAGCAGTCAAATCCCTGTACCTTTTGCAGAATATCAGTCTGTCCTTGATGTTTTTTCCTGGAGAGAAGTGTCTTCTTTTCTGGCCTTCTTGACACTAGGCCATCCTCCAAAAGTCTACGCCTCACACCTGCCTGCTGCCATTCTTAAGCAAGCTCTACACTGGTAGTGCCCTTATCTCGTAGCTGAATCAACTTTAGGAGACGGTCCTGGTGCTTGCAGGACGTTGTTGGGCAATCTCAAGCCTTCTTCACAACTATCAAACCTCTCCCCTTGAAATTCCTGATGATCCGATAAATGGTTGATTTAGGTGCAATCTTACTAGCAGCAATGTCTTTGCCTGTGAAGCCCATTTTGTGCAAAGCAATTATTATTGCACGTGTTTCCTTGCAGATAACCATGGTTAACAGAGGAAGAACAAATATTTTCAAGCACCACCTTACTTTTAAAGCTTCCAGTCTATTATTTTAACTCAATCAGCATGACAGAGTGATCTCCAGCCTTGTCCTCGTCAACACTCTCACCTGTGTTAACGAGAGAATCACTGCCCTGTTATCAGCTGGTCCTTTTGACAGGACTGAAATGTTGTTTTTTGGATAAAGTTCATTGTCATGCCAAAGAGGGGCTTTGAAATTAATTGCAATTCATCTGATCACTCTTAATGACATACTGCAACATATGCAAATTGCTGTCATAAAAACTGAAGCAGCAGACTTTGAGAAAAATAATATTTGTGTCATTCTTAAAACTTTTGCCCATGACTGTAGAGCTGAAGACTTGTGCATGCAAAGAGGTACACAACATAATTGATAAAAAAACACACACACAACATGTACACAAATGTTTAATAACATTGTGCAAATAGGACATGTGCATTAACCTATAGCAATTTACATAAGAGCTTTAAATAATCTAATCCAGGCTAATGAGAGTAAATATCTAATTGGTCGCTTTTGGTTACTCACCATGTTGACTAATTAGTTCAATGGTAAACTAGATAGCAGTAAGCAATTGTATTCTTATAAAATGTCATCTGATGACATTAATGTCTCTTTTATTTCAGGGCTGCTCCAGATGCAGTTGATATTACATTATGATGAAACATACAGAGATGTGAAATATGGTAACATGGGATTGCAGGATATCGATAATAAGATGCTGATAGGCATTAATGTAACTCCAATTGCTGCACTGCTCTATACTCCTGTTCTTATCAGGTTAGTGGCTGTACATCTACATGTCGGTCTTATTTCATTTCTAGGGCTTTGAATTTTTTTTTACATTTTATTTATATAAAAGATTCATCTACTCCAGTGTTGGCTAACCTTTGAGACTCCAGGTGTTGTGAAACTACAAGTCCCAGCATGCTTTGCCAATATATAGCAGCTTATTGCTGGAAGGTGAATGCTGGGACTTGTAGTTTCACAACACCTGGAGTGACGCAGGTTAGCCAACACTGATCTACTCCAATCTGATGTACAATCACAAGAGTGCCAATGCTGCATGAAAGAGACAGCCTTCTCTAAAATCAGAAGAGGAAGCAGATTTGGTTATGAGAAATGGTGAAGGACAACTATGGTTGACAGCAGCTGACTGTTCTTAGATATCTACAGGGCCTAGTTCATGTTTTGTGTCTCTGCTTTCTGCTGTCCCTCCTCAATCCAACTGTACCGTACCAGTGGTAGCTGTTTAGAAATACCAGTCACCAATGGCTGCTTTATTATTGACTGCTCATAATGCCTTAAAGTAGCTACTTGCACTGTCCCCCACCAGGTACAACTGTTATTCCGCTACCTTATATATCAATTGTTCCCCACGCTCCTTATATAATAAGCTTATATGGGCAGTGCCATCTTTATCTTCTGTTTTATGTCATCATATTTAATTTATTTTGTGTCATGATCCTCTCAATATATAGCCCTGTATAACATGTCAGCACTATATAAGTTATAGTTAATAATATCAAGTGTCGCCATTATCATTATTACATTTCGGCCTTGCAATTTGACGGTGGTACCATGTTATCAACCTGCAGGTTCTTTGGCACAAAGTGGATGCTGTTCCTCTCCTCTGGAATCTATGCTTTGTTTGTCTCAACAAATTACTGGGAAAGATACTACACACTTGTCCCTTCAGCGACCATCATCGGAGTCATGATTGTTCCCTTTTGGGCATCGATGGGCAATTACATTACAAGGTAAATGGTACAAATTGAAGATCTTGGTAATGGTAACCTCCCCTATTAATGTTAGACAAAAGTTGGTGTGAAGTTGATTCATCGGCCTCCTATCTACTGATTGGATGCTATAGGCAACATCTCTACTTTTTCAAACCTGGAGCTCGATAAATTTACCCCCTGGGCTTTACAAGCCATCGCCCCTTTAAATTTTAGCTGTGAAGACGCCGGTCTCCCGCGAGATGAAAAAACTGGGGTATGATACATTTACCCCATGGTCTTAATTCTATTGTGTGGCACCAGCAATCTTATCATTAACTAACCTCACATTTGTGCCAGAATACTAGGGTGAATGTGTCACAAGAATTATGTCATGGGGAAAGATCCTATATACATAGGTAATAATATGGAGACAATATTTTAGTTGAAAATAAAACTAAGTGGCTACTTTCCTGTTTATAAGTAATTACATTTTATATATATATATATCCCAAGTGTAAAGCACTCCGAAATTTGGTGGCATTATATGAATAACTGTTGATGATATACTGCAATATTTTAAAAATTGGCATTGTCCAAAATAATTAATATCATCACAGGGTGTTTTATCCATTTACTTTCAATTTCTCTCCTTTGTTTAATTTTTTTGTTACTCATTTTTAGATCGATTACGTGTGTGTGTGTGTGTATATGACTTGTGTGTATGATATTGAGTGCACATTTTTTAACATGTTGGTAATAGTCAGACTCCAAATTTAGACCTCAGATCAGCAAAAAAAAATATAAAATGAATGGTTTTCTGGTCTGAGGTCTTAATGCTAAATCCAATTAATTGTTGCCACCAGACCATCTTGTTACATTTAGATACCAATCCTGGCCACACTGTGGCTACCAAATAGTTATTGTTAATTTAAAACTTCTTCTGAGTTTAAGTTCAAGATTAAAATCCCATTAAAAACACTATTTCCACCTAGGTTTCCAATATTAATATCATTGTGTAACTAGTTGAATGCATACCTCCTAAGTCCTGATTCTCAAACCCATAAACGGTCATTGCTTACTAATAACAATAATGTTTGTGTAGATGAGCAGATCTTGGGGTAAATTTATCGAGCTGCGGCTTTTGAAAAAGTGGAGATGTTGCCTATAGCAACCAATCAGATACTAGCGGTCATTTTGTAGAGTGTACTAAATAAGTGATAACTAGGCTCTGATTGGTTGCTATAGGCAACATCTCCACTTTTTTCAAATCCGCAGCTTGGTAAATTTACCCCCTGGAATGGTTGTGGCAGATCAGGTTGTGACCCAATTTTGGTGTTTGAAATGTTGGGAAGTATGGGGATTGAACAAAATTTTATGCGGCAGCTTTTAACAAACTACCTCCATTGCAGGGAGTGAGGAGTGTCCATCTTCTCCCAAGTCCTGCACTGTGCAGAGGCCAGCGTATGTGCAGTGAATCCATCCATCTCCCTATAGTTTGCTATGTTGTCCAGTGATGGAGCTTTCTGCTCAGTTGTTCCCTCAGCTCAAATCTGAACTATTTATTTTCCCTCATCCCTCTCCTCCATATTACTGTATTTGCTTCCACACTAAAAAGCATCAAATGCATTTACAATTTTGATGCATCAGATTGTGTTAAGAAACTATAGGGAGCTGCTACAAAGCTTGACAGCTAGCTAATTTGACTTTATACAGTGTAGTTTAAAATATCTTGTGTCATCCGGCCCATATTTCTGGGACGGCCACATAAGTCATAGGTGCAGGGGGGTTCATTCTATTTGTGTGTTTATTTTGTATATTAATATTTTTTTCACATATTATAATCAGTTAACGATGGGCTTAGATGTGATTAGATTTAGATGCAATGGGCATTGGGAGGGGTTAAGGGGCAGCAAGATGAATGTAATAATGGACATCTGTGGTGCATGTAATTACAGGATGGCTCAGAAGTATTACGAGTTTGTTAATTATAAGGATGAAAATGTGCGGAAGCAGCGCAGGGTGCCACGAGGTGCAAGCCACAGATACATCATCATTTTTCAGAGCATCTTCTACTCCTTCTTTCATGTGAGTCACAAATAGTGGAGTGTTTCTCTTCTTGCTTCTCTAGGTTTATCATTCAACTTGATTTATATTCCAGTACTGGTCTCTTTTCATAGATGAGCTTTGTCCTCTCCCAGTTTCCAATGTACTTCTTCCTCAACAAGTTCCTGTATTCCTATAACCACACGCTTTGTAACGTGCAAAAATGCGGTAAGTTTGGGGTGCTCTTCAGAGATTTCATAGTGGTCATATTTTCTTAGCTTCCATTAGAATTGTGGACTTTTCCATTTTCTCCCTGCAGGTGCCTCAATTACAGAAGGAGTCCTCCCAGGGTTCAATGTGACTGTTCTCCGCTCTCTGCCTCCAAGTCTAAGTCTCATCTATGTTGAAAGTGTTCTCATGGGGGCAGCGCTGTTATCCATGCTGCTGGTGAGAGCGGGTGGTATGGTTGGACATCAGAAAAGCAATGTGTACCATATTTACATTTTCTTATTCAATTTGCCCCATTCAGATCCTGGTCCTCTGTGGTTCTGCATATCGGCCAACCGAGGAGATTGACCTGCGTAGCATTGGTTGGGGTAACATCTTCCAGTTACCTTTCAAACATGCCAGAGACTATCGTCTACGTTGTTTGGCTCCCTACTTCCTGTACAGTGGTTTTGAAGTGCTGTTTGCTTGTACAGGGTTTGCACTGGTGAGTGACATCCATCCAGTCAGCTGCTGATTGTCTTTAAGTCACTGTTATTCAAATCCCTTGTAGAAGAGTACTGATATTTTTAATGTTGTGTAAGATAGAAAAAAATAAGAAACTTTTGAATTATTTTTAATATTTGTTACATTTAAATGTTTAATCAAAAGAGTTTGTGTTTACCATTTTGTGATGATGCTCTATTTCTTAAGGCTTGTTCACACAGTTGCTGCTTTGTGGCAGTTTTCAAGCAGTTACCATCCCAGTTACCTGTGGGTAATCTACTGTGGTTCCATTTCTGTGAATGAGCCCTTTGTCTGTTTTACATGTCACAGACTTTTATATTATTATTATTATTATTATTATTATTATTATTATTATTTTTTATGTAGCTCCAATCATATAATGCCGTGCTATACAGAGAATATGTAATCATTCACATCTCTCCCTACACCATTAGAGCATACAGTCCAAATTCCATAACACCACACACAATACATACTAGGGTCCATTCTGTCTGAAGCCAGTTAGCCTACCACTATGTTTTTGGACTGTGGTAGGAAACAAGAGAAAACTCATGCAAACATGGAGAGAAAATACAAACTCCGCACAGATAGGGCCCTGGTTGGAACCCATGACCCCAGTGTTGTGAAGAGTTTATTTTACACAACATACAAAAATATGCTTCCTCTATGACGTTACCTTTCAAAGATAACATTAATTAAAAAATAAATAAAAAATGCATTTTCCACAGTTTTGCCTATATGTATTCTGAAACCCAGTAGATTGACCTGATGTCTAGACAAAGTGGAGGCAGCCAATATGGCAAGGAACCAATATGGCACAAGCCGTTTTGGATGAACTCATCTTTTAAATAATGTACTGCATGATAATTCAGATTATACATGACATATGTTTGTGTTGTCTCTTTCTTGCTTTGTCCTTGCTGTACTATGTTTTCTCATTGTCTTTATTTTTCTCCTATCCTCCCCAGTGCTATGGGGTGTGCTCTCTTGGGCTAGAGAAGCTCCCATATCTCATTACAACCTACGGTTTGTCGGCATCTATCTTTTCTGCTCTTGGACTTTGTTTTCTCCGCCTCCCACGACAGATCCCTTTAGCAGGTGGTGCCTTACTGCATGCTTGTATTCTGATTGGTCTGTTTTTCTGGAGTCCGAAACCCAAAGAGCAGTCTCAGAGTGCTGTGCTGTACCTGGTGGCTGTGCTGTGGGGTATGGGCAGTGCCCTGAACAAGACTGGTCTCAGCAGTGAGTATTGGGAAGTGAAACACAATGGGTGTAGGAATAAATGATGTTGGGGGGTGGGTTGTTAGCAATTGCTTGCGGAGTTTATTTTTTTATTTTAGGATAGATTTACATTCGCAGTAACCTAGCACCAATCTCTGAAAACTGTCTCATTGTGCTCTTTCTGTAACTGCTGGTTACCTCTGGGACTGGTTGTTATCTGTTCTGTCATGCATCTTTTGATCAAATAAGCATCCACTACATCTTTTTTCCAACAGTTTATAGCTGGTCCCATAATAAAGTAACAGACGCTGAATGAGCAAATGACGAGGAGACGTAAATTAGTGTTGTTTAGCTCTTAATTCTTTAAGCAAAAAAATTGCCAAAATGCAAAAAATATATTTTTTTCATTTTATAGGGTGAAATGTGGTATCTTGATTGTCGGTTTTATATGCTGCTGTGATACTGAAAATGCAAACACCATAACAGATAATACTTTGTGACCAAAAGGGGTAGAGCTTCCTGATTTCAGGGTGCGGCCTGGTTCTGCACATTTTTTCATCCCTTAGAATATTGGGTGTTATGAAAATGGATGTACTTCTTCTAAAGTCTGACAGTGCCCAAGACAGCAGAGATTAAAGATTTCAGTGAACGCAAAAAATTTAGAATGCCCATTTTTAAATATCTGATTAGAGATGGCTTTCTGTTGTCATGGCAGAAACTAGGCTTTCAGCCATCCTTAGAGGACACTAGAACACTATGGGGTATAGATGCAGTGTGAGGAGCGCTGCCATTTTAATAGAATTCTCCAATGGCAACCTCATTCCCCTATAAACCGCTATTGTCTATACTATTCAGTTTAGATTCAGTGCCTGCAGGAGCGGACACATTTTATGGGACTGGTTCACAGCCCCCACAGTTTTTATTATTTTCAGGCATTTCTTATATGTAATTGCTCCTTGAACCAGGAGCAGCCGTGGTGCAGAAAGCCACAGCGATTACTCAAGAGCTGGCTACAAGATAGATCACAGAAGGAATCCCTCCAGAATACCTTTCCTCTGAGGGGGGAGATTTTTTTGTTATTATTATTATTATTATTATTAAACACATTAAGGTGGCACTCAATGTATAGTATGTAAAGGTGGGATCAGTCATGGATGCAGTTTATTGGACGGAACCCCACTACAGCACAGAGAAAGCCTTCTATCACCTGTACCTCCTCTTTTAGCGGACTTCACTCTCTGACAACCTGCCAGTAACTCAGCAGCCACAATTTACAGCAGCTGCAGGGATTTCCAGACAGATAAACTGGATTATCTCCTCTCCCTCCTATACCTTACAATATTCATCAAATTGTAATAGGGGGTTTATTTGCTTTCCTCCTCTCTGCTGTTTCTAAGGATTTGTTAACTGGCAGCAGTATTTACTAGGTGTATTCCTGTTATATCAGGACTGAGTTGTTACATCCTCTAGGGAGCATGAAACTTATGTTTAGCACTAAAATATTTTCAGTATTCATACCCTCTAAGTGAGTGTGAGTGAGTGACTCTTGCTGTTTAACATAGCTACTTTGAGTATTGTAATATTGCTAAGCATTTTTACAGTCTGTATTTGCAATTTCATATATTCTGTATATTTATTCCCTCTCTCACTTGAGAATGTCTGGGAAAGGTAATGCTTATAGGGCCCTCCCTCCTGGGAGAGCCGTGGCTCCAAGTGTAATACTAAACTTCAGTGTGCACAGTCAGACCTAGGAGCCTTGTGTCCGGTGTGTGAAGTGGCGGTTCAGCACCAGCACTCTCCTAGGGGGGCCCCGCCAAAAGAGGCAGGACCGGTTTGGGTGCGGTTCATGTCATGACAGAATTGACTAAACAACTAATTGTCAATAGACAACCATGTAGAGACCCTCTCTTCCCTGCCCCTGTTTCTCAACTCCAGGAACTTGGCCTTCCAGAACCTCCCACTCATGGTCCCTCAGATTGGGCTCTGGAGGCTTTGGCAGGAGCGGTGTGGGATCAGGATAGGCTAAGACCATTCAGGGGTTGGCACAATGTCAGTGTCATCATGTTTGGACCGCATGCTCCAGGGATTGAACAGAGATTCTGCATCCACTTTTAGGTCCCAGAGATGTCCACCACCAGTGGTCTTATGTTCTATGGTGGACTCTGCCTCGGATATTGTGAGGAGGAAGATGAGGTATCTGAATTTTCAGATCCAGGGTCTTCCTCAGTGGCACAGGTAGATGCCTTTTGTAGAGGCTCTAGTTACGGCGGTAGTTCTGAAAACTCAGGACTGCGAGGAACCTGTGGTTCAGCAAACATCCCTCTTCAAGTGTCAGAAGAAAGTAGTCGTCACCTTACCATCTTCTTAAAGGATCTTTTATGCAAAGCCTGGGGGCATCCAGGGTGCAGATTTTCTAGTGCGGGCGCACACAAGTGGGAGTCTCCTCCCATTGTACACGCACCAGTAACGCACCTATCTATATCCACTACAATCTCCAGGAGCAGCTACCCTGAAGGTTAGTACAGACACAAAAATTCAAATAAAAAGTAAATTTTTCAGCCATTGGGGCGGTTCTCAGACGCTCTCTGGCCTCAGTTTGTGTCTGGTGGTCTACCCAACTGACAGGGGGTCTGCAGTTAGGCAGTAACCTGCCGCATCTAAGATGTGTGATTACCTAGGAGAGGCTGCAATTGATGCTGGCCTGCTGGGGGCCAGGATCTCTGCCTCAGCAGTGGCTGCCCACTGTGCTCTTCGATTGTGAGCTTGGCGAGTCGACATAGGGTCCAATAAAGCTCTAGAATTCATTCCTTTTTATGAAGAGATTTTATTTTGGCCAGAACAAGACAAACTTCTCTCTGTGGCCATGGGGAAGGAAAGGGTAGAGCTTGTATGCCCTCAATTCTCCCAGCTATTTCCATCAAAATTGAAATGTTTGCGTCCCTGCAAGCACCTCCATTTTTACTTGCAAACTCCATGCACTTTCTGTAAAAATAAGCGCATTAATGCAAAAAAAAAAAAAGCCAGAAAGGATACACTTCGTTTAATGTAATATACACTCAAATATATAAAACTCAATAAAGAGTCCAGAATATATGTATCAGACATCAGTCACGGAAATATGTGTATCACTCCCTCTCAAATTAGAAGTGTATCAACCTTATGTACCCCTGTTGCTTGTCAGGTTTCAGTCTGTGTATGAAAATAAAAAACAGAGGGTGCCCAATGCATAAATACTTAGGTAGGTAGTGTGCCTACTATGAATAACTAATGCACACACCAAAGATTGTACTTAGTAAAGTCTTATCAAGGTAAATCCCCCGTCTCAATTAATGGAAGACCAACCATGTATATTGGGCAAATCATTAAACCTCAAGAACATAAAAGGTATGAAAGAGAACCATAATAGTGTAATAGGCTTAAAAAATCATTATAAAAACAGATTACAACATGTACACAGTATACAATTATAAGCAGATTATCTAGGTGTGTAAATGATGTTGATAAGAGTATGTACATTGATTATTCATAGTGGGCACAGTCACACACTAACCATAAGTGTATATGAGGTGGAATTTGCCAGACAATAGACAAAGGTAAAAATGTGAGGTATTGAAAATAGAAAACAGGATACTTACGCGGCTCATTGGGAAATAAGCATTGACAATAAAAACAGTGTCCAGTTGTTAATGCTATCAATTTATTTATTGATCACTTACCTCGTTTCTCCTTTCCAGTTCTAATAGGCATGTTTTATGAGGACAAAGAACGCCAGGACTTTGTTTTTACCATTTACCACTGGTTACAAGCACTTGCCATATTTATTGTATATCTATGGTCTGGAATTCCCATGATGGTAAGAAAATGAAAAAAACTACCCAATACTCAATGTATAATAAAGTTAAACTGCCTTCTTCCTACATGATTGATAAGCTCGGTGTCGCTCTCCTTTTTAGGCTAAACTGGGACTCATGCTTGCCTCTGCTCTGATATCTGTCCTCTCCTATCTATGGATGGAGCATAAAATCAGCTGCAAGGTGCAGCCCCGCCTTCCCAAGATCCCGGCTCCACGCCACAAGGTCAAAGGTTACCGCTACCTGGAAGAAGAAAACTCTGATGAGTCTGAATCCGACGGAGATGAAAGAGAGGAGAAAGAAAGATCAGGAAGTGAGGCAGAAGATAATGAGAGAGAGCAGCCAGTTCGGGAAAGGAGAAGGCTCAGGAAGGATATGGGTTATGAACAGGTAGTTGAGGAGGAATAATTTGGACTGACCTGACCACACAGTCTGTAAAGTCAACCTCTACTGTTTACAAGTATCCAGTGGCTGCAACTATGTATTTTATATGGTTCTCAGTGTTGCCCTTTACAGTCCAGGTTTTAAAACCAAGCTTGAGCTCAGCAGGGTTAATTCACAACTCGTTTTCAAATTACCATATGCTAAATCCTGCACTTACAGGCTAGGAATAAGAAACATGGGTTCAGACACTGCAATGGATAAACCTATTTCATAAACTGAATTTGGATTAGAAGTAGAACAGTCACCACTGCCTGTCTGCTAAGCAGTCATACACATTAGATTAAGCAATTGGTTTACCTACACGGTGTATGAAGTTGGAATACATCACATTATAAAAATAGCTGTGTACACCGTGGTGAAACCAGAAGTTAAACTTTTTTATTACTTTTGTTTTTTATAGTTTGCCTAATATGCATGAAGGGTTTGGTTACCTGGTCCTAAGAAATTGCTGAAGGTTCTAGCACTGTTGCATACCTCCACATACTAGTATGTGTTTACAACCCCAGGTTGTCTGCGTGTCCTAATGGGGAAGAATATCCTGTTTTACATTGTTTATTTTTCTATAACTGTTTGGTACGAGATGGTTATATGTCTTTCTACACAAATCAAAATAATTGAAGTCTGTCATACTGTCATTCACCGTAGACACCAAAGAAACAAGGATCAAGTGGTCAAATTATGAATCAATATAGTTAAATTTTTGCTGCAGTTTGCTAAAAAAACAGCAAAGCTTATGTTAGATGTGTTTAGCAAGAAGAGCTTGTCAAAACATGTTACGAAAATAGGTAATATTTCAGAATAATTCAAAGTCGTCTAAAACATCTACAAAAGTCCAGCAACCCTCCTTCCATTATTTTTACTGAAAAATGTAATTGTTTTTAAAGGGATAAATAAAAGTAAATTAGCTCAAAAGAAGACAACATCTATGCTGCCCCTGAAACAGAGCTACCTTAGTCATATGCCTATTTGGTCTTGTGGTAAATACAGCTCTAGAAGCAACATAGCTTGTGGGATAAGCAACACAAATTACAGTGGGCAGCATAGTTAAAGGCACGTACAAATCCAAGTAAAATGACTTTAATTTAGTGGGGAGATATTTTGCTGATTTATTTGTAATTATTTATTTGGAAAAAGAAGGACATACAGGCAAAATGGTACTTAATGCTTAACCAGAAAACACATCTGTATTCTGTTACATCTGTGTAACTTGTAGATGTTGCAGACTAAAGCAATTTTAAAAATGAGGTGAGAATCTGAGGGGAGGGTAGAAGTTCTCCAGCAGGTCTTTGGAGGTTTACCAAATGCTTCTAGTAACAGAAAAGATACTTAGGAAAGCCATTGATGAATCACAGCTTCTAGTAAAACTTCTATCTCAAACTAGAGAGATGGAGACAAGTAGAATAGTGTTGTAAATAATATTACATTTATTTTTAAATATATTAAATACATTTATTACATTTCTGTTAGGAAATATGTGTCAACAGCATATTTAAAGGTCCCTGTCTGACTTGTTTTGTTAATTAGTTGCAACTGGTAGCTGGAGGCAAGAAGTCTGCAGAGGGTGGGAAATCATAAGCAGATCTGTGCATATAACCATCTCCCAATATACTTTGGTGAGACATCCAAAGTATCTTCTACCTTACAACCCTAGATGTGTACAGTACTGTGCAAGTTTGTAGCACAGTGTTGCCCCGAACTATGGAGATCTAGATTTTCCCATGAACCTTTAAAATAAGCGCTGTCATGGTCTGTGTTCCACGTTCAGTTCTTTGTACATTGGAGTTATTGTACATGGATGTTAGATTGATCAGAATATTTGTTTTTGGGTTTTTTTATTCATGTCTTCTTGCTGTATTTTTATTTTAGAAATCAAAATATTGGTTGCAAATGTCTAAATCATTTTATTATGCATAATATACAAATCTTTGAATAGTAAAAATATGATATATAATCCTTAAAATGTAAATATGGTTTAGACTATTGGAACTGAATGTAGCAATCTAAGGTAGGGTTTTATTTTTATAAGGAATGATCGAATGATTAAATTTTTTTTATATATTGATAAGTGTTTCTATGGTTTAATGTTTTGCATGTATGTTATCCTTTATTCTGCTATATCTTTCTTGGAAAATCTGCACTATGCCTATTATTCTTTTCTTACTATCTTTAGCTGCTTGTTAAAGGACAAATCAGTAGAAAGTTTCTCTACTGAGACAAGGATAGAGAAACCAGTGATGGGGTTACAAGCTCATACCTATTTATTAAATTTGCGGCCACAAAGTCAATCTTTCAAATTCGGTTATTTGATTAAAAACTATAAATAAAAAGATGACATTAATGAGCATTCACTTCAATCATAAATCGCATTGAACATATTTAACTTCTGCAAACCATCTGTGGGCTGATCCTGCTGCTCAGCCTTATGTAAGCATATACTGGAATAGGCCTTTTGTTTACATAGAAAACAAGAGCTCCCTCCTCCACATTTGCTGGATTTACAAAATAAAATGCAATTTAGAATAGTAGAGGATTTAAGGTGGCGTCATTTGACTTCCATCTAGACAAGATTTAGGGAGACCCCTGTCCGCCGGTGGTGCAGAGAGCAGGTATAGATAGGCGGATCTTCTCAGCTACTATGAATGCAATTTTCTTCTCATAATAAGCTGCCTCATTAATGAACACAGGATAAATTTGCTGGTCTCCATTGTAAGGAATCATTTTTCCATCCAAGCTCAGAAAGGCAGGTTCACCAGGGTGGAGAGGAGAAAAATCCCGATCCTGAGGAGTGAAGAAAAATGATTGCATATTTGGATCAGATGAGCAAAACAACTTCCACTCCAACAGTCATTGAATTTCTCATGCTCATACAATAGCTGTGGCCAGGTGCACATGTGATGGGAAGATATTGAGATGACTCTACAGATTCATTTGAGTCTGCGACCCATAACAAAAGTATGTGAATCGCATATATATTGACTATGAAACCTTCAATAAAAGCTTTTAACTTCAAGAGTGAAGCAAGACCAAGGGGTAAATGTATCAAGTTTTGAAAATACAGCGATTTTCTCAGGAGAGTTGAAACTCGCTGATGTATGAACCTGAGATTTCATGTAAAATCGCCAGAAAAGTGTTTCTGTCAAAATCGCTATTTCCAAAATCGATAGAGACCAAACTCCCGACTGTTTGCCACTCTATACAAGTCTCAAATGTATAAGGCTGCGATTAAGCAAACTCCCCTGAGTTTGCTTATAAAATCGCTAAATACAACACGCTGCATCCTAGCTGCGAGATTTGTAAACACATCACTGTTACACTGCTCTGCCTATACAGCCGCAGGTCCCCGTGGCTGTTGAAAGTGTTAAAAATAGATAAAAGTTTACAAAAAAAAAAAAAGCATGGGGTCCCCCCATCCGAGCACTATTAACCCTAGTGCTGCCAGGCTACTGCTGGTTACGTGAAAATCGGGGAAAAATGTGCGTGGGGTCCCCCTGATTTTCATGCAACCAGTCTGGGGTGGGTGGCACTATAGCAGGGGGACATGTGGCAGCGGGCCCCCTGCCATAATGACAAACCAACCCCAGACTGTTCAGCGCTGGGCTGGATTCTCCATTCCCCTGGCATTATCACGCAACCAGCAGCAGGCTAGCAGCACTAGGGTTAATAGTGCTCGGGCGGGGGGACCCCATGCCTTTTTTTTTTTTCTTTTAAAACTTTTGACAGCTGCCGGAACTCCGGCTGTATAGACAGGGCAGTGTAAAAGCGATGTGTTTACTAACCACGCAGTTAGGAAACACAGGAGAGTTAGCTAAACACAGGAGAGTTAGCTAAACATGGGAGTGTTTGACATTGCAGCAACTTGCCAGAAATGACCAGCGATTTTTTTAAGATCAGAGTAAAAATCGCAGTTTAATACATCTGGCGTCTTGGGGACTAATATTTGCCGCAATTTGAAAACGCAGAAAAAAATCGGACCTTGATACATTTACCCCCAAGATGATGTTTAGAAAACTAGATGAATTTTATGTACACTTCACGTTTTAAAATAATAATAAAAAGCAGTTACAAATGCTATATAGTAATGTGATTTGAGTATCACCTTTCTAACAGTGATATTTACCTGTAGGGAAGGGTGTACAACTGCAGATATTTCTCCATCAGGTGCCCGAGGAAAATCTACATGTCCAACACGTTGATAAACGTCAGCTTCAAAAGCCGGAAACTCCTTTCCTGAGAAACATAGAAACAGAATTTGACAACAGAAATGAACCTACAGATCCATCCAGCCTGCCATTGTTGTGTTTTTTTTTCCTTTCTGTTTTTTCCTTGTTGTTCTGAAGTTTTAGCAATAGCCACATGTTTGTCCCTTGCATTCTTGTAATACTGTTGTCCCCACCACAACAGAACTTCAGCGGCCGCTTGGTCTTTGGAAGCAATATTGTTTCTTTTATGGTAGCGTACTCCTGACATCATGACTTTCAGATATTTGAATGTTTATCATATCACCTCTGTCCCTTCTCTCCTCTAAGCTTATCAAGTTCACTGCCAATATAACCTCTCTCCTCCTGCTACTAAAGTCTCTTCCTATACAAGCAAGTTGTATATTTGCATTTCCCACTGCCTAACTCCACTAACTATATATAAGCTAAAGCTGTATCTTTCTGCCCCTTTCCTCTGTTTTCTCCAAAACACTAAACATTTGACTTTCACCTTTGTGCCAGAATCCTGTTACAAATCTTTGTAACATCTGGGTTAAATGTATCAATCTGAGAGGTTTCCAGCAGGTTTGAAAAGTGGAGATGTTGCCTATAGCAACCAATAACATTCTAGCTATCATGTTGCAGAGTGTACTAAATAAATGATAGCTAGAATTTTCCTACTATTTGATGTGAGACTCACTGGACTATAGTTATTATATTCTTCACTACTGCCTTTTTTGTGCAGTGGAAATACGTTTGTCATTCTCCATTCCCCTGGCATTACACCTTCAGCTGCAATTGGATAAAATAGTTTGGTTAATGGTGCAAGCTTAATTATTTCTCTTTCATCCAGTCTGGGGGACACTGCTTACCATGGGGTTGTGGAGGGGAGCTTGGGAGTTGGCACCTAACTAGTTAACTTTAGTACTGCCCACAGACCCCTCCCCTCTACAATCCCCCCGCCTCTTCCTCCCCAGTTTTTTTTAGGTGCCCTTGGAGTTGGGCAGTGTTTTTTAGTGCTTAGTTTAAATTTACAATTTTATATTATTCTTTTGAATTTTTTTTCACAGATGGCAGCGCTGGAGTGTGTTCTACTATAGAGAACACACTCACAGCAGAGCAGCGCAGGCATTCCCCTGTCAGATGAGAGCCAGCGGCTCTCACTGACAAGGACAGAAGAAACAAGTGCCTGAATTGGAAGTGACAAGCGGTCTCATGGACCGCTGTCACTCCTGGAGCCTCCCCGATAACCGGCGCTGCCACTGCAGGCATAGAGCACTGGTTATCGGACATTTCAAATAACGGTGGCCATCTTGGATTTCGGCACAGGAGTGCTGCGGTGGCTGAAAAAGAAGGGGGCTATACCTGGATCCCCCCTCATGCATAGGAGGGGGCATCAGGTATTATCTGCTGCGGAGACCTTCCCTGGAGGTCTCCACTACTTTGCCTTTAAATGCCTCTTATTTTTTATGGAAGAATCGCTAACAGAGGCAGCATTACTGAAGGGGGGGGGGGGGAGCTAAGAAATAGAGTTCCCCCTCCTTCCAGAGAGAGAGATGGTCTAACCCGGTCTTCTGGCGCCAAGAAGAAGCCCGGGAAGAGAGAACTGATCTGTGGGAGCAGGCACCAGGATACTGCTGTTGGACTTCTCCCCTGTTGAGCCTATGGGCTAAGTATCAGATTTATTTAAACACATATTCTGTATTGCTGTATACAAGTGAGCTAGTAGGGTTTATGTTATAGTTCTCCTACTTGCTTAGGTATTATTTTGTGTTTAAAATATTACAAGTACAACATTTAAATGTAGATTAGTTGATTACTTGTAGGTACACTTTTCTCTCCACACATTTATCTCTCTCTCTCTCTACTCAGCTAAATTTATCAATTTAAGTCTGTGTGTTTGGTGTGCCTTCCTTTATTAAGAAATGTCAGATAAGGGAAAGGGCCCTATTGCAAAATATTTTACATGTTCTAAATGTAATGTAAAATTACCTTGTGGGCAGAAGGACTCGTTGGCGCTCTTCTCTGTCTGCGAGGCAGGGGTCCCCCCTGCGCAAGCCCAGCATATTTCAGCCCCACTGACGGAGGAACCGGCCTGGGTGACCTCCCTGACACAGTCGGTTTCCTCTTTAGCACAGATGGTTTTTCAATCGAATCAATTGCTATCTACTGTGGCTACTTCGGTGGCTAATAATTCTAGTACTCAGTTGGGCCTCCCTGTTACCACAGGTTCTATTGGAACGTCTATACCAGGACCTTCCTCTTTTCATACAGACCTAGCCCCTGTTCCCACAGAACCGACATGGTCTACAGCATTTATAAAGGGTTTAGATAAACTAAACCAGTTACTTCAATCCCCAAACATTCCGCCTGCTAAAAGAAGAAGGCCTACATCTTATAATACCCTTATGGTCCTTTCAGACTCTGAGGAGTTTTCAGAGGAAGAGGGGGAAATTATTTCTGATCCTGACCAGGTTCAACCTTTGGGACAGGAAGAAAGCTCTAAAAGCCAATTTATTAATGATTTGGTTTTAGCAGTGAGACAAGAGTTGGACCTCCCAGAACCGGAGGATACTACTCCTAGAGACAGAAGTCTCTTTAAGAAGGCCAAAAGAAAGGCTATCCGTTTTCCCCCTTCCGTAGAACTTAAGGATATTGCAGAAGGAGCCTGGAAACAGCCTGATAAGAGGTTCTCTGTTCCCAAAAGGTTCTCTTCCCTGTACCCATTGCAGGAGGAAGATGTCGTTCGCTGGGAGAGTATTCCAAAAGTGGATATTCCAAAACCCGATTGGACAAGCACACTTTACTCCCAGCTCCAGGTTCTGCATCTCTGCATGAATCAATGACCACAGAGTGGAATCCCAGCTGAAATCTATATTTACGGCTGCGGGTTCTTCCTTTAGGCCCACATTTGCTTCGGCTTGGGTGGCTAGAGCCAAGGAAGCATGGGCAGACCAGCTGGCAGAGGCCTTGCAGGACTCTGATTTACTTCCCCTGGCTTTGCATTTGAAGGAGGCATCGGGGTACCTTTATGAGGCGGCCCAGAACACAGCGGCTGTATCCTCTTCTATTTCAGGCTGCATCTATTTCAGCAAGAAGAACGTTATGGCTGAAATACTGGGAAGGAGATGCGGAATCAAAAAAGTCAGTGGAAACCATTCCTTTTTCTGCAGCAGGTTTGTTCGGTCCGGAATTGGATACCCTGATCTCCCAGGCAACGGGGGGCAAAAGTATTCCCTAGCAGGAGCCGAAACCCTCGGGTCAGCTCCTTTCGTCAGCCTTTTTGGGGGACCTCCTTGCCTAGAGGACAGTAGTTTAGAGGCAGACAGCCCAATTCTTGAGGCTCCTCTGCCAGGGGGAGATCCTCGTTTGCAGCTAGACGCCAGGCCTCCAAGACCCAGGAAAAGCATGCGTCCTGACGACCACTCTGTTCTCCTGGAAGGGGCGCCAGTGGGGGGACGTCTGTCTTTGTTTCAGGAACAGTGGGCAGCGTCCTCCCAAGATTCTTGGATTCGGGGCATTATATCAGAGGGTTACAGGATAGACCTGCCAGGCCCGGTTCCACATCGCTTCTTCATGACCCCGCTCCCCCGAGATCCATCAAGAAGGTAGGCGATACAGGATTGTGTCGCCTCTCTTCTTTCTCAAAGAGTTATCTGCAGGGTCCTAGATTACCAGAAGGGACAGGGGTTTTATTCAAACCTGTTTCTGGTCAAGAAGCTGTACGGCTCTTTTCGTCCCATCCTAAACTTAAAGGGCCTCAATGTGCACTTACGGGTTGACAAATTTTGGATGGAATCCCTAAAGTCAGCGATAAACAGATTAGAGAAGAATCAGTTTATGGCGTCCATAGACATAAAAGATGCATACCTCCAGATTCCCATTTGGATCCAACATCAGTCTCTTCTAAGATTCTCGGTGGGATCCTTCCACTATCAGTTTCAGGCCCTTCCCTTCGGCCTCTCAACGGCACCGAGGGTTTTCATGAAGATCATGTCAGTGATGGCAGCATGTCTTCCCTTTAAGGAGTTCAGGTCATGCCCTATTCAGACGACCTGCTCATCAAATCCTCCACGGAGAATTGTCACCTCACCTTATCACTTATCCCTCACCTTGGCGGTTCTCGAGGGCCATGGATGGCTAATAAACTTAAGGAAATCCCAGATGGTTTCGTGTCAACGCATGGTTGTCCTAGGGCTCATTATGGACACCAGCCAGCAAAGGATGTTCCTGCCTGTCGAGAAGATCAGTTCTATTCAGAGTATTATTACTCAGGTCTTGTCCTTTCCCAGCCCCTCAATGCACTTGTGCATACGGCTGCTGAAAAAAATGGTGGCCTCCTTCGAGACCATCCCCTTCGGTTGAGCCCATTCATGATGTCTTCAGTGGGATCTGTGGACGAAATGGTCAGGATCCCACCTACGTTTGGATCTCCAGAGAATCTCTCTACCTCCAGGGTGAGAGATTCACTTCAGTGGTGGCTGATTCAGGATCACAAGACAGTGGGCAGGTGTTTCGCTCCATGGTCTTGGATCATAGCCACGAGGGACGCCAGCCTAAAAGGTTGGGGGGGCGGTAATCCTGCACCTCAGGCTCCAGGGACTTTGGTCGGTTCAGGAATCAGCCCTATCCATAAACGTGCTGGAGTTGAAAGCAATTCTACTGGCCCTCCGGGGGGCCCAGTCCCTCCTCCATGGCCACCCTGTCAGAGTTCAGTCAGACAATGCTACGGCCGTGGCATATGTCAACAGGCAGGGAGGAACCAGGAGTGCAGCTGCAATGAATATTGCAGCTCAAATTTTGGTTTGGCCAGAACCGGGGGAGCGGTCACTCCATCCGGAAATTTTCCAGTCCCTGGTTCAGAATGTGGTCTTACGGACATAGATCTCAGGGCCTCCAGACACAACAGAAAGGTTCACAGGTTTTGCGCAAGGGCAAGTGACCCCTTATCGGTGGCAGTGGACGTCATGACGATGTCATGGGAGTTCAGGTTGGGATACCTGTTTCCTCCGATCCCCATGCTTCCTCGCGTACTCAGACGAGTAAGGCA